>NW_024412418.1:22435410-22459464 GCF_014898765.1 Herpailurus yagouaroundi
AATTTTTAAAAAGAAATGAACAATGAAAAACCTTATTATGATAGCCTATCCTTATCACAGCTTCACTGAGTGTTAAATAAAACTTAGTCTCAGTTATTGCTCCATTCAAATAATTAAATTCCCTCTTACTTGAATAGCTGCTGATATAACAACTCTTGGTTGACCTCACATCTGGCATTTCTCTTCTGCTGCAGTTAGAACAATCCCATTTCATTAATTTACATATTACCTGTAGTCAGTGCAACTGAGGTTTAATTGCCCCATGACCTGTGTACATGTATCATAAAGGACAACTTCTTGTGTTTTGTAATCTGTACTGCCCAGACTCACAAATAAGGCAGAAGTGTTAAACAGAATCTGTTCTAAACAAAAGGAGGAGAAAGAGACTTTATGAATTGGGACTCTGAAAAAAAAATCAATTTATAAAGGGCAAGATGACAGTTGGGACAGAGGCCATGCTAAATTCTGACCTGCCATGTGATCATTGTAATGGAATATCTTCCTTAGCTTTTGGTTTCCAAACACTTTCTCTACTTTGCCCTGGGATTTGTTTTTTGTTTGTTTTTTTTGTTTTGTTTTGTTTTGTTTTGTTTTGTTTTTTTAAGATCATATGTTTCTATAACACAAACAGGACTTTCTTACGTGTATAGTTACCAAATCCAGAAATGTAAAATGTCCTACTTAATTGTGTTCTTAAAGGAGTATTTGAGTTTTGCTCACTGGAAGCTGATTATGGAGAAGTCCTAGTGTGTCAGGGATATAAACTGAACGATTCAAGGGAATTGTTATTTCCATTCATTTGTATATTTAATACAGGACACTTAAAGTAGTAGTTTTGACTGTGTTTCAACTACTGTTGTGGCAATCCTCAAATCACTTCACAGAGAAGAGATAGAACTAATGATATAGTGGCCTTTCCGATAAAAATTATGAAATTTTGATATTGATCGCAATTATATCCATCAATTTCAATAGATATTTTTTGGGAGGGTGAGGTGGGACAGAGGGAGACAAAGAGAGAAATTCTTAAACTGGCTCCACACCCACCCAGTATGGCAGGCTTGATCTCATAACCTTGAGATCATGTCCTGAGCCAAAATCAAGAATTGTACCTTTAACTGACTGAGCCACACAGGTGCCCCTAAATATATTTTTATTAAAAAATGGAGGTCTCCATTCCATGGAGAAAATCCTGTCTGGAGAATTTAACCAAAGCCTGGTGTTCACTGCCTTTGATCAGAAGGCTGATATAGAGGGTCAAATAAGGCGGTGGCGAGAAAACTTTAAGCACATTGGTTCATCTTGCATTTTTGGGACCACAGACACTGTGCTTCCCTATGATACGGGAATACTCCTAAATAGTACTATAAACACAAGCAAAACTAAGTACTTCCTAGAGGCAGAATATTTTATTGGTTACAAGCAGGAAGGTAGCAGGCTTAGATTCAACTTCTGACTCTAGTTCTTAATAGTTTGTATTCTTAGGATATTTAACTCATTTACCTTTTTATAAAAGTGATGATAATAAAAGTATCCACATAGTAGATTTACTGTCAGGATTAAATGATAATATGCATATACAAGTATGAGACAGGGTCTCATGTATTGTAATGAATTTCAGGTGTAATTATTTTTTTTTTTAATTTTTTTTCAACGTTTTTTATTTATTTTTGGGACAGAGAGAGACAGAGCATGAACGGGGGAGGGGCAGAGAGAGAGGGAGACACAGAATCGGAAACAGGCTCCAGGCTCCGAGCCATCAGCCCAGAGCCCGACGCGGGGCTCGAACTCACAGACCGCGAGATCGTGACCTGGCTGAAGTCGGACGCTCAACCGACTGCGCCACCCAGGCGCCCCCAGGTGTAATTATTATAACAATTCAGAAGTGATCAGATAGCCATAACTCAGAAAATAATTGCAAGTATTTTCTTCCTTTTGGCATAGACAGACACACACACACACACACTAGACATACAAATACACATAACCTAAAGATTGAATTTGCTTACTCCAGACAAATAAAATTTGGGAAAATCTTTGGTCAGATGCCTTGGTTATAAACATAAGGCAAACAGAAAGAAGAAAATATTGTTTGGGAAGTAGTTTGGGTTTTGCTTGCAAATTTTCAAAAAAAAAATGTCATCAAACCAACATTCATCTCCAAAATTAAATTAGGTTAAAACTTTTCTAGCTGTACTACCTGCTCCCATTTTACTGAGGAAGGTTTTAGGATAACACTTTGGAAATGGTAACTCTCCCAAGGGGTCAGAAAGACTAGAAATACAATGTGTTAGCAATCATGTCAGAAAATCTAATTTCTTAATGGAAGTTTTCCAAAATGATTCGGAAAACCAGTAGTTAGCCATACGGATTTGAATAAATGACCTAATTCTTTACAGAGTTTTTATTCTTCAGGTCATTATTTTTTTCTTAAATCTACCACTTCTCTCTGTTAATTCTCAATAAAAGCAGCTGATCTTTATCCAAATCTCCTCCAGCCACCCCCCAAACATCACTGCAAGGGAATGACAAAAGCTGCACTTTGAAGATTGAGTAGGATTTTTATTGGCAGAAAGAGAAAAGGTGAGAAATCTCACCATGGTTATTGTTGATATGAACAGAAAACAGTGGCAAGTAGGGAGCATTTGTATAGAGAAATAGTGAAATAATGTTTAGGTTAAAATTTGCTGCATTTCCTGTTATCAACTCAACATCACCTACATTGCTTTCAGAGATTTGGAGTTAGGTGTCAATAAAGGCATTAATATGATATTTGGAAGGTACAAGACAAAGATAGTCCTTCAATCTTGGGAGCATCAGCAACCCCACATGGGCAAATGTTGAAATTCACAGTTGGTTTCAGGGCATATCCTGACAATTACTGTGAATTAGCCTTTGTAAATTTACTAGATAACTTTGAGACTTACAATGGCTTCAGCAAGCTCTTAGAACCTCCCATTCTGATGATGTGAAGGAGGAGTTTTTCAGAAGCAGATCATGAGTCAATTCAAATGCAAGTAGTTTAGTAGATTAATAATACCAGCAAACTCCAATAAAGGAGTGGAGAAAACAATGAAGAGAAAGAAAACAATAAAGAGTGCACTAAATCATGTTTTCTTTGTGGGTTACTGCAGCTTAATTCTTTAATTCTGTTGAAAACTTTAGGAGTCTGTTTGGAACCTGTGCCTTGTAGTTAACCCACCTGAGGAATAAAGGAATGAGGATATTTCTACACCAAATCCCATTTGTCATTGGTTGGCAGCTGCTCTTAAAAGAAATAAAAAATTGCAGTCATATTTGGCCTACCATAAGCTTGGGAAGAGTAGATTTGGTGTAATAGCAAGCTCTTGCGTGTTTGGAAGTCAGCTTTTATCATGGTAAGGCCAGAGGGGATATGGCTTTACCCTATGTATCAACATTCTATTTATCCTTAATGCCCATCTCAAAACATCTTTGTGAAATCATCTCTAATTTCCTATATTTGGCATTAATTATGTCTTAGCTCTATTCCCAAAGCACTACTCTGAAGTGAAGACACACACTGCTTTATCTTCCAAGTAATTTAGCATAATCCTTGCATGAAATACTAATCTTGTTGAGTTGGAAGGATTTGATAAGGGAAGGAGTACAGTATCAAGACAAATGGACCCATGTTCTAATGCCATATCTTATACTTAATAACTGTATGTTTTAGATTGTCAATTTATATCTTTAAGCATCAACTTATTAATTTATAAAATGGGAATGATGATATGTATTGCAAAGCATTGTAATGATTAAAATTCCTTTCTTATGTCATATTTTTTTTGTTCTATAGTCTAGTAGGCAGAACTCAGATCAATGGGGAAAGGTAAAGAAAGGTAAAGAAAGGTAAAGAAAGGAGTCCCATCCATGATCAAGAAAGTTGAGCATAGGTCATGTTTACTATTCCTTTCAACTCCAAAATGTTACAAAATAGCAATGCATATTCCCAGGCATCAGCCAGTCCTGCAGTAAAATTAGTGTCACTTAAATTAATGAACTGAAATGAAAAGCTTTAAAACAATTCCTTTGGCTCTAGTCTTAATATCAATTGTTGAGTTTTCATTCTTTCCTATTGTAAAAAATTTTTTGGCCACTTCTGGTATACATCCTCCCTGAAGTCTGAAGGTGAGGGATGTTACCTGTTTTGTTCACTACTGTTATCGTTAGCATTTAGAGCATTGCCTGGAATGTATTAGGTGTTCAATAAATGCTTGCTACTAAATGAAGGAGGAGAAAGTATGTGTATATGTGTGTCCAGATACTCAATACATATTTACATATGAACTCATTATACTCAATTGTAAACTAAATCTGCTTCCAACGGTATTATTGCTCCTTCTAAGGCAAAGATACCAGATCCTAAGCTCCTATTAAATTTACTAAAATCTTGAAGGATCCTTTGAAACTACACAACAATCTTCGAAAATGCTGTGGAAAGAGTTTCAGTCAAGTAGGCATTGCAGTCAGGATACCACCAAGAAATGTTACTGAGAGATGTAATAATTTAGAGCAAGGGGAATGCAAATAGCAAATACACATAAAATGGGATAGCAAATACACATAAAATGGGATTTTGGTATTGTGATATAAGGTTAGACAAGATAACCAAAGGTTCTTTGGATTCTAGCATTCTATTCTAAGCATATAATGTGCTTTAAAAATTCCTAGATGGACAGAATTTAATAAAGTAGACAAATGCAGTGAACAAATTATCCACCATGCTAATGAAAATCTAGTGACTTAAGCCTGTATTTAAGTTGTGTTCCTAAGAGTTGATAGTAGTGGTTAAGCAAAGAAGATTGAGTATTGGATATATCTTGGGTTATGTCTTGCTTCTGGCATTTGCTAGCTAAGATGTTTTGGGCCATGTAGTCACTCAAAGACTTGATTTTATAAGATGTAAATGATGAATAATGCCTACTTCACATAACTATTATAAAGATTAAAAGTTATAAAGTGTGTCAGTATTTCATACAACCTCCAAAACATAGAAATGCTCACCAATAGGTGGAGCATTTTGTTTTATTTTATTTATAATCAGAGAGACTTACAGGCGAAAATCCCATACAATAGATGATAATTTTGGCCATCAGAATGCTATCAAGGCATCTTCATGTGTGATTGACATCTTTTGATTCAGTAGACAAAATGAAACATATTCCTATAATTCCTTCTATTTCACAAAGTTAATTTTAACCCAGCAGATTAAAAAACAGATTTCCTTAATTAAAACAAAGCATTTAAGCTGGTGTCTGGCTCAGAGTAAGAATTCTGTTTCCTATCATCATCATTAAAATATTTTATATCATGTTTGATCTATCAAACACATATTGTTATTTCATTTTTTAAATTATTTTAAAATCGCAATAAATATTTTATTTAATGTTAATGTAGTCCAGAATTTTCATCAGAAATGGATAACTTCCACATCTAAAATTATTACATTTCTTTTTCATTACAAATTTTTATTTAAATTCTAGTTAGTTAACATACAGTCCAGTATTAATTTCAGGAGAATTCAGTGATTCATCACTTACATACAACACCCAGAGCTCCTCATAAGTGCCCTTGTTAATACCTATCACCCATCTAGCCTATCTCCCACCTACCTCCCTCCATCAACACTCAGTTTGTTTTCTATTGTTAAGAGTATCTTATGGATTGTTTCCCTTTTTTTATTTTTATTGTTTCAGGTCTCACATTTAGGTATTTCATCCATTTTGAATTTATTTTTATGTATGGTGTAAGAAAGTGGTCCAGTTTTCATTCTTCTACATGTTGCTGTCCAGTTTTCCCAATACCATTCATTGAAGAGACTATCTTTCACTGGATATTCTTTCCTACATTGTTGAAGATTAGTTGACCATATAGTTGTGGCTCCATTTCTGGGTTTTCTATTCTGTTCTATTGAACTATTTGTCTGTTTTTGTGCCAGTACCATACTGTCTTGATGACTACAGCTTTGTAACATAGCTTGAAGTCCAGAACCATGATACCTCTATCTTTATTTTCTTTTTTTTTTTTCGAGATTGCTTTGGCTGTTCATGATCTTTTGTGGTTCCATACAAATTTTTGGAATGTTGTTCTAGTTCTGTGAAAAATGCTGTTGGTATTTTTATAGGAATTGCATTAAATGTATTGATTGCTTTGGGTAGTATAGGCATTCTAGCTATGTTTCTTCTTCCAATCCATGAGCATGGAATGATTTCCCATTTCTTTGTGATGCCTTCAATTTCTTTCATTACTGTTTTATAGTTTTCAGAGTACAGGTCTTTCACCTCTTTGGTTAGGTTTATTCCTAGGTATGTTATTATTTTGAGTGCAATTGTAACTGGGATTGTTTATTTAATTTCTGATTCTTCAATATTGGTGTATAGAAATGCAACAGATTTCTGTGTTTTGAGTTTGTATTCTGTGACTTTCCTGAGAGCTCTTCTTCTGTGGTCAGAAACAAGACAAGGATGTCCATTTTCACCATTATTATTTAACACAGTACTGGAAGTCTTAGCCTCAGCAAATAGACAACAAAAAGAAATAAAAGGCATCCAAATTGGCAAGGAAGAAGTCAAACTTTCACCATTTGCAGACAACATGATACCGTATATAGACCACCCAAAATACTCCACCAAAAAATTGCTAGAACTAATACATGGATTCAGCAAAGTTGGAGGCATCATGATTATGGAATTTAAGCTATATTACAAAGCTGTAATAGTCAAAACAGTATGACACTGGCACAAAATCAGACACACAGTTCAATGGAACAGAACAGAAAATGGATAAAGAAGATGTGGTGTGTATATACAATTGAATATTACTCCGCCATAAAAAAACAATGAAATCTTGCCATTTGCAATGACATGGATAGAGCTAGAGAGTATAATGCTAACTGAAATAAGTCAGTCAGAGAAAGACAAATACCATATGATTCATTTACATGTGGAATTTAAGAAACAAAACAGATGAGCAAAGGGTAAAAGAGACAGAGAGACAGAGAGACGGAGACAGAGAGAAACTAAAGAACAGACTCTTAATTACAGAGAACAAATTGATGGTTACCAGAAGGGAGAGGGATGTGGGGTGGGGGGGTGGGCGATGGGTGAAATAGGTGATGGAAAGTAAGGAGTGTGATGAGCACTGGGTGGTGTATAGAATTGTTGACTGAGTATATTGTACACCTGAAACTAATATAACACTCTATGTTAACTGGAATTAAAATTAAAACTTAAAAAAAATCTTTCATCCTCAATGAAATGCACCTTATCACCACATTTCTTATGCAATTACTACCCTCAAAGTGCTAGCTACATAATTTATTGTGTTATTTTTAACTGTTTGCCCTCCCACTCTAAAGGCTGTATATGGGTATGGAATCTTTAACTCTTTTGTTCACTTATGTTTCTGATTCATCTGTAGTAGTGCCCGGTTCATTGCAGCTGGTAAACATTTGTTGAATAAATGAAAATACTGACTTATACTACCACTTATTATATATGAATCTATTACGCAAAATTCCCATAAACAATGTGTTTTCTTTTGTTTCTTCCATACAGATCATGTTTTCTCCCCATTTTCCCAGTTGCATGATTCTACTTCTGTACTTTAAGTATTATCGCCAAGTTATCTTACAAATCATCAAGTCTGTTTTCTCTCAAATTTATTTTAAAATTTACTTTCTTAAATACTTTAAAAAATCTTGTTTTGGATATTTCTTTGTATGTCCATCAATACATAAAATTTCTCTCAATGATTCTCTAAACTGGATGTCTTTTCATTTCTATCCCCCTCTCAATCATATAATTTTGTTTATCTTAGACTGTTGTTTTATCAAAGTTTTAATTTTACTAAGTCCCTAATTCTTTGATTTATATTATGAGGACAAAGCAAATTTGTTTCTTAAATTTATTTGTTTCTTAAATTTACAATTTTTAAAAAGTATGTTCTTTTGTTTCTTCAGTACTCTATTCTTGTTTTCTTTGACTTGAGTACAGAATCTTTTCATGGTCATGTTTTTGGGTGTTTCTGTTTACACAGCCTTGAATGAAAAGAGATCAGTCATTGCTAGCATTTTGCCATAAACAAGACTTTCCCTTTGTTTCTATTCCTGTTTCCTGGTTACAAGTAGCAGAGTTTCCTCTCAGGATTTAAGCTAGAGGGCCACAGATGTGCATATCCCCTAGGCAAAATTTGTGTATCTAGCAATAATTTTTCAAATCTGGCTACAGAATTGAGGGGAGCAATCATCTGCTAGCTCTGACTGGGATTAAGAAAATTAAAATTTAGTCTTTAGTAATTTATAGTAATAGTTTCCTCTTGCCAAAAAGCCTGAATAAAAACTGATTTCAAGAATGTACTACTCCCATGACTTTTCCATCACAAACAATTACTAGTCTGACTTCAAATTTTGTAAGTGTGCTAGCATCCATTCATTGATATATTTATTACAAGAAGCAGGATGTCCAAATGCATGAATGATTATGGGAGTAGGTTAAGGAAGCATGACTAAGTTTTCTTCTTTTTTTTAAAAAATTTTTTTTTTCAATGTTTATTTATTTTTGGGACAGAGAGAGACAGAGCATGAACGGGCGAGGGGCAGAGAGAGAGGGAGACACAGAATCGGAAACAGGCTCCAGGCTCTGAGCCATCAGCCCAGAGCCCGACGCGGGGCTCGAACTCACGGACCGCGAGATCGTGACCTGGCTGAAGTCGGACGCCTAACCGACTGCGCCACCCAGGCGCCCCTAAGTTTTCTTCTTAATACAGATCCTGATCTCTGATACAGAGACATGCAATGCAAGGATATCTTCTCACATCCTTCCTCACATTTTGTTTTTCTTTGGAATGAAATTGTATTTCAGCTTCAGTCACTGGTGATGATTTTCATTTCATATCTTCAAATCCATAATTAGTGAAAAATTGTCTTTGATTCTGTTTTCATGGTTTTGTGTCTTAGTTTTTAGTTTCAATTTAGTAGAATATATTTTGCTAATCAGATGTCACCTTAACTAAAAGGACTGTATAAAATTTTATTCCTGCTTTTGCAATTCTCAAAGTTACATTCCTGTATTATAGTAATTTTTTATTTTTGCATATTTTCAGAAACTTTTGTTTTTATATCTCATACTGTCTTCTCTACATTTTACCCTATACTCTCATCTTTCTTTATAAAACTCATTTTTTCTTGTATATTAGACAGGATTTCCTGTCATCTTCTAAAACTAAATATTGATTGATACATAATAAATTATGATCAGAGGAATATTGGTACTCCCCTTTTAGCAGAGAAGTATCTTAGTCCATTTAGGCCACTATAACAAAATACCATAGATTGAATAGTTGGGTAGCTTATAAAAAATGAAAATTTATTTCTCACAGTTTGGAGGAGGAAGTCCAAGATCAGCATGCCAGCAAAGCTGGGTGAAGGCCCTCTTCTGAGTCACAGACTTCTTGTTGTATATCCTGACATGATTTATGGGGCAAGCTAGCTCTGTGGGATCTCTTTTAAACAGCACAATCCCATTCATGAGAGCTCCACCCTCAATACCTAATTGTCTTCCCCAAAGCCCCACCTTCTAATACCATCATCTTGGCCATTAGGTTTTCAACCCTGCATTTGCAGGGGACACAAACATTCAGCCTATAGTGGGAGTCAAATAACAGAAATTCAAATGTGGAGCACCCTATTGATAGGCCTCCCAGATCCCATCTTCTAGGCAAGTGCACCAAAACACCGGCCCCTGAGAGCTGTGAATATTGCCTGTTAATGATCACAGCTGCCCTCTTCTCCAGAGAATTGCCTTTGCAAATGACCACAGAGCGAGGTTATACCTCCTATAGTCTATCATGAGGCAAGGGCAGAGGACAGCTCATACTTAATGACTGACTGACACTGGGTGCCAAAGTACTGAAACTTTGCTTCAAAGTGGCCATGTCTATAGAGATCTTGCTCATCGCTCTTTTGATCTGCTCCTAGGTATCCATAATGGTCATTGCTAGAAATAAAATATAATTGATTACTGTATATTAACTTTGTATATTATCTTACTACTAAATTCAGATACACACACACACACACACACACACACACACACACACACATATTCATTCTAGGTGCACAATCATGTTATCTATGAATTATAACAATTTTACTCGCCTCTCAAAATCCTAAGGAAATTCATTTATTTTTCTTATTTTATTGCTCTAGCAAGGAAGATCAGGAAGATTTCCATTAAAATACTAATGAAAGCCATAATAGCAGGCATTCTAATTTTTATCTCTGGGGAAGGGCTTTCACTATCTCACTATTAAATATCATGTTTGCTCTAAATTTTAAGTTAAACTTTACAGATTAACAAAATTTCATTCTATTTCTAGTTTGCCAAAAGTTTTCAGCATGAATGGCTATCAAATTATTATCAATTGCTTTTTGTATCTATTGAAATATACATATGGTTTGGTTTGTTTACTGTACTGATCCATAATAATTTATTTTCAAATGATTAGCCAACATTACGTTTCTGGAAAATCCAAATTAGTTGTGATATATTATCCTTTTTATGTATTGCTGGATCAAGTTTTCTAGTAATGTGTTCAAGATTTTTAATTTTTTTTTAATGTTTTTTTATTTTTGAGACAGAGACAGAGCATGCCAGGGGAGGGGCAGACAGAGAGGGAGACACAAAATCCGAGACAAGCTCCAGGTTCTGAGCTGTCAGCACAGAGCCTGACGTGGGGCTCAAGCCCACAAACTGTGAGATCATGACCTGAGCTGAAGTCGGATGCTTAACCAACTGAGCCACCCAGGTGCCCCAAGATTTTTTTATTTAGGTTTTTTTGAGATAATGCCTACAATTTTCCTTTATTGTATTTTCTTTGTACAATCTAAGGCTCTTTAGTTCTCAAAATTTTTGTGGTATGTATTTCATCTTTATTATCTATCTTCTGGATTTTGTATAAAATTAATGTTATTTCTCCTTTTAATGTTTAGAAAAATTTGTAAATGAAGCCCTTTAATCCCGGAGCTTTCTTTGTGGAAAGGTTGTAAATTATGATTACATTTTTAATGGATATAAAGTTGTTTACATTGTTTCTTTTGTGTCCATTTTGACAAATTTGACTTTTTCTAAGAAAGTGTTTGGCACTATAAAAATGCCATCCCCTTATCTTTTGACTTCCATAGTTTATGGTAAATAGTTACTCATGAATCTTATTGTTTGAAGATGGTGTATCTTTTATTTCTGGCTGCTTTTTCTCTTATCTTTGTTTTTTACTTGTTTCACTATGAAATGCCTAGATGTGGTTAATATCTATATTTACTCTGCTTAGGGTTACAAAATCTCTTTGAATCTCTGTGTTCATATCTGTCATTAATTTTGAAAATTATTTTATTGTTATCTTTTTGAATATTGTTTCTGACCCACTTACTTTCTAATACTCTCTTACTGAGACTCGCAATACATTTATGTTAAAACTTTTCACTGGGTCCTATAGGATTCTGTTTTTCTTTATGTTCTTTACTATTCTGCATTTTTCAAGATGAATTATTTTTACCAAAATAACTTAAAGTTCATTAATCATCTGTTTTACACTAATTTGTTGCTTATTGAATTTTTAATTTCTTCATTCTATTTCTCAGTCCCATTATTTCCAGATTATTTGTAATATATTAAAATTCTTCAATGAAATTCTTTACCTTATACATCTATTTTCCTAGATATATTAAACTGATAAGAACAGATACTACACTTGATCTTAGCCAAAAGCCTGAAAAGTGATATTTTTCCTGTATATATTAATTACAGTTATTTTACTGTCCTTAGATGATAACTCTAATATTTCTATACCCTATAGGTCTTCCTATATAATCCTTCTTTGTTTGGTTTAGTCATTTGGATCTATTTTCTAGCATTCCTGCCAAGTTTTATTAAACCTTAGAAATTGATATGAAAAATTGTACAGAGTCTGAATGGTATAAAAGACTAAGTAGTAAAGGTGTAATAGACTGGTATTGACTATGGGCAGGATCTCCTTAAATAGTTTATTTCCAATTTACCATTAGTCTTAAATCCTATCCATTTCTGAGTTTTTAACTAAAAAGTCTGATATTTATGTATGTCTTTCTGGGTGGGCTCTCAACTCTAACATTTGTGTCTCTAGCATATTGGAACTGCTTAAATATCTGCTTGCCTTTTAGTCATCTAGTAACCATTCCCATGTTGTGTTTCCAGAATTGTGGCCCACAAATATTCAACTCAGGAACCAACAAATGCCTCAGAGGAAATCACACACAGAATTCATGGCTTACTTTTCTGTAGTTCTCATTTCTCTGAGACCAGTCCTTTGAGTTGAAGAATTCCTTGGCAGCCCTAAATTCAAATTTTAATTGCACTTGTCCAGTAAGACAACAATATCCAAATCATTACTTTCTGTTCAGCTTCTATATCTCACCATTAAAATCAACAAATTCCCTGATGAGAAAATTTAGGCATAAATACACACCTCATGTAGTTGTGCTTCCATTATTTCTGATTATCTCTAGCATCTTGGTTCCTTAATTCCTAGCTTACAATTTCCTGATATATTCAAACAGCTGCTTTGTTTCCCCCCTTAAATTGTATCTAGTTTGGTAGCTACTCTTAGAGAGAAAAAAGGGTAGCTTAATGCTACCTCACCATAACTGAAATAAAAATATTCCAAACACCACTTTATATTTAAATTCAATTCCTATAAATGATTCATACAGTTATGAAGATGAAATTCAAACCTGTTTGTTGCTTTAACTATTACTTTTTTTTATAAATTTAGCTATTTACATCAAAAATGTCTCTACTTTCATATGAGTTAACAATGGAGATTTGCTATAAACAAATAAAACTGAATTGTTAAATAAAAAGTTACAGAGAATGTGGATTTATTAAACAAATTCTAAGGCTCCAACTATAATTCTTGAGAAAGTAAAATTCAGGTCTGCCATGGAGACCCAAAAGCTTCCAAGCACTCTACTAACAGGCCCCAATGAGAAGATTTGACTTAAACATTTATTATTTTTTCCAATGGGATTATTTAAAAAAAAAAAAAAAAAAAACTATTTTCACTATCATCTTTACTTAAGTAAAATTGATTGATTTATCAGAATCTCATTCTCAAAGTATTTTTTGTGTGTGACTTGAAGACTTTTTTGCCTCAATGATAACAAATTTCTGTTGGAAGTATAAAATTTAAATAAGTCTATCCATCTGTGAAACCAGTATTTGATCTATATTACATGAAGTATTTTTATAGGTTTCCTTTTTTCTTATTTTCATAAATAATCCATTCCATCAAAATTAATTCAAGAGTCTCCATAAGAACTATTTACAGTAAGAGGAAATTAAAAAGGAAATTCTCGTTTCTACCTGTTAAATTTTATACGACCATTTTTAAATGTGGCACGTTTAGTGATAGTCATTTTGGACAATATAAAGGACGTTTCTTCCCAGTTGAATAGTAAAGGTTAACAGTGGTGGAAAAGGAAAAAGAAACCATAAATGAACAATATACTACTATCCACATCCTGAGGGCTTATAGAAAATAAGCTGGGGAAAAAATGAGGGATAACTTTTTTGTATTGTGTCAACACTTTTTTTTGCATAGTTTTTATAGTTAGAACCAAACTCCAGCTCTTTTCCCATTGCACCATATTTCCCTTACATCATTTTTAGCTTTATTCTCAAAAAATTATTTTTAATAATGTATGAATGAAATAAAATCCTTCTCTGCAAAACAAATTAATTTGGGGAATTTGGCTAGGTTTTATATAGTAAGTCTAACTCATTCAGAGCTTATGTTCAAGCCTGATATTTTTCTAGCCATGCTGCAAATAGTACAAAATTTATATCCTTATTAACACTGTTCAAAAGTTCATTTTGGAAGAGGTAAAAATAGTTATATCTTTTGAAATAATTATATTAGCTAAAAATAGCAAATAATGTTTTTAACATCAAATTATCTCATTAAAAATGTTGTCTCCTCTGTAAGCCTTCTTTAACCATTTTAATCAGTTATTTTCCTCCACATCAATCCTCCAAAAGTACTTGGCTCACCTTTCTACCCAGTGCCTCCACTAAACTATGCAAAGTCCCATCTCCAGTGAATATTTTTATGTAACTCCTTTCTACAAAACTAAGGGCTGAGGCAGGGTCTCTCTTTGTCAAGGACTAAGGGGGTACTGGCTCTATTGTGGATTGTTGTTACAACTTTTTCCCCTTCAATGTAATGATTTGCTTTAAGGTCTATACTCATTTTACACTAAACAGGTCACCAAAAAATTAGAAATATATTTAATTATTTTTTCTATTCCCAGCATGTGGTACAGTGCTTAAAATACAGTAGGTGTGAATAATTATTAACCTCCAAAATTTGATAAATGCATATCTCAAAATCTCACTGACATGCCACCTTCCCTCTTAAGGACTTCACTGTACTCTTCTCCAGCCTCTTTATACGATGAGGTTATGTATTTTATTTGATATTGATCATTTTACTTTCTTATAATTATTTATATCATTATCATATCTCCTTTAAAAGAATGCCAGCTTCTTAAGAGCAGGATTCATTCCTAATAATCTATGTATCTATCTGGCAAGGGGTACTGTCAGTATTTGGAACACAATCAGTGCCTGTTGAAAGAATAATTAATCACACAGAGAGGTGTGAATTGGAGATGGTATTCTGCTTTCTTCTCTACCTGGGTTGCTGTGAAGCTCAAATGAAAACAAAAAGTCTATAAAAGTGTTACATAATTTTAAAGAATCAACATTATTATGGTGATTTCTGCCTTATATATATGGAACCATATAGAAGTTTTAGATATCTTTGATTCTCCACCATAGCTGTTATGCAAAAGCTGTGAATGCAGCTTCCAATTCAACATAATGTGGCCTAGACATCAATCATAATTGATGGGTAGAGAAAACTATTTGATGATAGAAACCATACTTAGAGTAGGCTTCAGTATTTTTCAGCCAAGTATTTTTTAACCAAGCTGAGATTATGCTACATCTATCCAAGAAATATTTTTGAATGTCTCATATGTGCCAGGCAATATTAAGTGCTAAGAGCTAAGGGTACAGTGATGAACAATATGAACATGGTCTTTGCCCTCAGAAAGTTTGTGTTTTAAGATAATTTATCTCTAAAAATATAGCTATACTTTAATAGTTTTCTGATTGAGATCTTTAAAATTTTTTAGGATAGATGTTTTAAACGGCTTTATCCCTTTACCTCTCCTGAGGTTTAGTGAATACTTTAAAAGGAAATTCCTCTGTGAAGACTTTTGTAATCAAGTTCAACCTTTTAGATCCAACAAAACAGTGCCCTTGTCACTCAGGTCTAAGATATTAACATTACCTCGTTAGCAAATCTTGATTCTTGGTATCAAGAAGTCTAATTAATTTAGATGGATTAGAACCCATCGATATGCTTGTACACAGCAAAGGCAAGTTGTGTGCCTTGTCCACCTATACTCCTATAACTTTGTGTCTACCCAAATGAGAGCTTTGAAATTTTGTGTCCTACTCCTAAACAAATAAAAGGAAGAAGGTGACAACTTGTTAAAAAAACATCTGGTTGATAATGCAAGGCTGGAATCCTTCAATGATGTCAGTCCACTAAGAAATTTCTGCCCTATTCCTCTGACTCATCAAGTCCCAAAACATCATATATATTTTTCATCATATATTTCATCATATAGTGGGATTATTTTTATATTAGCAGGACTCAACCAAGAAAAATTATTTATATATAAATGATATAAAATTTAAAAATTATGCTTTTCTATCTATAGCATAATAGAAAATAATATACATATATATTCTATATAATATATGTGACTTAAATAATCTATTAACTTTTGTGAAATGCCCTCTAGTCTGTCATTGAGCTCTCCTTTTTTTCACACTGGCAAATGACTGTTTTTTAGTCAAAGAAGTCCTACACATTGATGCTGAGAAATATTGATTTGAGTACTCAGCATAGCCTCAAATGAAATGGTAATAATTCCACATATAGTTACTCAACTAACTCTGTGATAGAAACTTTCTTGAATCTACTCCACCCACCTTGTAGACTTTTAGTAAGTGTGAACATGGTGATTTATGTCTCTCTGACCTGCTGAAATATTAGTGAAGTGAAAGAAATTGTTTGTTGTAGATACAGAAAACAAAATTTGAAATTGTAAGAAAGGATAAAAACGTGTCTCTCCTCTTAAGACAGGTGCAAGAACTCTGGTCTGTCCTTCATGTCAATGAAAAGTGATTATGTACATGCTACCATCAAAAACCAATTCTTCTGGAAATACTGTCTTCTGTAAGAGTTTTTGGATACCACATTTTTCTAGTTTTTGTCCTGTCTCCCACACCACCTGTTCTCAGTCTTTTGGCAGGCTCCTCTTCCTTTGGCCATTCTTAATTTTTTATGTTTCAAGCTATCTTTTCTTTTTTCCTATCACTCTATATGTTCTCACAGTAACATTATACTGTTGAATAGCTTGCCACTCATGTGTTGACATCTCCTAAATTTAGAGGTCCATCTAATAACTTTCACAGAAAATTCAGATTCATGTTTTCAAATGATTACTGGGCTTTATACTTGAATATCTTCCAAGTACTTTAGTCTCAAATATCAAAAATTAAACTCATTTCACCCCACTCCAAACCTGCTTCTTTCCCTGCAATTTCCCTGTAAATGGAGCCACTGATTATTGAATTGCCGAATAAGAAACAGGCAGCATCCATGTGTATATCTCTCTTTTCCATGGCCCCATCAAATCCATCGTCAATCCAGACAATTGTATCTCTTCAATATTTCTGAAATTCATCCAGTTCTTTCAACTCCATTCCTAGCTCAGGTCATCATTATCTCTTACCTAGATTTCTAGCTTTCTTCTAATCTAGTTTGCTTCTAATTCACCCTATTAATTGGAGCAGTCTTTTAAAATGCAAATATGCTAAGGCCACATCCCTGCCTAAAAACCCTCAAAGACTTCCCAGGGCCTTCCAGATAAAATCTATGTTCTTTCCTCTTTTGCTCTCATCATGAATGTACCTTTGCTGATGTGCCTGACCTTAGCTCTTTCATCTTTCCTTTTGAATTCCAATACTATTCAATTTCTTGCTTCTCCCTGATAGTATCATGCTAGCACTGTCCCTTTTCTTTCGAATTTTATATATGCCATTCTCTCTGCCTGGAAAATTACCCCCTCTTGGCTTCTTTGAGGAAATTTTATCAGATAACAATTTAGATATTACATCACCTGGAAGTCTCTCTTGACCAATGTATCCTGAGCTCCAAATTTTCAATCCTTATTCCCTTCACCGATGCTCCCATAGCACCTCTACTCTCTTCCTATAATTCTTACCAACTTGAACTGCTACTTCTCTGTCCTCCCTTAGATTTTTAATTCTGTGAAGACAAAGAATGTTGCATGATTATTCACTCTTATAACTCCAGTACCTAGTGTAGTATCTATTACATAGCAGGTACTAAAAAAAACATGTGTTTATTCCAAAATTTTTATATCATTTCTTATTTACACACAATAGAAGATTTGTGTCATTTATAGACACACCTCTTGACCCATCCTTACTTGAACAAATGTGCCTCTTTTACCTGATTAACATAGTGAGCTTTTGACTAAGATTAAATTTGAATAACCAGCAACAAAGTTTTAAATTGTCCCCAGCTATAAAAAAGTTTGCATATCAGGGTCATCTCTTAATATGTTAAGGGAAATATATCCCTCTTTTCAGTTACTTTTTTTTCATTTTGTAAGTTGTAGTATAGTTGCTTGGCTACATGGCTGGTCCTCTAAGGATAGAATCTGAGATTTATCCATTTTTTTACATCTCAAAATGTGTGCCCACTGTATCTATTCTCCTCTGAATAAATATTTGTTCAACTTAATTAAACATAAAACCAGGGAACCACCAGCTCCATCTTTCATTAGAGGCAATACTTAGAAAGAGTCTCCAATTTGACCTTCCAGATGTACTCTCCACTTTGCTGTGTGTATAGAGAGGCAGACTCAATGGACTACCTCAACAAGCTTCCTTTCCCTCTGTTTGGCTTTGGCCAATGAGAGGCCATGGCAGAAAAGGAGAAAAGTGAATTAAGCAGGTTTATTCCACTGGATCTCTCCTTGCCAGTTCACTACTGAGTTCCAATAAATGCTTCCTCCACTGGCTGTCTCAATTCTGAGTCCCAGTGGCTGCTTACTATTATAACGATATACAGGATATGTGTTACTGTTGATTGGTTTCAACTCTTAATACACCTTTATATAAATAGGCCCTGCATCAAATTCTCCTCAGGGTGCCTGGGTGGCTCAGTTGGTTAAGCATCCAATTCTTGATTTCAGCTCAGGTCATGATCTCCTCACAAACTGTGTCAGGCTCTGCACTAGCATGGGAGCCTGCTTGGGATTCTCTCTCTCCCTGTCACTCTGGCCCAAACCCTATAGTGTATGTGTGTGTATCTGTGTATGTCTGAAAATAAATAAACATTTAAAAAATAAATTCTTCTCAAGCTACGCAGTTGGAATATCCCAGTTTTTCCTGCCAAAATCTTGATAAACAAGCCTTCCCAAATATTCTCTGTCCATATTTCTTCCCTGCTTGCAAATCTTCTCTCTACCCACTTTGGGTATGGATTGATTTGTTCTATCACCAATATGTTTTAAGAAATACTAGGTTCATCTGGGCATAGAAGTGGGAAACTGAGCACTTAACAAGAATGCAGTGACTCATTTCCTCTGATTCAGTAACAGGCCCAGTCTAGCATCAAACTATAGGTGAACCCAATCATAGTAATAAGGCAATCCTAGTCCACATTTCATCTGAAACTTGCAACCAGTACTCAGCAGACATAACTTTATACTTTTCACTCTTGCAGTTCTTGTCCATGAAGATCTACTAGTCCCTTTAAATAATGTTAGCCACTGTGAGCAAAGTAGCCACCTACAATAAAACAGCTATCTAAATTAGAGTAGTAAACCATAGCTTTCTTACTTGTTTTTAGACATTCCAGAGGCCATGGTCTTTTGTCCACCATCATGTGTTTTTATGAACCTGATTGTATTCTGGTTTTCACTGCTATGGCCAGATACTCATGTAAGGATAAAATGCTTATCTATAGAAACTTTACATACTTTTATTTGGAGACCAACAGTACACAGATTAACTTATTGTTATCAACTTATCAACTCCTTGTGCTCTAGGCAGAATGGTATGTAATAGAGCATAACCATTACCTACATATCACAGGTTTGTAAATCATCCATTATTTTTCTAAAATTATGTTTACATCTTGCATACTGTTCTGTAGTTTCATTTCTAAAGCTAGCTGGCTTGGTGTAGTTGATATTCTAGGTCCATTTTAAACTTCCTCCCATTAATTTTCTTTAAATGTTGGGCAATTGTAAATCACAAATTTTCCTTAAGTAACTCATTGGTGGAATACACAATACTTATCACCATTTTCAAGAATAGAAACTATAGTAAACTTCAGTTTCTAGATGTGTCTCACTTCCATTAAACTAAATTCTGAAACAGGTTATTAGATCTTCTTAATCTCTTTTCTCACTTGTAAATATAAATGAGACAAGATGTGTATAGAAGTTAACCTAATGCCCAAACACAAGTAAGCACCATGTAAGGTCAACAATACAGTTCAGGTCACTACAAATTAGTTGGATTTTAGTCTACTTCTCATTTGGCTTTCCCCCACTATTCAGTACTATATACTTTCTTCGCTGCAATGATCTCTCCCTTGGTTTCCATGACCTTATACTTTTTTCAGTTCTATCTCTTTGATCATATTTCCTTTTCCTCTCTAGATTCATCCTTTATAAGTTCCAAAATATTACTTTAGGCTGTGAACTAAATGACTTCATCTCTGCTCAAATCTTCACTAATCATTAGTATGCCAAGTTTTATTTCTATTAAGTTGTCTCCTCTGAACTTCAAATCCATATTTCTAACCATCTACATGAGATCTCCATTCAGATGTGTAACAGGTACAGTTTGTGATCTTAACCCCTAAACTTAATTTTCTTTAATGGTTTCTCTCTCAATGTATGAAAGCAGGAAATACTCGTTTCTTGAGACTTGAAGGTATCTTTAATGCCTCTTCTCTGTCTCACCCTCCAAAAATCATCGAACTTCAAGTCCTATAGATTTTATTTGCCTAATATCTTTTGAACGCACTTATTTGTTCTGTCCTACCACAAATGTTTTCATCAAAATTTCTCATCTGAACTACTGAAAAAATACATTAACTCCTCCACCCATGCCTTTATATTTAAGCCAGAGTCAACTTAAAAAAAAAAAAAAACAAAAAAACATCTTGTCATAGCATGACCCTGGTTAAAGTTCATGAATGGTTTCCCATTAGTTTTACAATAAAGCTTATTCCTTTTCATGAACTACTTTCACCTTTACCTTCTACATTCTTCTGCATTGATCTTATTTTAAACCTTTACATGTATCATGTTCCTTATTTCAATCAGACTTTAACACATGTTATTCCTTCAGGTTCATGAAAAGTTCTTCTAGAAAAGCTGCCCTAATCCCTCAGGCTCATTCAGGCTCCTTGGTATATGCTTTCATACCTCTGTGTATATTCCCTTCATAACATTTAATTCATTCATTTGTCCACTCAACAATTCTGGACATACTAGGTTTTTGCATTAAGGCTTGCAGACAAGACAATGAATGCAATAGACATTTCTGCCCTCATTGAGTTTACATTCTAGCTTTTATAACTTGTAATTAAGGTTTATGGTTGTTTGTAGTCATATTGGATTAATATCTTTTAACAAATGGTTATCTACATGAAAGTGGAGGCTTTTTTTTTTTTTTTTTTATCCTGTCACTTCCTTTGGACACATGACAAATTACTCTAAAACTTAGTGGCTTAAAGCAGTAATTGTCATTTATTTTCTTTCCTGGTTTTTATGAACGAGGAATTTGAAAAGAAAAGAGATTGGGCAGAGGATAAAAGACTATTGGCTTGAGGGGCGCCTGGGTGGCTCAGTCAGTTGAGCATCCGACTTCAGTTCAGGTCATGATCTCACAGTCTGTGAGTTCACGCCCCGCGTTGGGCTCTGTGCTGACAGCTTAGAGTCTGGAGCCTGCTTTGGATTCTGTGTCTCCCTCTCGTTCTGCCCCTCCCCTGCTCATGCTCTGTCTCTCTCTGTCTCAAAAATAAATAAAAACATAAAGAAATTTTTAAAAAAGACTGTGGGCTTGAATTATCCTAAGTTTCATTTTCTCACATTGAATCATTGATTCAGACTGTTGACTGGGAATCTCAGTTTCAGTGTTCCTGGATCTCTGTCTGTAATCTTCATCCCTACATGGATTTCACTATGAACTTCCTAAGACAGAGCCAGTAGAAGCTGCATTGCCTTATATGAGCTAGGCTTAGATGTCATACAGTGTCACTTCCACTGCATTTTACTGCTTGAGATAGTTGCAAAGTTTGCTCAGGTTCAAGGTAGGTGTGCAGAGACACCTGAAATGCACATCTCAGTGAGAAGAGTGCCAGTCACATTGTAGGAAGAGAATGTAAAATGAAATGTACACACACATTTATTTTTGAAAAATACAATTGTCCACACACATTATTATAATCTTATTACCTAGCACTTTGTATGTAGTAAGTGATTAAGAAGATATAAATGGATGAATTACCAAATGAAATTACGAAGATGCCAAATCATGAAGGCTAGATTGTGACATGTTTATTCCCAGATATTTTTAGCTGCTCTCAGGAGTTATAACCTAGCATACAAACCTTTGTTTTTTCCTAACAACTCACTCATTATTGCATGTGAGTTTTCTGTCATGTAAGTATTGAAGCCTATGAACTAGAGATAGGGAAAGAAAACCGGTAAATTCTCAAACTAGCTCTATCCCAATCAATTTGAGTTTGGGGACAGTATGTAATTCAGTTCTTAATTGTGCCAGCTTTTCCTACTCTCATTCTACAGATTTAAGCAATCATTGCTTGGGAGGATGAGTACCTTTGATCAGCAGAAAATGCAAGTTGAATTTGGAATTGCCTCTGTCACTCAAGATCAGTCCAAAAATGCATCCCACAGGATAAGTCACCAGTTAACTACGGGATTTACAGGTGTCACTGAA
This sequence comes from Herpailurus yagouaroundi, assembly GCF_014898765.1. Taxonomy (NCBI): domain Eukaryota; kingdom Metazoa; phylum Chordata; class Mammalia; order Carnivora; family Felidae; genus Herpailurus; species Herpailurus yagouaroundi. The sequence continues at coordinate 22,457,616 of NW_024412418.1, forward strand.
AATGGGGCATGTCTTTTCTCTGTTGTAGAGGAGGAAGGGACAAAAATAGAATTGACAGTTGTCACAACACTGAATTTAAAGTCAATTAGAGCTAACCATACTATGGGGTTCATGAGTATTTCTCACATATATTCTCTTTAGGCTCTGTTGTGGGAATCAATAGTAGAAATAAAGAAAAGAAGGAAAGAAAAAAAGAAAAGAAAAGAAAGAGACAGAGAGGGAGAGAGAAAAAGAGAAAGCAAGGAAAGGAAGAAAGGAAGAAAGAAAGATTTTAAATACTGCAACTTTAGATATTGGCTTTTGAAGCATTCACATATTTCTGGTTGTGGGATATGTTCCTATTTTCAATTTATTGGAATTATTATAATCTTGTCCTCTGAGTAAGTAGAGTTTTTCTATATTTGGATAATATTTCCTTCCCCTATCTTATCTACAGAACCAATACAGATGATGATTTAACAAAACCCGGTCAGAGACAGATAACTTAATCTCACCTGGTTCTTCTGGTGATTTTTTTTAGCAAGTCTAGCCTTTCTGTTCCTCTAACCCAAACAACAAACTAGTAATTGACTAAATGAATCAAAAGTCACAATTAAGTACTATAACTCATCAATCTCTTCCTCTTTATCTTTTGTAAACACAAAATTGTACAGTAGAAGTAGTAGGATATGGCTGCCCTCTCCCCTGAAGCACCAATAAATAAAATTCACACATCACTGTTAGAATCACAAAAACAAAACAAAACAAAACAAAAACCCACAAAACACTTAATTAGCTGTTTGTCAGTCCCAATTCCAAAATCCTGGGAAACAGATTCTTACCAACCAGTTTTTTTTTTTTTTTTTTTTTTTTTTTTTTTTTTTTTTTTTTTTTTTTGTCAAATTACCATGAATATGCTTCTTAAAAGAAGGAACTATGATATCTTATATACCTGGCTAAGGGATTCTACCTCTGGAAAGGCAGTGTGGTGCAGTTCTTAAAGAAGAGGAATATTACATGCAGATGGTACAGAAATCCCAAGTCATCCATGCCACCTGCTCACCACCTGTTCTCAAACCTTGCCTCCACAACCTATCCTCTGAGAGACTTTAGGCAAGATATTTCATTCTCTAGACTTCATATTTATCACATTTAAACTGGGATCTTAATGAAGTTTGTTTCTTTTCTGTCTCTCCTACAGATTTATTGTGGGAATTAAGTAAGATAATACATAGTCTAAGCACACTATGGCACAGAGTTCACAATTTTGCTCTTATAATATGAGCCATAATTACTATTTATCATCATTACTGTTACTCCTATTGACAAACTGTATTTATTAAATGTTTCCTCTTACAGGGCTCTTTCTTGTTGCCATTAGTATTGAAGCTTCTGTTCTGACACCAAGAAGTCAAAAATCTTGTACTAAGAGCATTAATATCATCTACTACCTAAAATACTATTGAGTTTCTTCTTTGGGCTGGACGCTACTCATTGCATGAATTTCATACTCCAATATTAATAGTCCAAGAACCTTAAGTATTCTTCTTTGAGGCATGGTGCTATTATTCCTTACACAGGTGACAAACAATGAGGACTTTTGATTTTAAAATGTTACAGAGGGGTGCCTGGGTGGTTCAGTCACTTAAGCCTCTGACTTTGGCTCAGGTCATGATCCTGTGGTTTATGAGTTAGAGCCACACAATGGGCTCTCTGCTGTCAGCACAGACCCTGCTTCAGATCCTGTCTGCCTCTCTCTCTGCCCCTTCCCCGCTCACTTCTGTGCCCTATCTCTCAAAAATCAATAAACTTAAAAATAAAATAAAATAAAATAAAATAAAATAAAATAAAATAAAATAAAATAAAATAA
>NW_024412418.1:22459474-22471326 GCF_014898765.1 Herpailurus yagouaroundi
AAAATAAAATAAAATAAAATAAAATAAAATAAAATAAAATAAAATAATAAAATAAAACAGAGATTGTATTAAGACATCTTTATACTAATTTGTGCTCACTCTTTACTATGCCATTCTTCCTTAAGCCTTTAGGATATGCCCATTGATACTGGATACCCTTCGATTTAGGTATCTTTAACCTCTATAATACTTGTTTAGCAAAATTTACTTAAACAAATTTATTCTTGATTCTCCCCTCCCAAGGGTTCCTTTGTTTCCAAATAAATGGATTGGAGACTTTATCCTCTTAGTTTCAAGATATATCTGGACATGATTGAATGAGGGTGAACATAACACAACTTTAGGTCCTCAAACAAAGATTCCCACTTAACAAGGCAACAATCAAGAGTGGACAGTGAAACCTGTATAGGAATACAATTATGTAGTCACACAGGGTCTTGAAATCAGAAGGGCTTTGTACTTGGTTTAGTACTCTGCTCTCACCATCTTGCAATTCTTAATGATTTTATCTTTGTACTTGAATTTTGTAAGTGAAGTACAATGGGAAAATAAAGCAAACAAGATGCATGCAAATGCATGTCCCCTCTTCCTTGTCACCCCATTTACATATAGCATTCATGATGTCCCATGAGAACAGAATTCAAATGGACTCAAAATGTGTGGCCCCTTTGGTGAGACTCGCATAAAAGGAAAACCTGTTAAATTTACAATAGAGTAAACAAGAGTATTAATAGCTCTAAGAGGTCACATTTTGTTTGAACCAGAACTTGCTTGAAATGTAGAAAGAAGATAATTAAAAGAAACAAGAGCAACCAAGAAATCCTATCATATTCTTCTTACTCATGTTACTTTCCTGTATTGGTCAACCACTTAGGCTGAAAATCATAACATAGAAGATAGAAAAGGAAAACAGAGCAATCCATAGTCTGTTTTCATTTCTTATTCATCAGTAAGCCAAGGATAGACTGTACTGGTAGATGTGCATGTGTCAAGGAATAGAAGAAGTTGAGTTAGTTTTGTGAGGTATTTCTATAGCTCTGGTAAGTATAAAATACATATGAAGGTATGAGCTACAAAGTGCATATTATATAACTAAAGGGATTCCACATAATAATTATGTTCTAATTATTGTATTTAAAATTAGCATTGCACAATATTAAGATGAATGGTAAAATTTATGCTCATTCTTCAAATTTTAATTTTTTTTTTACTTAGAATGGCATTAAACACCCAATAATAAACATAACCACAGATTGAGAGTGAGACCACAGAAGAAAGAAAACTTTTTAGTATATTCAACATAACATTTTCCCGCTTTTTGTACAAGGAGATCTACATTTTCATTTTGTACTAGGTCTCACAAATGATATACCTGGACCTAAAAGTAGAATCAATTAACAAAGAAATTTGATGTAGGAGATTTAAGCCATTTCTGGGCATTTACTTTCCTTTTCTAAAGTTCCTTTCCCCCCTTAATCCACAAAGCATTTTGTTTTTCTGGGAAGTTGTGTTTCTCAGGAGAGCTTACTTAAAGAGAACAGTTATTATGTAAATGTTTGTTTACCTTCCCTGTTGACATGCAGAGAAACACCACTGTACCTCTCTATTTCTACTTTGTTTTGTTGCCTTCTCCCCCTGGAACCCCCCTCCCACAAAGTACTTCACACTTAGATTTCATGAGTGATGACAAGTCAGATGGCATTTTTCAACCAAGCTCCCTTGGGTGTCCTAGCAGTTTAGATCACCTCCATTGCAGACAAAGCTGCTAGAAACACATGCAAAACTCAGTTCCCTTCAGAGTTATTCTGAGAACCTTAATTCATTTGAGAAGTGGAGGATGGCAAAGAACTTCAACCTACACTCCAATTTACAAAGCAGAGAAAAACACTGACTTCTCTATGATGACAGATCAGAGGAGAAGGCAGTCAGGAATAGCCATGGTATAGATGGTATAGATTGTCAGAATGACAACCATCACACATCTTTGGCAATATCATTTCCCTTTGGATAGCAACAGTTTTTCTGAGGTGTGGTTAGAGGTGCAATGAGTGAAACACAATGTGTGGAATTGCAAGGGAGGGGATGGGAATGTTGATATTGAACCAAATGATGAGACGAAGGAGGCCCACAAGGAGGAAACATATGGCTATGCATATGCATGGTGATTTGGATCAGGAGCACATGTGGCTAGATGACAGGATGGCAACGCTGGGGGAGAGCAGTCAAAATGAGAGTCCTAAAAACTGCTTACTCTACTGAGTGCTTCCCCATAGTGGGAAGGCAGTTCTCAATTATATTAAAATAGATTTCTTCACTCACACAAGCTGGGGAATATCTGTATCTGCATAGAAGTACAATTAAAAGGTATCATGCTTTGCATTTGTTTTTGCATTGGAGAAATTGGTTTCTTTATAAATTATTTTAGGCCTTGATATTTGCCATCTGTGTTCTTTTTGATGGAGCAATTCCTCATACATATTTAAAAACAGATGATGATGATGATGATGATGATGATGATGATGATGATGTTGTAGCATATAAATTTCATCTGTCTAGCTAGATATCATTTTATTGAAAATCTGCAGAAGCATAACAGTATTGTTTGAACCATAACCATGAAAAGGCCACATTGTTTTCAATACAGGGCAACACTCTTGGTGCTATAGGTAAGAAACAGGTCGATGACATTTAATAAATGCTATCTTGATACTATCCTGTTACACATGGAACAGAAAAATATAGTGAGGTCTAACTGAACATCCTTTACAGAGGAGACAATTTGACATCAACGATAACTACAAAATAAGTCAGTACTTGTGAAGAACTTGAAGTTATATAACATGCTGTTATATACCTGATGTTAGAGACAATTCCTTCTAGAGGCTATTTCACTGTAAATATAACTTAAAACATCATTCTCTATCTGTACCTCTCAAGTATACCTTCTGAAGGCAGTGCATATTAAAAACTGACAGTCATTTTTTAGCCAATTTGCTTTTTGGAAAATTAACCAAATTAAAAGAACTAAATGAAATTTGAGGACGGAGAAATTTCATTTTTATTCTATTTAAAATTAAAAATATTTCCTGATATTTCTTATGTGTGAAATGATTGTGTTGTATGCTGTGCTATAGCTGTGATCCCTCTGGGGCTCTGTGGGGTATCATTGCTGAATACCTAGCTCTTATTATGCTGTTGTCTTTAAAATGAAGAATGTGCATCTTCCAATGTCAATTTAAAGAATACAGCATCCAACAAAAATTCAAAAGTATAGAAAATGCCATTTTCATTTAAACAAATACTTGTGGAGCAGCATAATTTTTGCAAGGGGATTTTTAAGGTTCCATAGATTCAGTGATGATAGCAACATTTCTTCTTTCATAGAGCTTACATTCTAGTGAGAGTATGCATGCAATAAATATATGAACAAATAAGCGAACAGATAATTTCAGAGTAAAGTCTTGAAGAAAATAAAGCAGGATAAGCAAGAATAACTATGTGGGAAGGATTCTTTCCAATAGTGGTAAAAATCTTCTCAAGGACATTGCACTAGAGTTGGAACTCAACTGAGAAAGGAGCTGGCATGTGGAATCTGGGGAGATGCACCTCATACAGAGAGAGTAGGGAGTATGAAGAATTTGAGATGTAAATCATTTCAGAGTTTTGAGATTCAAAACAAAGTTCAAGATGGTAGGGCATAGTAAGCAAAGATGTAGGAGAGCAAGGAAAATAGGAGATCACATAGCAAGAGTCAGATCATACAAGGCTACAGCAAGGTGTTTCAACTTTCCCTTTGACATTTTCCTATATTGACATGTTTTATATCTGTATTTGCTTTGTCTTAACTCCATCATTTGGTTCTTTGAGTACAAAGCTGTGTCTTACTCTTTATAATAAAACCCAGACATTCAACTACATTGCTCCATTCTTCCATATTTAAGAGTTCAGCTTAAAATACTCAAATATCAAGTACTAGAAAAACCAGTAACTGTTTCAATCTCCACAAAGATTTTTTTTATAAGGGTGAGATACATCCACTGCATTTATTTAATTTGAAAATTAGCTAATTGGGTTAAAAAGTTTGAATATCCTTCATGGTGAAAAAATTTTTAAAAAGGAAAGAAAATCCTGGGGCGCCTGGGTGGCGCAGTCGGTTAAGCGTCCGACTTCAGCCAGGTCACGATCTCGCGGTCCGTGGGTTCGAGCCCCGCGTCAGGCTCTGGGCTGATGGCTCAGAGCCTGGAGCCTGTTTCTGATTCTGTGTCTCCCTCTCTCTCTGCCCCTCGCCCGTTCATGCTCTGTCTCTCTCTGTCCCAAAAATAAATAAACATTGAAAAAAAAAAATAAAAAAAAAATAAAAAAAAAAGGAAAGAAAATCCTCATAACTCCCATGTTAAAAATATGAAAATAAAACTTAAACCAGAGTTCCAATTTAATGCTCTAGTGAATAAGTTAGTCATGATTATATATATATATATATGCCTTACTATATATATTTATATACATACATATACAACATAAATTAGGCTAAATATATATATCTCCACAGAATAAACATCACATCCTGATGATAGAGTTTTCCAAATGTTCCAGGAACAGATACATAATCTCTATTTTACATAAAATGTTCAAGAGAATATATGAAAGAGTTAAACTTTCCAAACTTCTTTTGAATTTAGTATGCATGTCCTTAGTGCTAAATCCCAAAAATGACTGCACAAGTAAAATTATACACAGATCATGTTTATAAACACATATACAAAATCCTAATTAAAATACTAAACACTAAATTCAGAAATATATACTTAAAATTTTTCACAATATCACCCCAAATTTATTAATATAATTAGCCATTTTAACAGATTAAAAGGGAAATAAAATTTAATGTTCAGTCATAAAAAGAAAAATTCTTAGCAAACTTAAAATAGAAAAGCTTTCCTAACCTGCCAGATTCAGTCCTCAAACTCACTAAAATATCATAGTTAACATTGTATTAGGAATTCTAGCCAATGCATCATATAAGAAAAAAACAATGAATGGCGCTAAGGATAGAAAAGGAAAAAAATATAATTGCGTTTATGCATGGATAGTTTAATTCTCAACAGAAAATTTGGAAAAATCTACACAAGCATCATTAAGTTTGCAAGGTTGTTGCATACAACAACATCAATGTACAAAAAGACAAAAGCTTTCCCATTTAACAATAATAAGTGACTAGCAAACATAACTAAACAAACAACAAAAACCCCCACAAAACCCTATCCTCAGCAATAGTAAGTGTCATAAACCATTTTGTTCCATGGAAAAACTTTTATTAGAATATGTGTGAGTGGGGCCCCTGGGTGGCTAAGTTGGTTAAGCATCTGACTCTTGATTTCAGCTCAGGTCATGATCTTTTGGTTCATGGGATTGAGCCCAGAGTCAGGCTCTGAGCTGTGAATGCACAGCCTGCTTAGGATTCTTTCTTTCTCTCTCTCTCTCTCTCCCTCCCTCCCTCTCTCTTTGCTCCTTTCCTGCTTGCATGCATGCTCACTCTCTCTTGCTCTCTCTCTCAAATAAATAAACTCAAAAAAAAAAAAAAAAAGAATCTGTGTGAGTGATTGTTTGAAGCTATAGATCAGTTTGAATAATTGACTTATGTATGACATAAATTATTCCAGGAACAAGAATATTAAAGAAAATTGCCTCTGCATATCTATTACTGACCCTAATCCAATTGGACTTGTCAGTTTAACAATATTTAGTCTGAAATTCTAAGAAAATTCTTCATATTGCTTCTTTGATAATTTCATTCTTTCTGTTTTCTCTTCCTGGGGCACTTGTTATTCATATGTTAGATTTCCTTTTCTCTTTCCTTTTGTACCTTTTAAAATGTTTTGCTCTAATTTTGAGAAAACTTTCTCAACTCTATTTTCCAACACTTGTATTATTTTTGTTTTACTCTCACATTTTTAAAAATCATTTTTAATTTTTTAATATTTATTAATTTGAGGGAGTGAGAGACAGGGAGAGGGAGAGGGAGGGAGGGAGGGAGGGAGGGAGGGAGAGAGAGAGAATGATCAGGGAAGGGACAGAGAGAGAGGAAGGCACAGAATCTGAAGCAGTCTCCAGGCTCTGAGCTGTCAGCACAGAGCCCTATGTGGGACTTGAACTCATGGACCACAAAATCATGACCTGAGCTGAAGTCAGACACTCAAGTGACTGAGCCACCCAGGTGCCCCTCACATTTTTTCTTTTTAATTTTTAAGAATCCTTTTCTATTCACTGAATATTATCTTTATAGCATGTTTCATAGATGTAACATATTCTCCAATTTTTCTGAGAGTATTAATAACATTTTTTGTTCTTAGTATCTTTTTTCAAGTTGGTTTCTATGGTTATTTATTTGTGTCTATTTCTTCCTTGTTAATAACTTTTCTCTGTCATATGAATATATTTGACTCTCTAGAAATTGTTAAGAATTGGCAACTTGAACTATTTGTGCTTCACAGCATGAGATAGATGTATCATTTCATATTCTTCTTGAGCTGCTCAGACATCTTTAGAAGAGCCCTTATATCTCTTCAACTTTGGAGTAAGGATTTGGTTCCTAGTATTCTGGAGGTCAAATGGAGGGTATAGATCTAAGGGCCTCTTTATTTACCCTTTAGTATATCTACTGTTACCTGTCTTCCTTTTGTTTAGGAGGGCACCCGTGATCTCAAATGTGCCTGCCATCTTCAGTTCAATGATGCTGTGGATACTCTTTCAAGATAACAAATTCCTACATTTTTACTGGGGCAGAGGAAAAGCAGTCACCCAACAAAGCAAAAGAAATATAAGTATCTAGAAATCTAACTACTTATCAAAGAGCTTTAACTCAATTTTCCTTATTTTTGGTCTCTTTTGCCTCTTGGTTTAAGGGTAACTGGGTGTTCCAGTTCCTATGACTTTCATGTTTTCTCTGGCAAAAGGCTCATCCCAAGTTGTCCCTACTGTTACTTTGTAATTTTGCTCTGTTGGGTTAATTGAGTTATTACCTATCCTTCTGCTTTTTGTATTCCAGATTTCTTTCTTTTCTTCATGCTATATGTTAATGCCTTAAAAGGATTATGAAAAAGAAGAAGAAAGAAATAGAGAAAGAGAGAAAGAGAGAGAGAAAGCAAGCAAGCAAGCCATCTTACAACAATGGCTATCACATTATGGTAATGAATGAGACAACAATATACAAAGATGCCAGTTCTCTTCAAATTAAACAATAAATCAAATATAATTCCAGTCAAGTTTCTGGCCAATTTTGAGAAATGGGGGAAGTAGAATTCTCCTATAGGATAGGCAGATATCACAAAGCTAAATAATTGGATAATGTTTACTTCTTATAGAGATAGAAAAGTAGACCCTTGGAACAGAGCTATAATCCTGGATATAGACCTATTTATAGATAGGAAATTGATGCATGACAAATTTGGCATGATAACTCAGTGGGGAGAAAGGAAAATATTTACAAAATGGTTCTAGGAAAAATGGCTAACCATAGGATAATGAATAAAACCATATTCCCTACTTAGAACTTTATTTCACATCACCTCAAATTTGAATTAAAGACTGAACGTTATGGCTTTTGAAGGAGAATGCCTTTATAAATTAGAAGTAGGCAACTATTTCTGAAAAAAAAACATTCAAATGGCATAAACTTGAATGGGAAAAATTCTTAAAAATCAAGTTAAAAGACAAATATCTTTATGAGAAGGTATTTTTCATAGCACATGATCAAGAAAGAACTGGTATCTAGATTATACTAAACATAAAAATAAGCCTTCAAATTAACACTAGAATAAGACAAACAATCCAAAAGTAAAAACAAACAAACAAACAAAAAATCAAACAAAATATAGGATGAGCTAATTCTGGGAAGTGGATGCCTGAATGACCAATAAATAAAAGAAAAAATAATCAACATCAGTTATAGTAAAAAGTAGCAGTTGGATTATAAAAATTTAAATAGGAAAAATGTTAAATCATAAGCAATAAAAGTAAAGTGTAATATAATCTGTACAATTTAAGAACATTTATGGAAGAGAGTTCAGAAAAGAATACTAAATATTTTTTATGGGTACATATATATCTTGCAAATGTATGAAAATTGGCATGAGAGTACCACACCACTTCAAGATAGTGATTTTTTTCCTTTCCTCTGGAGGAAGAGAAGTTTATAAGGAGATCTTGATTATCTCTCTAAATTTCATTTCTTTAAAAATTAGTATCTTTAGCAAATTTGACCTTAAAAAGTTCACAGAGCTAATAAGTAAAAATGATGACAACTGAACTCATGTTTTCTAATACAAGTCCCTTGCTCTTTTCATTCACCCATAGTCCTATCATTTGAGGAAATTCATGAAGTCAGAAGTAATAAGTGGTTTCCAGAGGCAAATATAGCAAATCCCTTAATGCTTTCATCCACTGTGCACAGGATATTAAAACATCAACTCAGTTCAGAAAATAAAAGAGAGCAAAAACATTTGTTGTATTATATGTGGGAAATACATTTATTAACTGAATGTTCTTTTTTTTCTGTGTTGTATAGATGCTATTTAAAACTAATAATAATGATTCTTATATAATTTATTTCATATAGGTCTCTAAATTCTCTTTATATGGCTGCAATATCTGTAAGTCTGTGTCTGTATATGTGTACATGAGTTCACGAATCAAGTAGCAAATATCAGAGTCTGGACACCATTATCGTGAGGTGTGCATTTTAAGAAAAGATAGAGAAATGCAGCAAAGCTGTTCATTTTATAGAAACTGTTCTCCAAGAGTCAGTATTTCCAAGATTTTTTCAGTAAATTGCATAAAAAGTCCTTTGAGTCCTAAACCCTTAAGACTCTGTTCACAGGAGATAATTTAAATTTGATTAAAACAAACAAACAAATAAACACAAAAACCATGATGGGGTGCCTCAGTGGCTCAGTTGGTTAAGCATCCAACTCTTGATTTTGGTCCAGGTCATGATCTCACCATTCACGAGTTTGAGTCTGGTGTCCAATTCTGTGCTGACAGCAGGGAGCCTGCTGGGGATTTTCCCTCTCCCTCACTCTCTGCCCCTCCCCCACTCATGTTCTCTCTCTCTCTCTCTCTCTCTCTCTCTCAAAATAAACTTTAAAGAAAAATCCATGATATCTTGCTATATTATCCACTTATTTCATCTCATTCATTATTCATTTAAATAATTGAAATCGGTTAATAAAATGTGTATGTTTGCACATTCTCCTCAACATGTTGGAGAAAGACAGAACCTGGTTTGCCTCATCTCAAATGAGATTGAAATATCTGCATAAGAAGGAAGAGCAGAGCTTCTCACTTGTACTGTCAATGAGACACATAGCTTAGCTTACTCTTATAAAGTTATAAAATACCATGCTATTGTCAATTTCATAATAAATCATTATCAGCTCTCTTTAAGACATTAATTTATTTCATGCTGCCTTATAAATTTAATGACCTCAAGATTCACACAGATTGTAGAATGTCGTTCTTGGCATGGTGAGGAATTATCCATCTATCAATCTTCTCTCTTTATAGTTACAAAATATTTATTTCTTTATTGGCATGATAAATACTATGTCATATTTAATGTCATATCACCCACAAAAGATGGTGAAATATGCAACAACATCCAGTATATTCATGGTAATGCCAACATAACACTATGAAAAAAGAGAATCTGAAAGCTTCTGAAATGTAAATTCTAAGTGTTTAATAATAAAAGAAGGTAGCATTAACCCCAGGTGGTGAGAAGAACGATAGAGAAATGGTACTATCTACCCCTGCAAACAATGGGAAAAAAAATATGAAGAAGGTTTAAGTTGTACTCAGTACACAAAACAATGAGCACTGAGTATGTTTTCTCACACAATTCCATTTGTAAAATAAATGAATGAGTAATTAACACAATGGAGCACAGCAGGAGATACATCATATTTGTAAAACTAACAATTTCCTGATTTCCAGGAGTGGTTGATTGATTAAATAAATAGGTGCTGAGTATCAACTAGTTTCCTGGTTCTCTAATGACAGGACATAAAGTGATGGACAAAACAGAGAGGTATTGTTCTCTTGGTCCATAGTTTAATAGGAGAAAAGTAATTAATTAAAATTATGACAGGATTGAAGAGATCTACATACATACCAGTCACCTAACCTAGTTTGGGATAAAGGAAAGACCTCTATGCCTCTATGTGGAAGTGACATTAAAAGTCTTCCTCTAAATGATAGAGTAATGAACTGGATTAAATGTTTCATGTTTCTATTTCAGCTATCTTTCCCAGAAAATTTAATTCCTCATATATTTAAATTGCCAACTGAAAAAATTAACTCATGACGTTAAATTTTATTCACTCTGAAATTTTCAAAAATTTCCATAAACTTTTCTGCTTCTATCTTGTCATTTGTAAAATGGGGAAAGTAACACACAACAAGACACTTTCAAGGCATACTGTAAGAAATACTGGTATGCATAAGTACTGAAAATACTATTCCTTATGCAAAGTATCAACTCTGAATGTACCCCCAACACAATTGACAGGTATTATTTATTTTAATAAGCATGTTTTACTTAGACAATATATCCACAATATTACTGTTTCAGCATATAATCATTATATTAGTAAAATTCACTTTTTTAAATTTTTTGATACCAAGTATTCAAAATCCAGTGTGTATCATACTTTACAGCACATCTCAGTTTGGACTAACCACTTTCAAATGATTAACAGCCACATAGGACTATTGTTTTAGACAGCAGGATTCTGCAATCAGCCAAGCATTGTAGTATATAACAGAAAACAAACAAATAATGAAAAAAACATAACTCAAATAGTACAAAAGGTATTGATTCACAATATCTCTCCCCAGATGCAACCACTGCTAACAGTGTCTTGTGTATTATCTCCCAAAAGTTTGTGCCTATGGAATCATAAGTTTTATATATGACTATATAGACATACACACACACACACACACTCACTCACTCACACACAACTATATATAAAAACTATATGTTTTGGGGTGCCTGAGTGGATCAGTCAGTTAAGCATCCAGCTTTGGCTCAGGTCACGATCTCACGGTTTGTGAGTTGGAGACCTGTGTTGGGCTGTATGCTGACAGCTCAGAGCCTGGAGCCTGCTTTGGATTCTGTGTCTCCCTCTCTTTCTCTGCCCCTCCCCTGATCATCTTCTGTCTCTCTACTCAAAAATAAATAAACATTAAAAAAACCCTATATGTTTGTGTATATATGATACATATATGTATGTATATGTATATATAACTGAAGCAAATATAGTTTTAGGATATATATGTATATATTTATACACCCATAAATTATACATTTATATGTGCATATTTATATATAACTTAAGCAAATATAACTATGGAATATCTCTATATTATACTTACAAATTACATATATATGCACTTAAATAACACACACACACACACACACACACACACATACAGTTGACCCTTGAACAACACAGGTTTGAACTATATGAGTCCACTTATACATGGATTTTTTTGAGAAACATACAGCAAAGTAAAAATATTTTCCTTTTTTCTTAATAACATCTTCTCTAGCTTACTTTATTGTAAAAATACAGCATATAATACATCTAATTATACAAAGTATGTGTGAATTGACTATTTATATTATTGGTAAGGTTACCAGTCCACAGTATATAAGCTATTGGTAGTTACTTTTTGGGGGAATCAAAAGTTATTGATTCCCTCAATACAGGCATATTTTTGACTGTATAGTGAATTAGCATCCCTAACTGCCATGTTTGTTTATAGACATATATATATATATATATATATAT
>NW_024412418.1:22471726-22704226 GCF_014898765.1 Herpailurus yagouaroundi
ACACACACACACACACACACACACACACACACACACATATATATAAACTTAGCACTCTTTCTCTCTTGCTCTCTCTCTCTCTATATATATATATAGTTATATATAGATAGATAGATATATGTTCATATGTATAATTATATATAGAAGTATATATATGATTTAGAGCAAATTTGGGAAGTCTATAAATAGGAAACAAGATTTATTAGTAAATCCTGGATTACTCTTAAATTTGTTTTTCTAATGCAAAAGATGATTTTAAGTTTACTTATTTATTTTGAGAGAGAGAGAGAGAGGGAGAGAGAGAGAGGGAGAGAGAGAGAGGGAGAGAGAGAGAGAGAAAAACACAAGTGGGGGAGGGGCAGAGAGCGAGGAGGAGACAAGATCCTAAGCAGTCTCCCTACTCTCAGCACAGAGCCCGATGAGAGGCTGAAACTCACAAACCATGAGATCATGATCTGAGCTGAAACCAAGAATCTGATGCTTAACCAACTGACCCACTCAGGCACCCCCAAAGGACAAATTTTTTGACATGGATTCCTTGCCTTCTTGAGAAAAGCTAATATCTGAAAGCAATCTGAACTTGATCCTTGTTAAGGAAATATCACATTTATGTAATTATCACATATTTGTGAAATCCAACTCCATACATTCTCTTTCCCAGAGGAATTTCAAATAAACAAATAGCATAATTGAGAATACACAGTAAACATTACTCAATTAACTAATTTGCCACTAGTCTTAATATTCTTTGCCAATACTAGCTCAGACACTGGAGTTTAATCATTATCATCTTTCCTTTTATTACTATAGATTGTATAATTTGATATGCTGAGATTTATATGCAAGAGGATTACTGAGGAGTGTCCTAGGAATGGAATTCACGTGGTTACCACTTTTAGTGTTCCTCATACTTTGCATAAATTCATATTTCCTTCTGGCTTAATTATCCTTCTGAAGAACTTTCTTTAACATTTCCAATAGTGCAAGTCTTCTGGCAATGAATTCTTTCACCTTTGCCTAAAAGTTTTAATCTCACTTTCATATATGAAAAATATAGTAATGGATATAAAATTCATGTTTAACAGCTTTGTGCCTCAGTATTTTCAAGATATTGTTCCAGTGTCTTCATTAACACACACACACACACACACACACACACACACACACACACACACACACACAGAAAGAGTGAGAGAAGAGAGAGAGAGAGCATGTGAACAGGTATGGGAGCAGAGAGAGTAGAGAGAGAAAATCCCAAGCAGGCTCCCATGCTGACAGCATGGACCCTGATGCGGTGCTCGATTCCATGACCACGAGATCATGGCCTGAGCTGAAATCAAGAGTTGAACACTTAAGCAAATGTAGCACCCAGTGACTCTGCTCCACTATTTTCTCAATTGTATTGTTTTTTTATGAGAAACCTTCCATCATACTTATTTTTGAACTTTTATATTTACTTTTATTCTGTTTGTTTTTAAATTTTCTTTTGGTCACTGGTTGTGAGTGATTTAGTATAATGTACTTTGCTAAGGTTTTCTCCATTTTTTTTTTTTTTTTTTTTTTTGGTCTGGGAATTGTTGAGCTTCTTGGTACCATAGGTTTATAATTTTCACCAAATTTGGGAAACTTTTCCATATCAATTTCTCCAAATATTTTCCTTTCCCCAGCTCCTACTCCTTTAGGGACTCCAAATATACATTATGTCATTTGAAGTCTCACAGTTCAGTAATATTCTCTTCATTATTTTTTAAAGTTTTAATTTAAATTCCAGTTTGTTAACATATACTGTAATAGTAGTTTCAGGTGTTCAATATAATGATTCAACACTTCCATAGAATATACTGTCCTTATTTTTAAAAAAATTATTTTTCTGTGTTTTCCTTGAGACAGTTCTTATTATATATTCAAAATCACTCATCTTTTCTTCTACACTGTCTAATCTGCAATTAATGATATCTACTCAACATCCTATATATTCCATCCCACATGTTGTAGTTTTCATGTCACCAAGTTTGATATGGGTCTTTTTCATATCTTCTATAGCTCTACTTTTTAAACATATTTAAATTATCTATAATAACTGTTTTGAAAACCCTGGTCAGTGAATTCTAGCATCTGGCAGAGACCTGAAATGGTTTCAACGGATTGATTTTTCTCCTCAATAGGAATATTTTCTTACATATGTAGTAATCTTTTATTGAATGCCAGATATTACAAATTTTACTTCATTGGGTATTGAGTACTATTGTATTCCTATAAATATTATTGGATTTCTTCCTGGTACTCAATTAAGTCACTTGGAAATTGTCCTGCTTTAATGATTGTTAGTTGCTTCTGGGTCAATGGTCAATCTAGAAATAATTATTTTGCACTATCAAGGCAAGATCTCCTTAAATACTTCCTAAGTCCCTGTAAATCATGAGATTTTTCAATCTGCCTGATACAAGCAGGCATTATTCCTACTACATGTTAGACATCGTTACTCTATTCCTTTTGGTAATTGTTTCCATAGTCCTGAGTAGTTTTCTCACATGCATGTGCAGCTGAATACTGAAGGGAGACACTTACAGATCTCAGGAGTGTTCTTTCTTTGTACTCTTTCTGATAATTTGTCCTATACCCTAGCTGCCTTTGTCTTCCTAGACTCTCAGCACTGTTTCCTTAACTCAAGACTCCTTTGGCCCCACATAATTTTCTCCTCCACATACCATTGCCTAGATATGCTCTCAAATTAGTAATTGTGAAATTTGTTTGGCTCATCTTTTTTTGTTTTCCATCTCTCAGGGTTAAGCATCGTTCATTCATTCATCCAGTATTTTAAAAATGATTATTTCATTATTTTGTCTATTTTTTGACTCCTTGGATGATTATGATTTGAATTGGGAGATCTCAACACCTTTTCTCCCATCAATTAACATTTTTGGTTCAAAGTTCAAATGGGTTTGGAGAAAAACTCTTTTATTCATGTTTATTCTATTGGGAGGAAACACAACAAAACAATTAAAACAGGCACTGAGTTTGTAAACATATTTGTAAATATATAGTGTTCATAACAGAAACTGACAAGTAGTAAGTTTGCTATAGAAGTTAATTATACACAATATTTGTAGATGAAAATATTTGAGATTTGCTTTTAGAATTTATTTAGTACAATCTTGATAAGCATGTATCATACATGGCTAGATTTTCTTGCAAGTGTCCTCATATGAGTATTAGATATATAGATTATTTTTTAACATTCATCATACTCCCAGATTTTGATGGTTTTAATAAAATAACCCAGTGAAGTAAGTATTAATCAATACAAAACAAAAACAACCAAGAAAATAAGGAAAGACTTAAGATAATTCTTTTGTGCCAGCAAACTCTTATTTTGACTACATTTTCAGATTCTGTACAGCCTCTGCAATGGTGCCACTAACTGATGGGGTTAGTGTTTGATTTCCGTTTAAGAAAATTGTCCTTTTAAGATCTTTATATTTTGCTAACCAATTCCTGGTTAAATGTCCTATACTATTATGAAACAGTTTCTCTACTCAAAATCCTATAAAATCTCGAAGTGAGAATGAACCCTTATCGTCCATTCCAAATTCTCTTTGGTAAAGTAGTGTTCAATTGTCAGGGTGACTTGAAGAAAATGAAGAAAAAGAATTTCCTGATTTCTCCTTGTCCTCTCCTCCTCAGCAACACTCATATAACTTGTGCTACATTCCCAGAAACAAACAAACAAACAAACAAACAAACAAATAATCCATTGAACAGCATTGGTGCTGGTAAGGCATACTGATAAAAGAGAATGAAGATTTACTACATGTCTATTATGTGTCAGACTTGTGTTTTGCTTTGTTTTTTAATAACATGATTTTTTTTCTATCTCTCCACAATACTACTCTTCATTACTCCCATTTTGCTGCTATCCATTCCTTTTTTTACAGAAGAGATATGAGTGGATCAGGTATTTGTCCCGTTGTTCATGAGCACCTAAGAGGTGGGCACTCATATAATTTTTATAATAATGATTAAAATGTACTGAATGTTATCTCAGTTAATTAATACACTAATTCTTTGCTTCTATTATCATTCATGTCACTTATAAAACATTGAAACTTAGAGAAATTTTCCCAGGTTTCAAAATAAAGAGTAGAGATTTATCCTAAGGCTGAAACTTATAACTATTTCCAACCTGTCACTTCATATCTGTTAAAGTTTAAGGCAATGCAAGTTTTCACACTAAGCTTATATGTAGGGTACCATTAAGACACAGACTCTTAACTATGAAGAACAAATTGATGGTCACCAGAGGGGAGGTGTGTGGGGGGATGTATTGTGTTTAACTGGATGTGACAAGTCTGGGACAGTGGGGACTGACTTATTATTATTATTATTATTATTATTATCATCATTATCATTATTATTATTATTAAGACTTCTAGAAGTTTACACTATCTTAATCTGGCTCTGATCTAGAAGTAGAATAGACTCACTTTTAAAGGCATTGTTTAGAGATTCTTAGATCCTTAGCACCAGTAGCAACATTGGGAAACCTATATTATATTTAGGTCATTGTCTTCCTCATTTTACCACATAGATATCCACACCAATGTAAGAACTAGAGTAATAATTTTCTTTAAATTACTTCTTCTTAACTTCACATTTTCCATCCCTCCTTCTATAATGGACTTGCACATACAAAAATTTCATTTCTGAGTAACAGTCAACTGATATTTTCACCCTCCCCTTAGAAAGATGGCAGTTTGTCAATTTTATTTTCAATATGTAGCTAGTTTTGAGAATCTTCTTTTCTCTCCCTTTCTATTTGCCAAGAGAGAAAAGGAGGTGAGAAAAGAAGAGATCACCAGACAAATCACTATGGACATGCTTTTTTCCCCCCCTAAAATGTCCCCTATAATCTTCTGAACTTTAAGTTTATATCAAGAAGCATAATGTCTGACTAAGAAAGAAGAACTATGCATCGTGGCTTAAATTCTTCTGAAATAATAACAATTTGATATAAATCTACTACAATCATCTGTCCCCTAGCTGGCTTGACAAAGATTCTAAGATGTGTCTACTCACCAGTCATACGAGCAATGAAAATCAGAGACGTTGGGGAGGGATTTCACATGAGAAGGATAATGATGTACAACATATTTTGAGCACTCTTCTGTTATCCTCCCCCTTTTTAAAGTGTTTTACAGTTCTTATATTTCTTCTGATCAATCAGTAAAAATAGTCTAAAAACCAATTGCTTTTAGAAGAAGGTAAGTAGAGGAATAATAGGAAAATTGGTGAAGGGTAATTCTGAAAATATGAGCAATGGACTAGCAATGAGGCAGAACTGGGGTGTGTGGGGAGCCAGTGGGCAGAAATCTTGGCCAAGGATGGGATAGAACATGAATCATGCCTAAGGCTTGATAAAACTGACTACAAATAAATAATTGCCTCTTGAGCATAAGAAAAATCAAATGGCAAAGGAAATTTCTTTTTTGATACCACCAATCAAAAATCCCCCTGGATGTAAATATCAGTAATAGCAAATTGGATTTTCTTAGGATTCTTCCCCAAAAGCACACCATGCTCATATGAATATGTAGAAATTTAGCTTGATGGTATTCTAATGGATGCTATAGGCATATTTTAATTTTACAGCTGAGAAAATGGGAGAGGCCATAGTTGGAATAACTATGATTATAATAATGATCTTCACTATTAGCAGAGCAATGGCTTTATGTTCTGTGTAAATCACAGTAATAAGTTCTTAATAATCACAATCCTGTTTAATGTTTCAAATAACTCTATTGGGTTGGTATTATTCATTCCCTCATAGAAAAGGAGATGTTCAAAGTTGTTACAAAATGTATTCAGTGCCAACAACTTTTAAGAGGTGAGACCTAGATCTGAACCCAGATGTCTAATATATTCTGAAACCTAAGAAGTACACTGATTGATACCCTATGTGATGATACATACTCTAGGTCACAGGGTGGACTGACCCACAGAATACTGATGTTAAGGCAGGGGATATGTATCCAAGAAATAGAGCACCCCATATTTTCCCAAAGTGGCTGCAACATGTGGTGATGGCCACATTGTGAAGAACAGGCTGTCACTCCCTTCATCAGCACAATGTGTCAGGAAAGATGAGTGGGGGCCGGCACAAGTGGTGGATGAAATGGAAGGTGGTGAGTCATGCTCTCATCTCGACATCTAAAAATAATCGCAGCATATTAAAAGAACACATTTCCTTCTATAAAAATGAATAATTTTTTACCTATATGTCTGTAATTTTCCATTTCCAAACAGTATTCCGTTGGCACTGAGATGCATCCCTCGAAAATATTAACTATCAACCTAAGAAGCCAGGGAGCCAATTTAAATTGTGGCACCTACGCAGGCTATTGATAATGCAGGCTGAGCAATCAGCTGGTTGCCAGGGACATCCTTTGAAATAACTTTAAGAGAAATGGGCTAGTTCAGAGGGCTCTTAGACACAGTTATCTTTTGCCACAAACTCACTCACCTGAGGCCTTTAGGAGGTAAAATAATTTTGCCCAGCTCCATCAAAATCCACATCTAGGCCTTCCATTCATATGAAAGAGAAGCAGACAGATTTCCCCATTCCTTGTAATCACAGCCATAAATCTGCCACTACTGAGGAAGATCAAACCCTGGGTGGATATTGAAGGGGCACCAAAAGGACAAAAGAATATGCCTGGAAATATAAAAATACATCTAAGATCTGCGTAGTGAATCACTGGTTATTTTTAAAACAAACTGAATTGATATGAACTTAGTTATATATGCACTACAGACACTGAAGTGATCTTGAATTTTTTGCTGACATCTGTGGAATTGGACAGTAAGAAAAAAAACCAATGCAATGTACCCAGTTTTTCTTCCACACCCCATGATTAGTGGTCAAAAATTGCACTGGTATTCTAGCCAATTAAAAGCCTCAAGAAGTATAGTTTTACTCTTGACATTTCACCTATTGGTAACTTTGTCAGAATAGCTGCTTGGGAAATGTTCAATCAATAAAAATGAAGGTATTTGAAGATGTGGAAAATGTCGGGACCCTGGGGAATAGATAGCAGGATGCTGATGTTTGTTAATTAAGTTTACAAAGGCAGTGAAATTAATGAAGCCAATATCTCGTATGTCGTTTGTTACTAAAGAAACAGGTGTCTCCCCATTCTGACTCAATCTATACATGTCCCACCCCCACAATAGCTATCACATTTTGTGAATATTTGCTTCACCTGTAAACTTCAATCTAAGAAGAATCCACCAAAAAAGTTATCAATAATTCACACCAGGGACAGTGTTGGGTAATATATGGGAATGGAGTCACAGGACTCCTCAACCTGAAATTTCAGCAAAATATGACTCATAATCTATTTAATTTTTTGTCCCAGGGATAAATAATGATCATTTCCATTATAGATCATTGTGTTTATTTGGAGATTTGGTTTTTATAGATTTTATTCTGAATAATACAGTTTCCATTTTGCTTTGGGAAAGTACACAGAAAGGGATGGCTAAGTGAAGAGGGTTACAACCCAATTGCTAAGATGCAATGCCTCCTAGAAAATTCTTTTTTTCCTAACAAGAAGACTTAAAAACAAATAACATACTCAAAATCACATCACCAGTGAGTAGCTGAAACCCAAGAAGGGGTTCAAACCCAAGCAGACCAGTTGTAATCACCAGGTCATACTGTCATTATCTGGACATGTGTCCAGATCATGGAAACCATACTGTCTCTGTGCCGTACCTTACTTAGATTTCATCAGGAGTATTGTGTCCATTTCAAGACAGTATTCATTATTTCAACACTGACTAATGTTGAACACCCTCAAAAGGAGACTACAGTGTGACAGACTGAAAGCCATTTCTTATTTCTAATTTCAGCCATGCTAACATAAGAAGCTATTTTAAGGGCAATCCAAAGGAAAAGATGTGAGAATACTTTTAAAAAATATGGTGAAATGGGACTCCAGCGTTGCTCAGTAGGTTAAGTGTCTGACTCTTGGTTTCAGCTCAGGTCATGATCTCACGGTTGGTGAATTCAAGCCCGCTTTAGGCTTCGTGCCAACAGCGTGGATGGAGTCTGCTTGGGATTCTCTCTCCCTCTTTGTCCCTCCCCCACTCACTCTCTCTGTCTCTCAAAATAAATAAACTGAACAATTTAAATTTTTAAAATATTTATTTTTGAGAGAGACAGAGCATGAGTGTGGGAGAAGCAGAATGAGGGAGAGAGAGAGAGAGAAAGAGAGAGAGAGAGAGAGAGAGAGAGAGAGAGAGAGAGAGAATCCAAAACAGGCTCCAGGCTCTGAGTTGTCAGCACAGAGCCTGATGCAGAGCTCGAACCCACAAACCATGAGATCATGACCTGAGCCTAAGTTAGTCACTTAACCACCTGAGTCTCCTAGGTGCCCCTAAATTTTTTTTTTTAATATTGTGTAGTAACTCCCATCATCATCAGTATAATAAAATTTTAATACTTTATAGGTGAGTCTTATAGTCATATATTTATTTTAAGTTTAGTATTTAAGGTGAGATTATAATTATATAACAGTTATTAGTCTCAATTCTTCAGAACCACAAAGTCATTACTTGGAATTTTCAAATTTTATGACTCAGTTGTATTTTGGTCTAAAACCAGATTTTCTTTTTTCCTTCCTAAGATCCTTCCCTCCCATTCCAAGACTCAGATCTGATTTCAGTTTTTTTATGGAAAAAAAAGTGGGAATGCTAATCTATTAACCAAAGGAACTCATATTTAGTTTGGTGTTACTGTGACATAGTAACATGGTACAATGGTGACATTATGAAAACTAGGTTTCTATGCACTATATACAAGGTTTTGTTGTTGTTTGCTTGTTTTACATAAAAGGATGGTGGTGATCCAAATAGATAATGCCAATGAAATGAGACTTTCCAGTACTTCCAAGTAGCCACTGCCCACCATTAAAAATGTAGTGGGTGGGGTGCCTGGTTGGCTCAGTCAGTTAATCATCTGACTTTGGCTTAGGTCATGATCTCACAGTGGTGAGTTGGAGCCCAGCATCAGGCCCTGTGCTGACAACTTGGAGCCTGGAGACTGCTTCGGATTCTGCATCTCCCTCTCTCTCTGCACCTCCCCTCCCCACTCATGCTCTGACTCTCTCACAAAAATAAATAAACATTAAAACATTAAAAAAAATGTAGTGGTTGTCTAAAGCATCCAACAAAAATTGTCATTCCTATAGGCATCTCAAAAATCCAGTAATTCCTCACTCCTTCCTCCAAATTCTAAACCTAAGTGTTCCCCAGTCTAGTAACTTGTACTATCATTCACCTAATTACTCAGATCAAAAATCTGGAAGCTTTCATTGACTTCTCTCTTTCTCTCATACCTCATATCCAACCTATCTAAAACACTGTTGGCTCAAACTTCCGATATTCAATTGCTTCTCATTCCCTCCACTACTTCCATGCTATTCAAGTACTCTTCATCTTTTGCTTAGATTTCTGCAATAGGCTACTATTCTGTTTCTTTTCCTAACCAGTTTATAGTAGATTCTACCTATCACTGCCAGAGCAATGCTATCATATTGTATATCAGATCATTGTATTATTCTGCTCACAATCCTCAAGAGGTTTTTGATTACGCAGGACATATTAGCTAGCATAGTTACCATAACCTAAAGAAACCCAAAAGCCAACATCAGGGATAGCCTGAGACTTACCCTCTTCCGACTCTGCTCTAATTGCAAGTGAGCTGATCTGTGCAAGCTGCTCTTCAAAGGTTCCTTTGTGAACTCACTTCTAGATCAATCCAATAACAGAGGGCACTGCCAGTGGATTGGAGGGTTGGAAAGGGAAACTCCAATACATTTCTGTCTCTTTCCTGTACCTCCCACAGATCAGGCTTTCCATGGTCCTGGCATCCACCAAGCCCTAAGCTCTATGATCACCACACCTCCATTTGTCTCCCTTGGCTAGAATGGTAGTAGTCTCTTGCTGATACTAACCTCTGGTTTATGACTCAGTCCCTTATCTGACTCTCATCTCCTCCATCATGTATGTCAACCAATTCTCCATGTTTTTGGTCTATGTACTTCATGTGTTTTCCATTTACCTGTTTAGACTTCAACAGATAAAAGGGCTTAACAAAATAAAGTTTATACCATGCTCTTTTCACAGAAAAATGCAGGAGCCCTTCTCCAGCAGGCATTTGGGTTCAAGATCCTTTGCTTTTGAAATTCTGACCTTATCTAAGTCTTTGGAGTCTTCCCTACTCAATGGTATATGGGGAGACAGAAAGGATAGAGGACTGGGAAGAGTAATTGTGTGGGATTGTCTGCATCACTTCTGCTCATAGTAAACTGGCTAGAACTCAGTCTACCCACATGACTGGTTACATACAATTAATTACAAGGGAGCCTGGGAATCTAATGTAGCTTTTAGCCTGGAAAGAAAAGAAGAATACAGATATTATCAAAGATTAACTCTCTTCCACAGTGATCCAGCTATGTATTTCCTGTATCTCATGGTTTGACAAATGGTAATAAATGTCATAAAAAAGTGAAGGTGCTACTTTGGACAGACAACTCAGAATATATCATCAGATGCCTAATAGAGTGAACAAGCTATGGGATACAGAGACCACTCTAAAAAGAGCATGTTGAATTCAAAGCCCCTGAGGCAGGAATATATGTGATATATTGAAGAACCAGTAATAAAACATGTTGATGGCATCTACTAATATTTTTTAAAGCATCTCATTGAATCTTGTTTCCATTCTTTTCTGCAATTTCTGGAATCAATAACTTTCTTTAAATTATGAAAAGAATAATTTGCCTCAATTATATACCAAAGAACACACATTCACAGAAAATTCACTGCTACTCCTTTTCATTCTGCTCTTTTCCCTTCTCTCCTATTGGTAAATTTTTTATCAGTTTTCTCTCAGCCACTCTTATTTAAAAAAATACAAGCAAAATATACACTTTTAATATACATATATATTTGTGTGTATGCATGTATAATAGACATATATACATATATGTTCATGTCTCCCCTTTCTTACACAAAAGGTAGTATGTTAAATAAGAAACTATTCTGGTAATCATTCCACATCAGTACTTAGAGATCCTCCCTTGTTACTTTTTGCAGCTGATTAGTACTCTATTATGTGGATAGAACATAGTCCATTGAATAAATCCCCTACTGTTGGTCACTGGTGTTTTACCCATCTTTTGATACAGTCTAAAGTAGAGTAGCTTTTCTTAGGTCACTTGCTTTTAGCATTCTGTTTTATTTTCTTCAAAGCATGTATCACTGACAAAAGTTATCTTGATCATTTATTTGTTTTCATCCTGTCTTCCCATTCTAGCCTATAAGTACCATTAAGCCAGATATTTTATTTTGCA
Source organism: Herpailurus yagouaroundi (assembly GCF_014898765.1). Classification (NCBI taxonomy): domain Eukaryota; kingdom Metazoa; phylum Chordata; class Mammalia; order Carnivora; family Felidae; genus Herpailurus; species Herpailurus yagouaroundi. The sequence continues at coordinate 22,483,144 of NW_024412418.1, forward strand.
ATATCTGCATTACCTAGAATAGTGCCTGACACTTAGTAGAAGCTCATTTGTTGAATGAATGCCTTTGTTCTGATCCTGTACAGCACTCTGATGGTGATTAATGCTTTTTAAAAGGAAAATGAGGAAGGCAACTTCATTGAAAAAGGACATAAGTTGCAAAGGTACTGATTTCCCATTTCATGGGTGGAAGAAATAGACTCTGCCAGACAAAGATCAGCAACAGGCTAGGGAAGGCAATGTATGGGTGGGAGGAGGAGACCATTCCAGGAGTGATAGAAGCAGAATATTTTACTAGTTAACAGTTTGGGTTTGGACTCTAATTGTGTTATTTACAAGCTACTTGACCTTTGAAAAATTACTTAACTTCTCTGACCCATGGATTCCTTATCTATAAAAATGGAATAATAACAACTTCCTCATGGAATTGTTGTATTGATCAAACGGGATAATCCATATAAAGGGCTTAGTGCAGTGCTTGGCATAGAGTATGATATCAATGAATATTAGCCATCATTGTCATTATTATTAGAGGAAAATAGTGTTTCAGCCTTTCTAAAATCAGGATAAACACAGTGAGAAGATTACATGTTGTTGCTGTTGAGGATATTAGGTCAGAATGTAACTAGACATTGAGCTGACATTTAGAGAATACAAACCAGAGAGCTAGTAAGCATCACAGATAAAGAAGTTGGATCTTAAAATGAGCCTCTCTGCCTGCTACTCCTGTGTTCTTTATAACAGCACAACAATAATGATAGCCACTTTAGTAGTTGCCAGGCACATGCAATATTTCATGCTGTACAAAGACATTAAAAATTATTTTCCAAATACTGGTATTATTTGAAAGGAGACCTGGTTAAGTCATTTATCAGCTTCTAACATCACAATTTTATTTCCTCTTTCCACAGATAAACTGCATTAATGTAGGTTTATCTTAGGGGAACAAGAATGAACTAGAGTGAATTCTGATATTCAATAAGGAGAGTAGGATCTGAGAAAGTCTGCATAATGATGGCTGCTTTGGAGGCCTGGGATCTCAGGAGTACCACGCTGGGAAGTCCCAAGTGGCCCTCTTTGAACTGGGAAATAGTAGGGCCCTAGGCCAACAGGGTGCCAGAATGTAATAGAGTGTCCCATAGGAGAGGTTACAAAAACCCCTCTACAGCTTTGTCCTGAGAGGTCACAACAGCTGTGTGAAAATTCCCACTACTTGAGAAGCCTCTTTCCCATGTACCTACTCTCACACATCCTCTCCTAAAAACAGCATGGCACAGGATAAAAGGGTTTCTCTGCCTGCTATGTTTACATGGAATCTGCTAAAGCTGCAATGCCGAATTCATATTTCATCGCCAGATAAAAGTCAGTTTTGTAACTACCAAGAGAAGGCAATGCCCCAAGTGAAAACATTTAATGAGACGCATGCTTTACTTTTTTTACTGGGAAAACAAATGATTTTCAAATGTGTATAGGCACAATGGTCTCTGAGTGAAAACCTTCAGACCCACTGCTCTGATTACAAGATGCTAACCTTCTCATACATAAGGCTTGATGAATAATGCATTATCACTGAGAGAGAAATGGCAAGAAAAAGCAGGCAACAGTCAAAGAAATAACAGAATAAAAGAACACAGAGCAAATGGGTTCTATTGTCCCTGACTGTAGTAGCAGATTCTACTGCTCTCCTATGAGTTAGTTAGGATTACAGTTAGAACTCCCGAGTTCTAATGGCTTCTTTAAAACATTTCATTTAGCATTGTTGTGTTCAAATACTTAATTAAATGTTTACTAGTAAACAGATGTCAGATGTTTAGAAATTTCACTGAATTTCATTAAAATACATACACTGTATGCTCAGATAAATGTGCCTTGGCTTTGAGAATTCTTTAGATACTCATCAAAATCTGTATTTAGCATTCTAGCAATGCTTTTTAAAGTAGTTTCTTTGTGGCAAGAAACTACTTCCTTTTTTAATGTCTTCCTGAGAGAGAGAAAAATAATTAGGGGCAATTGAAAAGCATGTACAGTAAGTAAGGGCCATAGAAATGTTGATTTTTTTCTGTATTCCCTTCTAGTATTGTGTCTAACACTCAGATGTCTTTCCTGGCATTTCTTGTGTAATTTCACCAAGATCTTTCCTTGTAGTTATGACAAGTGGGGATTTCATTTATCACCTCTGAATCTCTTGGATTCCTGGATGGCTAGTATTTGTGCAACTACTACACCCTTCAACATACCACTAAAGAATGATATTTGAAAAACATGGATATTATAATAAAAACCAGTAGACACATTTGTACTGGGCTTTTTATTGTTTTCTTCTTGTCTTTTAATTACTCAAGTAGGCAGGAATAGATTTTTTTTTTTTTATGGTGGGGAGAGAACACAACTAGGGGAGGGGCAGAGAGAGAGAGGGAGAGAGAGAATCCCAAGCAGGCTCCACGCCCAGCATGGAGCCCAGCATGAGTGGAAATCAAGAGTTGGATGTTCAACCGACTAAGCCATTCAGGTCCCCCAGGAATAGAGTCTTTATATAAAAAATTTGTAACAAATTCCAGCAGTAGGAAAAAAGCAAAACTCCTTAATTTGGTCCTCTTAATTCCTTCCACAGAATTGCCGCTCTAATTTTTTGTTGTGTATTTCTCTATACCTTTTCTTTTACTTTTACAAAAACAAAAGAAACACATAGATGTACAATCTTTTATATGCTCGCAGCTTATTTTCTTTAATAAAGAAATGTAAATTGGGGCACCTGGGTGGCACAGTCAGTTAACCGTCCGACTCTGGTCATGATCTCATGGTTCGTGAGTTTGAGCCCCACATCAGGCTCTGTGCCGACAGCTCAGAGCCTGAAGCCTGATTCAGATTCTGTGTCTCCCTCTATCTCTGCCCCTGCCCCACTCACACTCTGTCTCTCTCTTTCTCAAAAATAAATAAACATTAAGAAAAAAATGGAAACCAATCAGATTCATTACTCTGTAACTTACTATTTTTATCTTCCAGTTTGACTTAGGATCTACTCTTATCACTACATTTATATTAAGATTGTTTCTGATTATTCCTATTAGTGAAAATCCATGCACATGACTGATTGTGAGCATGTGTATAATCATGCAGGTAAGGCACATTAAAATACTTGCTAGCTCAAAGAACAATATTTACCTTTATTGTGGATAGGCATTATCACATTGGTCTCCCAAAAGGCTGCACACATTTACACTCCCATCAATTTCACCACATATTAGCCAACATTTTATACTGACAAACATTTTTTTAAAGTATATTATTTGTTTTACTTTGCATTTTTCTAAGTAATACTGAAGTTGAAATCATTTCCATATGTTTATCGGTCAATTATATTTCTTCTGTGAGTTGCCTGATCATAGATTTTTACTATATCTATGTCTTTCTCTGCCTTTTCTACTTAATATTTGAATTTTTTATAATCTGGATAACAATGTTGTGTTTTATTTTATTTTGACAAATATTTTCTCAGAGTACTACTTGCCTTACATTATTTTTTTACAATATAGAAGACTGGAGATTTGTGAAGTCAAAATTATCTATCTTACTTTACTCAATTTACAAATTCTCTGGGGGGGCCTTTATGCCAAGGTTATAGCCCTATTCTATTACTCTGCATTTTCTTCTAATACCTTTTAATGAAGTATAACATATAGATAAAATATTGAATAAATCATAACTATGCAATACAATAAATGATCACAAAATGAAAGTACCCATGTATCCACAATCTAGATTGTGTCTTTGATAAAATTGTTTGTCAACTCTACTGGTTTATCTATAAATTCTTTTTGGAATATTTTTATGTATTGAGGTCTCTGAATGAGTAGTATTATTCATTCCTTTCTAGTCTGTGTATCTTTTATTTATTTTCATGTTTTATTCCATTTGTTAGACTATGTAGTAGAATATTGAATATGAATGGTAACAATAGCACCTCCTTTCTCCTTCCTTAATTTAGGGGATACATTTTCAATATCTCTCCATTAAGTAAAATGTTTGCCAACAGATGTTCATTATTAGATGAAATTTTCTTTTATTGTTAGTTTACTATTTTTTAAAGCATAAATAGATCATTATTTTGAGTGCTTTTGCAACCTTTGAAAGGATTTTTTTCTTCTTTGTACTATTAATGTGTGGCCACTAATACAAATTTTCAAACATTAAAGCAACCTTATATTCATGGAATCAACCCATTTCACTGGAATCAGGAACTATTTTTAGAATTTTTTTTATATTTATGTGTCAGAGGAATTATGATATCCTATCTTGTAAAGTCTTTGTCAGATTTCATGTCAAGGTTATGTCAGCCTCATGAAATGACTCAGAACTTACTCTCAATTTTTTTTTTTTTTTTTTTTTTAGTTTTCAGAAAGAGTTTGCACATGACTGGATTGTTCCTACACTGGTGAAGCTAAGTTTGGACTTTTATTTGTAGAATGATTTTTAATTACATATTCAATTTCTTTAGTTTATAATAATATTATTCAGATATTACCTTTCTTCTTATGTCAGTTTAAGTAGATTCCGGTCTCCTAGACATGTGTTCATTTCCTCTATATTCAAAATTATGTTTATAACATCTTTCTTTTTATTTTCTGTATGATCTGTATTGTGGTCTTCTTTGTTATTTTTGACCAACTCTTACGGACAGACTTACCAAGAGGTTGTACATTTTATCAATTTTCAAAGAATCCAACTCTTGGTTTATTGATCCTCTCTACTGAACCTTTTATTCCTATTTTATTAGTTTCTATTCTTAATAATTTTCCCATCTTCTTCCATTGGTTTAATTAGATATTTTTAGGTTGATGTAAGATCCAAATATTGTATTCCATTGTATTACCTAGAAATAAGTTGCTTAATTTCCACATTTTGTGGATTTTTTGTAATATAATTTATTGTCAAGTTAGCTAACATACACTGTATACAGTGTCCTGTTGGTTTTGGGGTTGTATTCCCATGATTCATTGTTTACATACAACACCCAGTGCTCATCTCAGCAAGTGCCCTCCTCAATGCCCATCACCCATTTTCCCCTCTCCCCCACCCCCCTATCAACCCTCAGTTTGTTCCTTGTACTTAAGAGTCTCTTATGGCTTTCCTCCCTCCCTCTCTGTAACTATTTTCCCCCCTTCCCTCCCTGCCATGGCCTTCTGTTAAGTTTCTCAAGTTCCACATGTGAGTGAAATCACATGATATTTGTCTTTTCTGATTGACTTATTTCACTTAGCATAATACCCTCTAATTCCATCCATGTTGCTGCAAATGGCAGGATTTCGTTCTTTCTCATTGCCTAGTAGTATTCCATTGTATATATAAACCACGTCTTCTTTATCCATTCATCAGTTGATGGACATTTAGGTTTTTCCATAATTTGGCTATTGTTGAAAACACTGCTATAAACATTGGGGTACATGTGTACCTATGAATCAGCTCTCCTGTATTCTTCGGATAAATTCCTAGCAGTGTTATTGCTGGGTGATAGAGTAGTTCTATTTTTAATTTTTTGAGGAACCTCCACACTGTTTTCCAGAAAGGTTGTGCCAGTTTGCATTCCCATTGACAGTGCAAGAGGGTTCCCACATTTTGTGGATTTTGTACTGTTTATTCATGTCTTACCTAGTTCCATTGTGTTATTAAGTCCTTGGATTTTTAATGTGATTTCAGACATAGGAAAGCTGTTGAGAGTTGTTTCATAGTCTAGAATATGATCATTTTTTTTAGGAAATTCTGTATGTGTAGTCAAAGGAATGTGTATTCTGCAGATGTTGAATACAATATTCTGTATATGTCAATATGGTCAAATTTTCTCATTATGTTTTCAAATCCTCCACATTTTTTTTACTTAATAAGTTACCAAGAGTTTGCAGAAATTTGAAATTAACAGATTTCCATGAATAAATATAGACAGTGATTTCAACCATTATAATCTCTTGAAATTGAATAAGATACACTGTATCTGCTTTTCTACTTATATGGAACTCTAAAGGAAAATAAAACTAGTAAAAAATAAAAGGAGTGCTAAATGTTTATTGGAGAATAATAAAACAAAAATTCTATAGATAAATTAAAATGTAAGTAAAAGGGAAGGTGAGGATCATTTTAAATTGATATAAACTACATCCAAATTAAAGACCTAAAAGTAATAAATGTCTAAATGCCAAATTAAAAGAAAAAAAAGCACAAAAAGACATAAAGAAAAAAAAGTTAGAGATGCCTAGATAAAATGTTTGATAGAAACACAACAGTGGACGCTTATGAAGCTATTATCTGCATCTGTATATGACAGAAAAATTACTCAAGTATATTAAATATACATAACAGTGGTGCTTCCCAAAATCAAACTTTAACAGAATTTTCCAGTGTTTTATACTGATATCAACACTTCAGAAAAATGTCATACATTGCTTGTGGTTTGCTTATTCTTCATTAGGACACATTGCCCCAGTTTAAGATAGAACATGTAAAGGATAAGAACAATACAATTAATAAAGTAGAATTAATAGATGAAAACCCAAAACTACAGATTCTAAATATTCATGAAATACTCAGGAAAATTCATTGTATGTTTAAAGGAAAACCTCTTTAGTGAGGAAAACCTCACTAAATTCCATATCTATATAAGTGCCACTAAGCAATTATAGTGAAATATAATTCTTGATGATCCTTGTATACAGTTTAATGTTCCACTTTCTTAGGATCTCTGTGCTATGGTTTCAAATGGGAAATGCTGGAATTCACTGCCACTAGCAGAGTACTCCAATGTTCACTTCTGCTGCTGTCTTTTCCCTGCACCAACATTAGCCTAGCACATGTAAAGTGTTTCTCATATTCCAAATTGTGTTCACTGTTGAAAATGCTACTATCACCTTTAAGTTTTAAAGCCGTTTTGGTTTGGGGTTTTGCATATCTGAGTCATGTTTGGGCAATAAAACTACATAAAGTTCAGAAAGAAATTTAGAATGGTAAGACAAACGGCCATTAAAGTATTGCTATTTGTTAATTTAGAAAGGGGAAATCAATTTCTTTGGTGGGGTGACAGTATCAATATAAACTTCATTGATTATCAAAGAACTGAACATAAAAAGGTTATATTGATATGTAACCTTTAGTTTTCAGAGAAAACTAAATGGGTTCTCTACTGCTTTGTTTCCTTAAATGAACAAAAATGCTACAACTTTTGGAATGCCAACACGGAAATATCTAGTAAATTTAAAATATGCATATACATTTGACCTAACATTTCTACTATCTTTTTTTTACAAAAACTCTACAATTGCCTAGGCTTTTTCATTCATCATCTATAATAATGGTAGAAAAAAATGGAATAAAACTAAATATTCTTAAATACAGAAACTGTTAAACAATGATAGATACACAAATTGATTATTATGTGGCTATTAAAAACAATAAAAAGTCTCATATATGTTGGCAGGGAAAGCTCGCCAAGATATTGTTATAAAGAGAAAAATAATAACAAATCAAAACAAAAACATACAAGCTCCATAGGAATATATTGAGTAGTGTTCCTTTTTTTTGTTAAAAAGGAAAAAATATATATAAACATATGTATATAAAAAGGCAGAATAGTATGCAAAACTGTTGATAATGTGTATTTCAGAGAGGAAATAATCAAAGGATTGGAAATTTCACATTCTGTATTTTTATAATGTAATTAACTGTAATTTGTGTTTCTTTTATAACCACTAGGAGTATAAAAATTATTTTGAAGAAATTACACTGAAAGAGAGATCAAAATGAATTAATCCTTTACAGTGGAGGGGTCAGGGAAGATGGTGGTAGTGATTTTCTTCTCAAGAATCTTCAATAAAATCTCCTAGTCATACCAGAGCTCTGAGTTCTCATTTGGTAGGTAATCAAGAAATAAAACACACACACACACACACACACACACACACACACACACACACACACAGCTGATTTAAAGGTCTCTTCCAGGTTCCTTAAATACCTGCCTGACTCCATGAAGGACTCATGAAGTTCTACAGATAATGGCTTTGATTCCAGCCCAAAGAATCTTTCCCTGATCATCCTAGTTAACTTAGGTACCATGATTTATTATCACAGGAGCTTCTTTATTTCCTTCATCCGACTTATCACAAACTGTAGCATTTTATTTACTCATTTGCTTACCAGTCTATCTGCTCCTATTTAAAATGGAAGTTTCAGGGGCACCTGGGTAGCTCAGTTCGTTAAGCATCTGAATCTTGCTTTTGGCTCAGGTCATGATCTCAGGGTTGGTGGGATCGAGCCCTGTATAGGGCTTTGGGCTGACAGCATGGCCCCTGCTTGGCATTCTCTCTTTCTCTCTCTCTCTCTCTCTCTCTCTCTCTCTCTCTCTCTGCCTCTTCCCCACTCATTTCCTCTCTCTCTCTCCCTCTCTCTCTCTCAAAATACATAACTAAATACATAAATAAACATAATAAATAAATAAATAATAAATAAAATGGAAGTTTCAGTAAGGCAAGGACCTAGTCTGTCTTTCTCATTTTTGTGTGCCCACAGGAAAGTGCTTCTAGAAAGGCACAAACTAAGTATTCAATATTGGAATAAAAGAGTGGATAGTTGGGTGAGCAAATATTAAGGAAGAAGGCACATGATTGCCTTGGGCAATCTATGTTTGACCATGACACTGAGATTCACACTGTCTAGCATTCTCTCCTACATTCACCATATTCCAAGTGCCCTGGCTTTTGAGAATGAAATGTCTGGTCCAAGGCCATTACAATTATTGTTCAACCCTTGTTAATGTTCCATATGAACCTCCCTATGCTAACATTTTCTCATAAATGTTTCTCAATTTTCAAGTTCGTCCTTTAATGTCAGTTATTTCTATATATCCTGACCAGTGTATCCAAAATTATTGAATGTGTACACACCCCAAACACTTACACATACATCAAACAAAATCCCCTCCTGTCACACTCACTAGGTCTGTTACCTTACCTAGGTTTGTTTTCCATACAGCACTTATTAAAAATGTTATATATTTTTTGGTTAACTTGGGTTACCAGAGTTCAGCTCCACAGGTAAGAAAGTTTGTCTTTCTTATTTATTACCACATTACCACAATCAAGAGTGTTTCTTACTACAACTAGACAATAATTGATAATTTGTTGAAAGAATAATGAAATAAAACTCTTCAAATGGGAGTATTTTTATCACTTAAAATTCATCATGCTTCAAGTCATATGTATTTTTCATATGCAGGGCAATATCAAGGAATACATTTTAAAGCTCATCTTTTCAGAAATTCTTCTTTTTTAAACTAATAACGGTATCATTATTCTATTATTTACAATAGACAAGAGATAGAAATAACCTAAGTGTCTACCAATGGATTAGTGGATAAAGAAATTGTGATATACACACACAGACATGTACACACATAGGAATATTATTCACTCATAAAAAAGAATGAAATCATGCCATTTGTGACAATATCGATGGACCTTGAGGGCGTTATATTAAGTGATAGAAGTCAGAGAAAGACAAAAAGAAAGCAAGCTTATAAACACAGAAATAGATTAGTGGTTGTCACAGGTGAGGGGTAGAGCATAGGCAAAACGGGTAAAAGTACACATTTTCAGTTATAAAATAAGTCGAGAAGATATAATGTACAGCATGGTGACTGTAGTTAATACTTTAGTGCACATTTGAATGCTAAGAGAGTAATGCTAAGAGAGTAAATCTTAAAAGTTTTCATCACAAGAAGAAAAAAAATTTGTAACTGTGTGGTAACAGATGCTGACTAGACACTGTGGTGATCATTTTGCAATATATACAAATATAAAAATCACTGTTTCACACCTGAAACTAATATATCAATTGCACTCCAATTAAAAAAAAAGTTATCATGCTTCCTATCATATGTATTTTTCACATAGAGGGCAATATGAAAAACTGTAAAGCTTATTTCTTCAGAAATTCTTCTTTCTTAACTAATAATTATATAATTCTTATTCTCACTGTACAACCACACCTTGGTTAGGAAAACATTCTCTTACCTTCCTAGTTAGTTCAAACAGTTCTGTTACACACTCTTAAAGCATTATGTCACTTTTCATGTAGTGCTTATCTGAGCTTTAATTTACCTATTTTTTTAAAACAATTTTTCCCATGTCTATGTCCTCCACTAGATTCTTAGTCTATGAGAACAGAGATAATATCTATTTTGGTTTACCATTTAGTCTAAAGTGTTTATCCCAACACTTGACACATTATAGACATGCAAAAATATTTTTTTCAAAAAAATAAATCATCCCAAGTGTCATTCCTCATAGTCTAGCATAAAACACATAAATATACATTTAGTAGTGTGGATCCATACCTCAGGATGCAACTATTAGTCAATAATAAGAACCAAATATGTATTAATAGGCTGGTCTTTGGGTCCTTTTTTTTTTTCCCTCCAAAGTTGAACTCTAGGAACAAATCTGATTAGCTGAATGCCCCTTTTAATTCTATGTGATTAAGGTTATTACTTCCTGCAACTGAAGCTACTGAATTTACAAGAGGGATGAAGTAGTTTCTTCCTTTCATGTTGAATTCAATTCCTCTTATTGAGGTATGTAATGAGCTCTATTATTTTACTTTACAAGAAATTTTTCATCCCATTAACTAATAAAGAAACTCTCCTCTCTCCTCCCTCCACATTTTATTCCAGACTCCAGAATTTGATTCTGTAAGTATGTAAAATCCTTTCATAAACAAATTCCAACAATTGACAAATATATTTTTTGGTCCTATTGTATCCTAGCCATTGAAACATATTCTGTATATTCAAAAAATAGTTTTTCTAAATGTAGCACCAGGAAAGGACAGTTGGTTAAACATTTTTCCTTTTAGCCTTCCTCTCACATTTAATGATTCATTCTTAGCAGTGTCAGCATTGAATACGGGAACATAAAGTTAAGTTCTCTCAAAAGGTTGAACATTTTGTCATTTCCTGAAAGACTGAAGGAAACCAAACCCAGCTAGCCACACTCATTTTCTAGTTTGGTAATGTTTTTACTTTTACATGAATCTTCATAATAAACTGAGAACTCAGAGAACTCAAAATTTTAAAAAATATAATAAAAATCCATTGTCACAAAACTTTAATTTTTTTAAATTTTATCTCAGGAAGGGCTTATTCATCTCTTACAAGCATTTCTTTGGTATATCTTAGGAAAAATCAACTAGAAAATACAAAAATAAGTATTTGTTCTCTAAGTATAAGTTCATTACAGAATTGTATATACTAGAAAAAATAATTGAACATAATTGTCCAAAGATTTTGGAAATGGCCAACTACTTATATAACTAGAAGAAACTGTAAAGACATATCCTGAAATCTTAAAAATAGAGTCTCTATTTTCATATCAAAGCAGAAATATATAAAGTCAATTTAAACAGACTGTTTACTCAGAGACAAAAAGTTAATTTTAACCTGAATTTGGAGATTTTATAGAAACATATACACACAGACACACACAGATACACACAGACGTGTGTGTGTATGTGCCTGTGTGTATGTGTGTTTATCTTAACAAAGAAAGGGAAGAAAAATGTTTTGGTTAAAAATGCAAGCAGAGAAGAGAAAAAGGCAGAGAAAGAAGTTTGTGATTTCAACACATATTTAATATGTGCCAACTCCACAGCTCAGCACTAAAGTCACAGTGGTAAATAAGAGAGATATGGTCCTTGACCTCACATAACTCACTGCACATGATTTTACCACATCAACTTTTGCTTTAAATATATACTTGATCCACAGAAAACTGTGCATGTAATTGTTTAATTGCAAGTGAGACAAGTGTCCCAAAGGAAGCCTGGGTGATGAGAGAGAGACAGAGATAGAAAGGAACAGAGAGACAGAGAATGCAAATTTCACTAATCTGTAACTCAGAGACTTTCTGAGGAAATGACATTCCAGAGGAACCATGAATGATAAATGGAAGTTGAACTGATAGATGGGGTGGAAAAGTTAGGGAAGAGGTCATTCTTGGTCAAGAGAGTGGCATCTTCAAAGGGCAAGGGGTTTGATGAGTTCAGGGAACTGAGAAAAAGTACATTGTATATAGATTATATGGAGCAAGATGGGAGTGGCAGGAAATGAGATATAAAAGATGGTTAGGAACAAAATTATCAAAAGATATTATATTTTAATCTAACAGTAATGGAAACCATTAAAGGGTTTTAAGAAAGGTAATGACACCAACAGAGTCTTTGGTTGACATATAATCTAATCTGGTTTGTTGAACAGACATATTCTCAAAGGTAAGGGCCATGACACCACCACTACTATCACATAACTAATTTCCATGGCTCCGAATCCACACTCACTAGTCACACTTTGCTCTTCTATGTAAGTTTTTCATTGTAAAGTGATTCATGGGTTCTCCTGTTTCTATTTAATTCTTACCATTTTGATACTGGGATCAAGTCAAGTATTGCCTTGAGTAGATTGGATCTTCAGGGCTAGCTGACTTTCCCTAAGCGACCTCTGGCTTCAGGGTCCCATTTCTCATTCAAGCTAAAATTATACACCTGCCCAGTGGGACATTGTGAAATCATTAAAGTTTATATGAAGTGCCCGTATAAGTGAAAAATAACTCATATTAAGTTTAAAAAATGTGAAGCTGCTAACATAATCACAAGCTTAAAAAACAAATATTAAGAAACATAACAAAAGGGCACCTGGGTGGCTCCGTCAGTTAAGCGTCTGACTTCATTCAGCTCAGGTCATGATCTTACAGTCCATGACTTTGAGCCCCACATCAGGCTTTGTGCTGACAGCTCAGAGCCTGGAGCCTATGTCAGATTCTGTCTACCTCTCTCCCTGCCCCTCCCCCACTTGTGTTCTGTTTCTCTCTCTTTCTCAAAAATAAACATTAAATTTTTTTTAAAAGAAACATAACAAAACTGTATTTTTTTAGATTCTATATTTCCATCCCTTATTAATCATGGTTACATACTACATTTAGAAGGGAAGCAAAAAAAATTTTAAAGGGATTTCTTTCTCTTCTAGTACAAGGCCAATACTGAGTTAAACAGAGTGGTAGAATTTCTGAATTTTCTTAGATTAAGTGTTATCTCAAACGTTACTTAATAATTTATAATAAGAGGAACCCGAGTGGCTCAGTCAGTTAAACATCTAACCTTGATTTTGGCTCAGGTCGTGATCTCATGGTTCGTGAGATTGAGCCCTACATCAGGTCATAGCTGAGCTGAGCCTGGTTAGGATTCTCTCTCTTCTCTCCCTCTACCCCTCCCTGGCTCATGCTGTCTTGCTCTCTCTCTGTCAAGATAAATAAATAAACTTAAAAAATAATTTATAATAAAAACTCTAAACTTCCATATAAGAAATTAATATTTCTATAAAAAGTTATCTGCAGCATTCTTAGAAAAGAACTATATTTCAAGGTTGAATGGTGATTGAAACTTAGAGCTCTAAATTCAGGGGTATAATCATATTTTTATTTGTTATTAATCAATTTTACCCTTGAAAATTTCAAATGAGCAATTGGTACACTAAAAGGTGTTCAACACCAAGAATCATTAAAGAAATGCAAATCAAAATCATGAGGAGATATCACTTCATGTCTGTTAGAATTGTTATCATCAAAATATTCAGGGATTGTGTTGAATCTGTAGATTACATAGGGTAGTATGGACGTTTTCACAATACTAATTCTTTCAATTCATGAGAATGGTATATCTTTCCATTTGTTTGTGTCATTTTAAGTTCTTTCATAGTTTGTTTTCCTTAAATTTTCCTTGTTTTCCTTAAATATTGTTTAAATATTAAATAAATAAACTGTTAAATATTAAATAATATTTAATATTTAAATAAATAAATATTTAAACAAACAATATTTAATCTTTAGCATTTAAATATTAAATAAATTGTTAAATAATTGTTTAAAATATTAAATATTCCTTAAATATTGTTTTCCTTAAATTTATTCCTAGGTATTTTATTCTTTTTGATGCAATTGTAAGTGGTATTGTATGTTCAATTTCTTTTTCTGTTACTTTGCTATTAGTATATACAAATGCAATGAATTTCTGTATGTTAATTTTGTGTCCTGCAACTACAGTGAATCCATTTATTCTAACAGTTTTTTGGTGGACTCTTTAGAATATTCTTTGTATAGTGTGTCATCTGCAGGTAGTGAGAGTTTTACTTCTTCCTTACCAATTTAGATGCCTTTTATTTTTTTTCTTGTCTGAGTGCAACAGCTAGGGTTTCTAATATTATGTTGAATATAAGTGGCAAAACTGGACATCTCATCTTGTTCCTGATCTTAGAGGAAAACTTTTCAGTTTTTCGCCATTATGATGTTAGCTGTAGTTTTTTTTTAATATATGGCATTTATTATGTTGAGGTATGTTCCCTCTAAACCCATTTCATTGAGTGTTTTCATCATGAATTGGTGTTGTATTTTGTCAAAAGCTTTTACTGCATCTACTGAGATGATCATATGGTTTTAAACTTTCCTCTTATTAACATGGTATTTCATATTGATTTGTGAATATTGAACCATCCCTGGAATAAATCCCATTTGATTGTGGTAAATGACCTTTTTAATGCTTTGTTGAATGTGGTTTGCTAATATTTTATTGAGAATTTTTACATCTAAGTTCATTGGCATATCGGCCTGTAGTTTTAATTTTTTTTTTGTAGTGTCTTCATCTGGTTTTGGTATTGAGGTAACAATGACCTTGTAGAATAAGTTTGGAAGCTTTCCTTTCTCTTTTATTTTTTTGACTTGTTTGAGAAGAGTAGGTATTAATTGTCCTTTAAACGTTTGGTAGAGTTCACCTATGAAATCATTTGGTCCTGAACTTTTGTTTATTGGAAGTTTCGATTACTGATTCAATTTTGTTGTTAGCAACTGGTCTGTTTAAATTTTCTATTTTTTTTTCCCAATTCAGTTTTGGAAGACTGTGTGTGTTTGCATGGAACCACAAACGACCTCAAGTAGCCAAAGCAATCTTGAGAAAGAACAAAACCGGAAGTACCACAATTCCAGATTTTAAACCTATAGAAATCTAACACTATGATACTGACATAAAAGCAGATACTTAGATCAATGGAATAGGATAGAGAACCTAAAAATAGGCCCATGTTTATTTGGTTCATTAATCTAGTGTAAAGAAGGCAATAATACACAATGGGGAAGACATTATCTTCAATAAATGGTGCTGGGAAAACTGGACAGCCTCATGAAAAGAATGAAAGTAGACCATTTTCTTACACCATACACAAACATAAGCACAAAATGCATTAGAGACCTAAATGTATTACCTGAAACCATAAAACTCCCAAAAGAAACCAGAGGCTTGGACCTCTTGGATATTGGCCTTAGCAACATATTTATGGAAATGTCTCCTCAGGCAAGGGAAACAAAAGCAAAATGAACTACACCAAAATAAAAAGCACAGCAAAGGAAACCATCAATAAAACATAAAAGGCAACTTACTGAATGGGAGAAGATATTTACAAGTGATATATCTGATATAGCATTACTATCCAAAACATATAAAGAACTCCTACAACTCAACAGTAAAAAAATGATCTGATTAAAAATGGGCAGAGGACCTTTTCCAAATAAGATGATGTGGAGAAAAGGGAACCTTTATGTACTGTTGGCAGGAATGCAAATTGGTGCAACTGTTACTGGAGGGAGAGACTATGTTGTGTGAGTGGAGGTCTCAGTCCTTGGATTCCTCAAGAAGACTTAGGTGAGGATCTGTGCTGCAATAAAGACAGCCAGAAGGAAAGTAGCAAGCACAAAGCAGTTTGTCACAGTGAAAGTACATTCTTAAGGTGGGAGAGCAGGCAGGTTCTACCAGGTGGGACTGGCTCTAGGTTGTTTTTGGATTGAATATTTGTTGCCTCTCTCTGGGCTAGGAGGAGCTGTGAAGTACATGGGCTGGTCTCTAATGGAGGCTGCTTCCACTCATTTGGGGAACTCCTCCCACAGGTTGGGAAGGGAAGTTTTTGACCTTACAAGATTTGTACTGGAACCATACTGGCAGCCTTTCTCTATGGAGGGCAGGGGATGCTGCACCTACAATGCAAGTGTATTATAATGAGCCTAGGGGTTACCTTAGGGCAGAGGTGGAAGAGGAGAGTGCAAGCTTCTCACCTGTGGCTCTTTATCTGTCAACTACAAGGTCTTAGAAGCCGCATCAGGATGTCATGACCTCAGTCTTTTAATATGTAGTTCATTTATCACGATCCTTGCCTCCAGCTCATGTCTCCATCATTCCCCTTCTAGCTAACACAACCACTGTAGAAAACAATATGAAGTTTTCTCAAAAGAATTAAAAATAGATGGGGTGCCTGGGTGGCTCAGTTGGTTAAGCATCCAACTTTGGCCCAGGTCGTGATCTCACGGTTTATGGGTTCCAGCCCTGCATCTGGCTTTCTGCTGACAGCTCAGAACCTGGAGCCTGCTTTAGATTCTGTGTCTCCCTCTCTCTCTCTCTCTCTGCTCCTCCCATGCTCATGCTCTATCTCTCTCTCTCAAAAATAAACATTAAAAATATTTAAAAAAAATAAAAAATAGAAATATCATATGATCCAGTAATTCTACCACTGGGTATTTACCCAAAGAAAATAAGACACTAGTTCAAAAAGACAGATGCACACTTATGTTTACAGTACTATTATTTACAACAGTCAAGATATGGAAGAAACCCAAGTGTCCACAAATGGATGAATGAATAACAAGTGTGTGTGTGTGTGTGTGTGTGTGTGTATTTGCAATAATATAGATGGAATTAGAAAGATTTTAAGTGAAATAAGTTGGAGAGAAAAAGACAAATACTCTGTGATCTAACATATCTGGAATATAAAAATAAAAACAAAAACAAACATTATAAAAAAAGAGAGATCAGATTTGTGATTACCAGTAGCAGGAGTTGGAAGTGGGTGAATGAATGAATGAGTGTAGTCAAAAGGTACAAGTTTCTAGTTATAAGATGTAATTACTGGGGATATAATGTAAAATATGATGGTTGCATTAATACTGCTGTATGGTATATTTGGAAGTTGCTAAGAGAATAAACCATGAAAGTTCTCATCAAAAAGGAATTATTTCTTCTTTTTTTATACTTTCATGAGATGATCGATGTTAACTAAACATATTATGGTAATCATTTCACAGTACATGAAAGTCAAGTCATTATGCTATACACCTTAAACTTATATAGTGTTATCGGTCAGTGATATCTCAATAAAACTGAAAAGAAAAAGGAAAAAATCCTTTATTATTCTAATTCAAACAGAGTTACAATTACCTACTTAAATTGGACTTTATTATTTAAATTTTTATTAATTTTTAAGAGAGAGAGAGAGACAGAGTGCGAGCAGGGAAGGGCAGAGAGAGATGGAGACACAGAATCCAAAGCAGGTTCCAGTCTCCAAGCTGTCAGCACAGAGCCAGATGCAGGGCTTGAACCCACGAGCCATGAGATCATGACTGAGCCAAAGTCAGATGCTTACACAACTGAGCCACCCAGGTGCCCCTTAAATTGGACTTTAAATCTCCTCCTGAATGTTAACTTTTAATTCTACTCTAGAGCCAATATCTCTGAAGCTTTGTCATCAGCAACTTGCTGGGAAATTTCTCCCTCTAGAGAGAGTGTGCTGGATTCCAGCTCTGGACTTCAACTCTGTTCACTCATGGAACTAAAACACATGCTTTAACTTTACTTTAACTCAGTTTTCTTAGCTTAAAATTGTGGATGATTATTTATCTCCCTTACAAATTGTGAGGATAAAATTAAACAATCCACGTAGAGTGCGTACATGATAACTAACACATAAATTTGCTCAATAAACATCAGCACCAGAGAAATAATTTTACAGGTTTTGCCAAGTTGGGTTTCCTGGAAAGTATACTCTGAGATGAAGAGTAACATGTAGCAAGTTGATTTGGGGGCACTCTCAGGAATAGCACCCATGGAGGGAAATGGGCCAGAGGAGAATGGAGCTGGGCAGAGAGAAAAATTGGTTCACTCTTAGCAAACACTACAGCTGTCTCCACAGGGAAGCTAGGATAACCCTCCAGAGTTCCCCTACATTGCATCAAAGAATCTGGACTTCCAGCCTCTAGGTACAGCCAGTCATTCGACACAGGATGTTCTTACCAGGAAGCAGCTCTCTCCAGCCCACTTCCTGGAGAGGGTACCACAAGTAAGAGTGGTCAACAAATAGTAGACTCAGCAGCTGGGGTCATAATTCCTATGGTCCTGAGAAGGGATGGGGTGGCTCACCACAGTATCCCTTACACTGGTTGAATAGAAAGACGATATGTTTGCATGTTTTTCTTTTCTCTGTATTCCTATCTCAACTGGCTCTTTCATAAGGGACTATATTTCCCACAATTAAAAAAAAAGACCCTTTACCACTCTGTCACTGAATTTTCCTCCTAGTTCCCCTCAACTGTTTTATTTTTTCCTATTCTTTCCATGTATATTTTTCCAGACTTGGTTTGCTACCATAATTTACATACAATGCAGACATTATCCTTTTAAAGTGTTTCTTAGCTCTTCACCCTTAACCAACTTTACAAACTGCCTCAGGATATTAAAAATGATATATTCTCACTTAAAGGAAAATGTTTAAAATGTAATTTGAATAGGTTGTTAAACATGTTCACCTGAAGGTTGATATTATTTTGTTTGACTTAAATATCACATGTAAATTATTGCCAGTGGACTGCCCCTTCTCAAGGACACCCATAAAAATAACATGTGTCTATGAATAATTTCCTAGCTGAAGCAGGTTTTATTTTGTGTCTCCAATTGTAATTATCCTCACTGTGTTGTAAAGAATCTATGTTGTACACCAAATTCTCCATTAACAATCACAATGTGTATAAATTATCTTCATTCCAGAACATCTCAAGGGTCCAAGCTGTTTACATATGATAACAGCTCATTGAGATGCAAATCATGGACAAATAGATGAAATGAATAAGAAAAATATTCCTGTTTTACCACCAGTTTGTAAAAGAAATATGTTGCAGCACAAATTGAAGAATAGCCCTTTGGAGGAAAGACTTCCTCAAGTCAGGTAAAGAAGGTGGCGGTGGGGGCGGGGTTGGGAAAGAACACATCCAAAGGGAAGTGTGAATGGAAGTATCTGTGATTTCTGCCTCACAAAAGTGTTTAGGTATTTTTTAATAGAGACACTTCTATGCTTTTAATAGTTAATAAACAACTGGATAGATAAGATATACATTTTTGAAATACATGCATAAACTGTAGTACTTTTAGTATGCTAAAATTTTATTTTGAATACACTACAGATATTAAATACTAATGCTAAGGTCTTAGCTGGTGAGGAAGCCAATTCTTGATATTTAGGACACTGAACTTCTCCAGTCCCCGTCACTCATAATAGACATTGATTTTATTTTCCTCCTTAATCTACAAGGCCTTTATCTTTTTATGGTTAAGTTTTTTTTAAATGTTTTATTTATTTCTGAGACAGAGAGAGACAGAGCATGAGCAGGGGAGGGGCAGAGAGAGAGGGAGACACAGAATCTGAAGCAGGCTCCAGGCTCTGAGCTGTCAGCACAGAGCCCGATGCGGGGCTCAAACTCACAGACTGTGAGATCATGACCTGAGCCAAAGTTGGATGCTCAACCAACTGAGCCACCCAGGCACCCCACAAGGCCTTTATCTTTACATTACACATAAATATAAAGTCAAATAACCAGATTTCACAAACATCTATTAAAGATTATATAACTCATTTATTTAAAAAGAAAAAAAAAACTTCTAGAAGGTTCTAGCGAGCTAAAGCCTCTATGAGAGGAAATTTCCAATATAGGAAATGCAGAAATTGGAGAAGAACTTACTATTGTGCCAATCATTTTTCAGGGCAGAAGGAATACAGTGCTAAAATTGAAAAACAAAATGAATGTGATGTAAGAATGATGTTAATGTGAAGATGCAATAGAGACAAACAGGTCTAAAAGTATACTTTCTTTAAGGAAGAAAAGCTATGGGGCAACTGGGTGGCTCAGTCTGTTAAGCATCGGACTCTTGATTTCAGCTCAGGTCATGATCTCAGAGTCTCTCCAGCTCTGAGCTCATAGCGCAGAGCCTGTTTGGGATTCTCTCTCTGTCTCTCTCTGTCCCTTCCTTCCTGCTTGTTCTCTCTTTCAAAATAAATAAAAATTTAAAAAGAAACTTAAAAAATAAATAAACAGGAAAAAATAAGAGCAGATAAGTTATATGCCTTTTGGTGACCAGGAAAATGAAAAGAGACATTTTTGGAGAAAAATGATGTATTAGATAGGACTTCTCATTTGTAACAGATAAGAAACTTCCCATCTCCACAGGTTTAAACCACGACAGGACTTCAGTCCTCTAAATTCTTAGGAATCAATGGCTCCAGGAGCAGCTGAATCCAGGTATTCAAAAGTACTTATCAAGACTACGACTGGCTTTTTTTATCTCTTGGCCATGTGTTGCTCTGTGGGATCTTCCTTCTTGGACTGCATACTTCCTCTTCCTGGCAAAATATATGTCAACGGTTCCAACTCTGCATTATATTTTCTCAGCAACTGCATGAGAAAGAATCTCTTTTCTGTTCTTTTTATAAGAAGCTCTCAGTACTAGCTCTAAATGGACCAACTTCGGTCAAGTATTATATACCAATCTCTGTAGCCAGAAGAAAGCAATTCCTGCATTCAATGTTTATCCAAATCCCATAGACTGAGAAAGTGGGAAAGTGACACTCAAAGGAAGATCAGAGTGGTATAACCAGAAAATGGGACCAAAAGAGTATTTCTTTAATACCAAAGGTAAGAATAAAAGAATTCAATCTGAATTCAGAAAGAATACTTGGGAACAAAAAATTAAGTAATTTCTTTCTTAGCATTGACTCTTCATTCAGTTTCATTCTAAAAAAAAAGATCCAGATTTTTAGGAGAGAAATATGCCTCCATAACATTTATCTTTTTCTTCTTTACTTCTTAACCAAATGGTAGATAAGTCCTATGTGACAATACTTTGTGTTTTGTATTTGTATTTGATACTTTAGCTGAATGGTATAAAAACTTTGAAGAGTTTTTATTCCAACTTCCAGTCATATTCCAAATTCACAAGCAATGGCAATGAGAGGCATTATACCTGCACCCACCTAACGCTGTGGGAATGGTGAAGTAAGCAGAAAGGTGAAGAAGGTTACAAAACATAAAGAGTATAATAATGAGGCATAATAGCAGTTATCCTGAACTCCAGATCATCTGAAAGCACAAGGGAAGAAAAGAAAAAGAGAAAGTCTCATGTGCATGAGAACATCATCATAATACTTCCTTATGATAACTTTATTAAATTATTGTCTTAGATTATAGTTTTATGTTTACCAACTATCTAATGTATATTTAGCTTGATA
The DNA here is from genome assembly GCF_014898765.1 of Herpailurus yagouaroundi. Taxonomy (NCBI): domain Eukaryota; kingdom Metazoa; phylum Chordata; class Mammalia; order Carnivora; family Felidae; genus Herpailurus; species Herpailurus yagouaroundi. Next base: position 22,504,598 of record NW_024412418.1, read on the forward strand.
AACAAAGTGTCCGGAACAACTAAATGGTTCTGTAACTGAGATGTCTGAGGCACCTTGCCTAGACAAAGAGAGATTGATAATGTCCTCCCTACCCCAATTTAATAAGGTTTATTGAATTAAAGCTACATGCAAGGGAAATTTGTGACTCAGCTGAGAAAAACTTGACAAAATTTGAAAATAAAATAGTATTTAAGGAGCACTAATAAATTTGGAAATCTTAATGAATAGGGATTTAGAGTAATGATTGACCATCTTCCTTTGTATGAATATAGGTGCTTTTAAGGTAAAGCCTCAACAAGCTAAGTTAAAGTGACTTTCATAACTTCAGGAAAGAATATATTTGTCCAAAATCTACCTGGAGCAATCAAATGATTAAATTGGATATGGCAAGAAAAGAAAAAAAATACGCAGATAAACTTGTGGAACTGATTGCTATTATGGAGGACTGCAGGCCTGATATGAGAGCAAAGTGTAGGTGGTTTCCAGTGATTCACTTATTAAACCAATTGGGTACAAACAAGGAATAACATTTATAGTGACAGATGCATGTACACCAATTTTCAGAGTATGGGTAATAAAGTAAACTTGAGATTTTGACACTGAATGATATCTTTTATCAACTGGTACAAAAATATTTATCCATACCCATGATTTTTATGCATTGAGAATGATTTTCAGACTTAAAACAAAAGCATAATAAACATTATCAGTAAGGAATTCCCATTATGGGTAGTTGGATTAATTATAATAAAGCACCTGCTGAGTTAAATAAGGCTACATTTCAGGCTACTGAAAACCTGTGTGTGAAATTACTGTGATGTTTTCAGTGGTATTGAACCATCATAGAGAAATGAGTTTCATGCCACAAGGCTGTAGATAAACAGTGGTGGTTCTTATTGTTTTTTTTTTTTTTAAATACCAGTAATCAGCTACACAAACACTTTAGGCTTCTAAGCCCAAAGTGAATCTTAAGCATAATTTGATAATTGTTAAAGAAATGATACTCTGTTCTTCCCTGTCATCCAAATCTTCTTACTCAGTGTCAGCAAAATCCCTGAGATACTATGGTGAAGGTCAACATGAATGGATTTGAGCACCTGGTCACCAGAGCTGCTTTTAACTCTGGTATAGTTACTGTCACCATCCATGACCCTTTCATTGACCTCATGGATTACACTTTGTATATGAGTCCACCTTTGTCAAGTTCAATGGCACAATAATGACTAAGAATATAAAGCTTGTCATCAATGGAAGGCCTATTTACATTCTCCAGGAATGAGACCCTTCCAACATCAAATGGGGTGATGCTATTGATGGCCTTCTGGGAAGCTGTGGTATAATGTAGGGGGGCTTCCCAGAGTATCATCCCTGCTTCTACAAAAGCTGTGGGCAAGATCACCTCTGAAGTGAATGCTGGAGAAAGCTCTGAAATATGACATGAAAAAGGTGGTGAAGGATACATTGGAAGACCCCCAAAGGGTGTCTATACTGATGACCAGACTGTCTCCTACAACTTTAATGGAAAGTCTTCCACCTTATATGTGCTGGGGGAAACAATCCCTAGATGTTCGACAAACAATCCCTTTGTCAATTTCATTTCCTGGTCTGACAACAAATTTGATTAAACCAACAGAGTTTTGGACCTAATGGCCCACATGACCTCCAAGGAGTAAGAGCCCCCTGGACCACTAGCCTCAGTGAAAGCATGAGAAGAAAGAAAGGGGCCCTCAACTGTTGGGGATTCCTGGCCCTAATTCAATCCCCCAACATACTGAGATTCTTCCATCCTCAACAGTTTCCATCCCAGACCTCCTGAAAAAGGGGAGGGGCTTCAGAAGTCCTACCTTGTCATGTACCATCAATAAAGTACACTATACCCAGATAGAAAAATAGAAGTCAGGAAGAAGGCGGTAAAGGGGTTAAGCCAGGAAGGGAAGGAAGAAGAGAAAAAGAAAAGGAAATAGTTTGTGAACACTTAAAGTGAAAGTAGAGATCAGCTAGAACTAGGATGAGTAAACAAAGAATGAGTCAGGTAAGACTGGCTTCATTCTCCTTTCGACAAGAATTTTATTATTTTTTTATTTTTTTTAATTTTTTTTCTCAACGTTTATTTATTTTTGGACAGAGAGAGAGCATGAACGGGGGAAGGGCAGAGAGAGAGGAAGACACAGAATCGGAAACAGGCTCCAGGCTCTGAGCCATCAGCCCAGAGCCTGACGTGGGGCTCGAACTCCCAGACCGCGAGATCGTGACCTGGCTGAAGTCGGACGCTTAACCGACTGCGCCACCCAGGCGCCCCTCGACAAGAATTTTAAAAAGGGGGATTGTATTTATCCAGATTTAGCAAGGCATTTGACAGTCGTGATAGAAACATAAACTGGATAATTGTGTAGGGAAATAGATCCATAAGTGCCTAAACAATTAATGGATTAAATCTTAGAGCATAGTTTTTTCAATGTCTCTTTTCTTTCTTTTTAACAATAGCTGCCACATTTCAGCAATTACTATGTGCTAATCATTGTGCTAATTCCTTGACCTGAATTTTATCCTCATAATGACCAACTAGAGGGGTGCCTGGGTGGCTCAGTCGGTTGGGCGTCCGGCTTCGGCTCAGGTCATGATCTCACAGTCCGTGAGTTCGAGCCCCGCGTCGGGCTCTGTGCTGACAGCTCAGAGCCTGGAGCCTGCTTCGGATTCTGTGTCTCCCTCTCTCTCTGACCCTCCCCCGTTCATGCTCTGTCTCTGTCTCAAAAATAAATAAACATTTTAAAAAAAAAGAACAAAATAATGACCAACTAGAAAGATATTCCTCAAAATTTACATCACCTAAATTGAAATATTTGCCCAAGATCACCAAGTTATAGAAAGGATGTTTAATCTTCCCATATTTGCAAATTACATGAAATTGGAGAAGGAACAAATATGTTAGATTACAGAAACAAATTCTAAAAGAATATAAACTTATTAGTATTGTAGATTAAATATAAAATCCATAGATATTTTATTTCTTAAACTCCTGGTGAGTCAGTAGTGTTGACCTGGCAGCTAAGAAAATTAAAGAGGTTCTCAGGTCATATTGCGAGATAAGACCACCTGAAGAAAGGGAGGTGGCCTGCTTGCTGTTTCAGTATTTTAAGTTACACACTCTACATCTTATTATGGGATACATCTATCAGGATTCTCTCCCTTTGTTAACGAAAGAAACTCTTTATGCAAAAAAAAAAAAAAAAAAAAAAAAAAAAAAAAAGGATCTTTTGGTTTATAGATCTGAACAGAATTCTCAAAGGCCTGAAGAAAGAACTCCTAAAACCTAGAACAGAAATGAGAAATAACTTCTCAGAGCCATCAAAACTCTAGGTTTTCAGTCTCTCATCTCTATTTATCATTGCTTCATTTTGCACATTGGTCTCATCCTGTAATGTTTCCTACAGGCCTTCACCACCTGTCAAAGGGGCGACCACCAACAGGCTCAGTTTAGCTGTTCATCTGAAAGATAAAGCTTCTTTTCACCAATCCCCAAGAAGAATTCTGACTTGACATACTGTAGTTGTAAGAAAACCTTTGTCCCAATCACTATTGTCAGGGGGTTGGGGTAATACTGTTGGCCATGATTTTGTCATATGATCACTCTTATTGCCAGTAGCTGCACAGAGTGTGGGATAGAGTAGAATTCATTCCTAGAAGAAAGAGAATGGAAGAGCTAGCTGAACACATCATATGCAATACATTAACTTTGAAAAATCTTTTTCTTTTTTTAATGTTTATTTTTTAATTTTTTAAACATTTATTTATTTTTGACAGAGAGAAAGAGACAGCGCATGAGCAGGGGAGGGGCAGAGAGATAGGGAGACACAGAATCCAAAGCAGGCTCCAGGGTCTGAGCTGTCAGCACAGAGCCCAATGGGGTCTTCGAAATCATAGACCACGAGATCATGACCTGAGCTGAAGTTGAATGCTCAACCTACTGAGCCACCCAGGCGCCCCTTAATGTTTATTTTTGAGAGAGACAGAGACAGAATGCAAGTGGGTTAGGGGCAGAGAGAGAGGGAGACAGAATTGGAAGCAGGCTTCAGGCTCCAAGCTGTCAGCACAGAGCCCGACTTGGGGCTCGAGGTCAGGAGCTGTGAGATCATGATCTGAGCCGAAGTCAGATGCTCAACCGACTGAGCCACCCAGGTGCCCCTCAATATGTTAACTTTGGACATGTTCAGAGAGTAATAGGGAAAAGGACAAGAGGTGAAAGTCTGCACAATGAAAACAAGATGAAGAACTAGAGGCATATATTCTGAAAAAGCAAAGTTCAGAGAAGACAAGAGGATTGGTAAGAAAGAAAAAAGTGAATGGGTTCATGGTTCAAGGAATAGAATTTCAACAATCTTCATTGAAATAAAAGATCTATCTTTTAAAAAGATTTCAACTTTTCAAAGCTCAGAGCTGTCCAAAGTGCCTTTGGATGAAATAGGAATCTTTTTTTTTTCAATATATGAAGTTTATTGTCAAATTGGTTTCCATACAACACCCAGTGCTCATCCCAAAAGGTGCCCTCCTCAATACCCATCACCCACCCTCCCCTCCCTCCCACCCCCCATCAACCCTCAGTTTGTTCTCAGTTTTTAAGAGTCTCTTATGCTTTGGCTCTTGTCACTTCCATTTTGAAGACATAAAAGGTTTGTATACTATTTGCCAGGTAAGTTACAGATGGGTTTTGAGTATCAGATGAACAATTGGACTAAATAATTTTAAGTAACAGAGAGGCAATGGCTAAAAACCATGATTTTAAAGTTACATATGAGAAATCAATCAATCAATCAATCAATCAATCTATGACATATGGATAGAAATCTAAGCTTTGGTACTCTGTCTACGTGATCTTGGACAAATTGCTTTTTCCCTCTTAGCCTTGTTTTTAAAATGGAAATTATTATTCTCATCTTTCAGGGATATGGTGACAGATACAAAGAATCCCTTGTTCATAGATAGCTCTTAATAAATTAGCATTTATGTGTGTAAACATGCATGCACACACACACACATATCCTGAGATTCTCTGACATATTGGAAATATGGAGGCATGTATAAACCCTTAGATATGCATAGATCATCACTCTGTAAGTACCTTTGGGTTTGAAATTAGAGAGACCAGGAGGGGAAAGGTGGCTGAGTGCATATACTAAGAAACTATCATGAAAATGGATCAGGACTGTCCAGCATCTTGGCATTTCCCATCTTAGAAGATTGGCATCCATGTGGTAGATTTTGGAAATTTTAGATCAGCACATGGGGACTAAACATATGTTTCATGAGGATCAAATGAGATAATACATGCAAAATTGCTTAGAATAATTCCTAGTACCCAGTTAGTGGTCAATAAAAATTCATTATTCTTTTAATTAAAAGTATATCATAAGGTCTCCTTCTACTAAAATGTAAGCTTTTTAAGACACAGATAATATCATATTAATCATTTTCCCTAGACTTTATTATAATGCTTGGTGTTTTACAGACAGTTGCATAAAAGATGACAGAAAAGAAGTTATGGTTATTATGAACTAAAACACATATGAGGCTACAAAATAAAAATTCTGACACAAACATGAGTGGGCATTTACATCTGTAAGCTTGAAATAGAAGTGAGAGAACTGAACTCTAAATGGTAGTAGAAAAGGTGAAGTAAGTGTGGCAAAAAGGCTCAAAAGGTTAAAGGATCAAGTTATAAAATCCAGAGGCAGAAAAATATGACATTCTAATTCTTTAAGTGTCCAAGACCAATATTTGTGTGACTCTAATCACAAATACACTAATCCCACGAAGATGTTCATTTTCCACACTTTATGACTGTAAAGCTTCTGATGCTTTCAGTATTTAATTTAATCAATTTCAGTTAGACATAACACTTTCATGTTCATTGTATTTACTTTCTAAACCAGAGCTAGAACTATCAGCTAACAGATCCTTACACCGGGCTCAAGTCAATCAAATTGCCCATATTGTCCTTGTAGAATATTTTGTGTTTATCATTCTTGCTCTAAAGAAGGGTTTTCCAGTGTTTTTCGCTCCATGACACACATAGAACATGATAATAATCTTATTATATAACCACTGAACTAATGGAAGAAGCCACTAAGAGACAGTCAGTCCCCAGAGATGCAGCTGCACCAGGCTCTGCCCTACTGTCTCCCAGAGCAAAGGGGAACATTTCAGCAGACCTATAGTCATTTAGGGCTGCCAGTGGGGACAGGCCTTTCCAGCTGGTAAGCTCTGCCCTCAATTTTCCCTGTAGAGACAGAGCAGATTTTTTGTTTAAATAGATTCGTTTATTCAACAAACATTTAGGTTAGTTATCCTTCTAGGCACTGAGATGCTGTGAACAGGACAGAGTCCCTGCTCCCTAGAACACAAGCTGAGAGTGGCTATATGAACCAGCCCACTCTACAAGACTCAGGGGGCCAGGACTAGACTCTGCACCACCTGACTCAATGCACAGTTTTTGCCAGAGAAAGGAATGCTCGAGGGTCTATACTATATAACTATATTTGTCTTTCCTGGAATGTCATTCATTGAAGAAAGTGACTATCAAGTTTTCTAACTTACAAGTTTGTCAGTTTGTACTGTACTAATTTGGAATGTGAGAGAATTTTTCTTGGGTTAAAGTTTGCACTTGAAATGTTTCTCAATTAGTGGGGCACTTTAAAAGAGAGGGGGAAACAGATTGCCGAGGGCAGTACAACTCTGATCCAGGCTTATCTTTTTGTGTGTGGGGATTTCAATATCTACTAACACCTTTTAGTGCAGATGACACTGCTACTTGCAGTGAGCTGGTAGAAGAGGGAGAAGATAGATTGTCACCGGCATTAACCAGGTAAGAAGGGATCCTGTTATCACTAAGATGAAACAAGCTTGGCAGAAAGCACATTTAAACGGTTTAAGAAAATAAAATTTTAATATACATGACTGCTAATTACAGAGGTGTTTTCAGTTTTCATTAGAGCTGTTCCCTAAGGATCTCTACTTGGGAACACTTTGTTAATGATTTATTTGCATCACTGTACATACTTGGAAATAATAATCTGCCTGAATTTATCTATTAAACAATTCAAACATTTTGCTAATTTTTCTGAGATGTGAAGAATGATAGATCATGGATTTTTTTAATGAATTGAAGGACTTTTTGTATCTTTGTATGTGGGTCCATGCAGACACCTGTCCATTCTAAATCTAATAACAGAGAGACAAATATAACAATTGTCACTGACTGTGGATTAAATAGTTCATATTATTTCTGTTACCTTTTTTTCTTTAAATGGTAGCAAGTAACTTGCTAAAGAGAGTAAAAGACAGGATTGAAATGTGATTCTACAGCCCTTAAACATTCTAAACTTTGTAAAAATTTGAAAATTACCCAAAAATATAATTTTTTAACTTACTTTTCAAATATTTAATTGTTATTTTAGCATAAATATGTTATCTTTAGCTTTCCAGTATTTAGATTGGAATATAATGTGTTATAAATACCTCCAAAAGCTAATCACTTGGATTAGATAATAATTCACATAATTTTACTAACAGAACATATTTTAGGTTTGATGCTAAAGTTTTCAACTGCACAGAAAAATGGAACATGAACCCTGTGAAAAATCCACAATGATAAAAGTTTGAAGGATTGCCATCTAGGTTTTGAATGTAGTCTTAAAAATAGGGCCCATTTGTTTTGAAGTAAGAGTAAAGGACTCTTAAAAGCAAGAACAGGAATGGTTAGTTTTTGAGTATCTACCATGAGCCAAGACATGGTGTTAGGACTCTACCAGTGCATGTTAAATTATATTGTGCAACTCAAATCACCCAGGGAACTAAATACAATGCCAATTAAGGTTCAGAGGGCCTGGGGAATATGAGACAACTTGAGTTGGTTTAAAGTTGGCCTGTAAATTCACAACTTTTCTCAATAAGCTCCCACAAAGAGTAAGTGCTCCTCAGACCATACTGAGTAACAAGGTTCTCTACAACATGTGATAGCACCTGCATGAGAAGATGTTTCTTGTTGCTCAGAAGGCGGAGTATCTCAACCAAAATCTTTCAATTCCGTAGAATATTCAAATTCATAGTAGAGGGAAGTCCTAGAAACACTGGCAGTTTCTACTATCCAGTCAATACCTCAATTCCTAGATGTCAGTGAGTTGAAAACAAAAATATGAGTAGAAAACTCCCAAGAATTTTTAAATACAATGAAGAAGAGATTTAAATGCTGTTCATATCATCTCAATTAGTTTGTGCTTTCTACTTTGCTCTTATGAAAACCTCTTCTGCTTCTAATACAGTTGCTTCTCTTAACTAGTTGTGCCATTTAAGAAAAGAAAAAGAAAAAAAATGACTTGAGAGAATGCTATGGCTAAAGAAATTATATCATTCTAAAACCATCTGAAAAAGGTATGGAGAATGTGAGCTATACTTAACATGACTTAATTATTCCTGACCCCACGGCAGAGTACAAGAGGGTGAAGTAATTGCTTTCTTCCCTACCTACTAGATGCTTAGTAGCTTACAGCTTACAGGGTTGCCAAGGTAACAATAACTTTGGTTAGTATCAGAGTAAATAAGAAAAATATTTTTTTTCTTTTTTTTTTTTCATTTTCTGTGTTACCATGTTTCCTGGAATAGTAGTAATGTAGGCCCCCTCCTTTCTCTCTTATCTTCCACCTGTTTTGTCCCACATCACTTCATTTAATGATGTGTTTTTCAGGAAAGGACATTACAAACAAGAAACATTCAGAATTATTTAACCTGGGCAGACAACAGGTCCAAGAAAGACAGCATTCTATCCACAAAATTGTTTCAGTAGACAAACAATGTGCTTGGCTGAGAAGTGGGGGTAGAAAAATATCATGAAAAGCATAAGGGAAAAATGCAAGAGCTGGCTACAAAATTTCAGGCTCCAGAGCAGGGACATAACTAGGCAAACAAAATTCCAGATAACTAAAAGCCAACCACTTCACTGTTCCATATAATATGAAATAAGCAATAAGATGATACAAAATAATGTCAGGGCAATAGGTATAATCCCTTAAATAGGTGAAATATGACTTTGTAGAGATTTGTTTGGTTTAGTTTGGATTTCATATTTATAGCTCCCAAACATCCTTTTTGGCATATCATTTAGTTCTCAGAAATATAATTCTGTCCCAAGGAAGGAATACAGGGAATTTCATAATAAATCATACTAGATTTATCAAATGAGAATGCAATGCTCTTTCCTCCATTAAAAATTAATAATTTTATAATAGAAAATTTATAGAATACAAAATAGAAGTACTTAAACACATCTATATTTCCAAAACAATTATAATACTTCTATTTATATTTTTCCATTTATTTTCTTTCTAATCATTTTAACAGTTAAGATCTATTATTTGCATAATGTTGAAACTTGCTTTTTACTTAAAAATGAAATAAACAATTTTTTTTATGTTAAAACTCTTCTTAAATGTGCTTCATGGCAATCATATGTGTTTATGTTAATTTATTTAACCATTTCCATATAACTGGATATTTACATCATTTAAACAATGTCCTTATTTTATTTTAAGGAAAAACTGCATTGAAAATCTTTGTGTTTAAAACTTTCCCTCGTGGGGTGCTTGGATGGCTCACTCAGTTGAGTATCACCTCTTGATTTTGTCTCAGGTCATGATCCCAGGGTCTTGGGAGTGAGCCCTGCATTGGGCTTCCCACTGAGCATGGAGCCTGCTGAATATTCTCTCTCTCTCTTCCTCTGCCCCTCTCACTTGCTCTCACTTTCTCTCTTGCCCTCAAAACTTCCCCTTGTATTTTGGGTTCTTCTTTTATATATTTCTATAAGCAGAATTACTGAGCCAAAGAGAGTATACAGATTCTTTTTTTTTCTCATTTGAGAGAGAGAACACAAGTGGAGGAGAGGGGCAGAGCTAGAGAGAGGGAATTTTAAGTGGGCTCCCCACTCAGTGCAGAGCCTGAAACGGGGCTCTATGCCATGACCCTTGCACCATGACCTGATCTGAAATCAAAAGTCCAGTGTTCAACGGACGGAGCCACCCAGGCACCCCAATTTTAGATTCGCAATAGGGGTTTTGTTTTTTCAAAATAATTTGTCATGTTATATGAGTTTTGATTAAATGAATAAATGTGTATAGTCAAATCTTTTTTTTAACATACAAAAATTGAGGAAGTTGAGGATAGCAGTGAGGAGCAACACATTTGTATTTAATCTGTCTAAATTCAAGAACATCTAAATAGAAGGTTTTTAATTTTTTTCTTCCAGACCTATGAATGGCAAGAATCTATAAATCTAGGATTTATAACTATTGCAATAAAGTCTATTAATTGCATTTTATAGAAGAAAAATATAAAAGTTAAGAGAAAAAGATTAAACAAGTAGTAAAATCTGCTTCCCAAGTCAGTGCTATTTCCAATACCCAGTACTTCTGACTTCTGCATACAGACTTCAAATGTTGATTTTTCTGATTCAACCTTCTACAGACTATTTTGAAACACATGCTTTATGTGATTCAGTATTTAAGTTCACTAAGCTTTGATGAGATAAATAGTGCTTTCCTCTTGGGAAACACAATGTCATGATGTCATTACCTACTCAATATTTTTTTTCTCCTTTTTTTTGGGGGGGGGATAATGTCATGCACATGCAATTCTCTAAATCCTATAATAGATGCTTTTTTTTTTTAACGTGCTCTACTTCTACCTTTTATCATAAAAGCCTGTTTGTTCACCTTCTGACAGCTCTCCACAGCTCATCACCCTGCCCGCTGCAGCTAAACCATGCAATTGTATGAATTTCAATATATAGAAAAAGATGAAAGATGGGGAAAAGAATAGATAATAGATCTATGATAAGTCAAAGAATTAACAAAAAGGGTCAAATTACCTGAAGTTCAAATTAAAAGACATCAAAGGGAGAAAGCCAAGTACTAAAATAAAAGATAATAGAAGATGATGAGGGAAAAAATCATAATAAAAGGAAGATGATAGTTTGTAACTGGGAATAGAAATTATAAAGAACTAGAAATAAATGGGTAAGATAGAATTAAAGGTATAATAATGAGAACTGAAAAATAATAGTGGATGTAGTGAGGGATAAGCCTGTCACATTATCCAGGGAGGATGGGAATAGACTACACTGTTCCTGTGGGAAGTTTCCAAAGCCTTGGTCTGAGCTATTACATTCAGATGTGGAGCAAAGTCTTGGGGGTAAAACATAAAGTGGAATACCATGAAAACAGGGTAATTGTAATGTGTCGAGCCAGTCTTGTGATTTAAAACAGTACAATTGTTAGAAGAGTCATTAGGCTTCTTTTTCAATGAAAAGAAGCATTCTACTTATAAATCTATTTGTCTTTCAATTCATCTTATTAAAACTAGATACTCTGGAATATAAATATATTTTTTCTACATAATGTGTCAAGTATGTGCAGCTGCAATGTATCTCTCAAAACATCTTTATTAGAACTGTGTGTCCTAAGGTTGTTTTTGTTGTTGTTCACATTGGCCTCCTTCACTATTCCCTAAATGCTCCTACTCTTGTGTTTCGTTATTTAAGAATTTCATTCTGACTTAATCTGACTGATCATTTGACTACACAGCTTTTACAGTACAATTATATTTACAAAATTACCAAAATACATACAAAAAGCAAAAACATAGCCAGCAGTTGATTCCTTTGTAAATTCTAGAGGTATACAAGGAAACTATTTTGTTTTATTCGAACATGGGCTTTTTAAAAAATCAAAAGACTTTCAAAAATGTACTATTTTATTATGCAGTGGAGAGCTGACTTGACCCATGCTGTGAAACTGATCCTGTTGGAATGGGACAACTGCATTTCAACAAGAAACCAATGCAGGACTCTAGAGGTATTAAACACTCACTGTCCAGGATAAAATACATTCTTGGCTACAGTATAATGTACACATTGGGGTGAAAAAATGAATTAAAGAATTACTACTGATTTGTACTCATACCAAATCTAGACTCAGTCAATAATAAAGGTTATCAATACCCTCTAACTCTTGAAGTTCAGGAAAATTTTTGAGTGTCACACATAAGCCCTTAAAATAGTTGATACAGGAAATATTCCCCCCTGTATGTTCTTACCTAATCATCTGATGACAGTTCACCATTAATTCATGAGCATGTGATATATGTGGCATTAGATCTGGCTATTGAATTACTATTATTCTTAGAGTAATATCAGTTTCATTAACAAACATAATTGGTAAGATTGGTTTGATTTAATCACATGTAAATAAAACATAAAATGCCAAATACAGTTGAACTCAGCAAGACTTAAAAAAAAAACATATTTTGGGGCGCCTGGGTGGCGCAGTCGGTTAAGCGTCCTACTTCAGCCAGGTCACGATCTCGCGGTCCGTGAGTTCGAGCCCCGCGTCAGGCTCTGGGCTGATGGCTCAGAGCCTGGAGCCTGTTTCCGATTCTGTGTCTCCCTCTCTCTCTGCCCCTCCCCCGTTCATGCTCTGCCTCTCTCTGTCCCAAAAATAAATAAAAAACGTTGAAAATAAATTAAAATAAAAAATAAAAAAAAAAAACATATTTTATCCTAAACTCATATTGGCCCACAGACACAACTAGATAATACCCATGTCAGTGTAAATAACCCAGAAAACCACCAAAAGACTGGCAGAACAGACTCTCCACAGCTAAATGTAGAGAAGAGGTCATATCAAAGAGAGTAGGAAGGGCAAATACCCAGTCTGGATCTAAATGAACCATGGAACTATCTGCAAGAGGGATGGAGGGATGGAGGGATGGAGGGATGTGTGGGCACAGAGAGAGGAGAGGAGCAGATCTTCATGCCAGGCATCCCAGGCATAGGGGACTGGGATGGAGAAGACACATCCCCATATAATTTGGCTTTGAAAAACAGAGGAGGCTAACCATCAGTGGAGTTTAATACCTGGAACTTTAACAATCATCAGGCAACCTTAGTATTGATGTGTGAGACTAAATAGACACCTCTGTGAAGGAGACAGCAATTACCAGCAGAACACAGGAAGGAAGGAAGCAGATCTGGAACTTGGATCCTACACCAATATTAAAGCAGAACACAGTGGATCTTGTGAGTTGAGTTCCCAGTCACCCCTTTCCTTTCTAATGGAATTCCACATCAATACTAAGGGAAGAGAAGGCAAAGTCTTCTAAAATTTCCTATTCTTCTACTGTATTATAAGCACAAATTTCACATCCCAGTAGGATTATAAGCTCACTGAAGATACAGACCTTGTCATATAATTTCATATCACATAAAGCCAATAGGTAGTAATATTAATAAAAGCTTTCCAACCTGAAAATAAATAAATAAATAAATAAATAAATAAATAAATAAATAAAATAAAATAAAAATCATCAGGCCCAGCTCTGGGAGAGCCCGCAGGGCACAGTCCTCATTCTTAAGTGGATAGTGCAAGAAACAGCCCCACTAAGATACAGCATTGAAGAAGCAATTTGAAAAATGTCTAGGGTATATGGTGAGATTTATATACTAATCTCAGAGCATGTGCTGGAGGAGCAAGGGTGTTTGGTCAACTTTTTCAAAAAGAGCTGGCAGGCACCATTTCCTTCCCCTGTCACTAAGCCTAGATACACCTACACTTGTAGGAACCAGGAAAGTGCAACATTCTCCACCTAGCTTGCTAACAATATACCTTAGCCTGCGTGCTTCTATGAATCTGCTCCCTTCACCCTGCAGCCTGGCAGCAATTTTCCCAGACCCCGCAGGTCCCCTCCCTCAGAAGACCTGCACAGACCTTGCTAAAACCCCATGCCCTGCCCCACATCTTCTTGCAGACTTGCCCCCTTAATTTGCCTCTGGCTAGAGCCTATCCAAAGTGGTGCCACAAACCTGGGCCAGCGTCACTCCAAAATGACTCTTACATTGGGGAGACAAAAAGATAATAACACATACCAGTCTGACTGAAGTCTCAGCAATAGGCTGGGGACAGACATCAGCTGTACTGCAGGCCCCATCCACAAACAAGTCTGCTCAGGGGGCAACACAGGGAAATCATTTGGTGTTACTGATCTTTGGCAAACACAGCCCAAAACTGGCCCACTAACAACACAGGGATCAAACTCTGTCCATAACAGCCAAAGACAGCCATTGCAGATGACTGGACTGAAGTAAAAATGTCTCAGCCACAACTGTAGGGTGCATGCAACACACATGGGAGACAACCCTGAAGCACCAGTTCCTGGTGAATAGGAGACATTGCACTGCAGGGCACTATAGGGGCTTCTCTTCATAAGGCCACTACTTCCAAGAGCTGAAAATGTAGCTGACTTTCTCAACACATCAAAACAGACACAGAGAGTTAGACCAAATGAGGAGGCAGAGGAATACATCCCAAATGAAGGAACAGGACAAAATCACAGCAAGTGAGCTAAAGAGAATGGAAATAAGTAATATGCATAATAGTGAATTTAAAGTAGTGGTCATAAAGATACTCACTGGACTTGAGAAAAAAGTGGAGGACCTCAGTGAGACTCTTAACAAAGAGATAGAAAACATAAAAAGAATCATTCAGAGATGAAGAACTCAATAACTAAAACTAAAAATAAACTAGAGGGAATAAATAGTGGACTAAAGAAAGCAGAAGAATGTATCAGCCACCTAGAAGACAGAGTAATGGAAACTAATCAAGCTGAAAGGGAGAGAAAAATTAAAAAAAAATAATGAAAATAGAATAAGTGAACTCAGTGACACCATCAAGCATAATAGCATTTGCATTACAGGGATCTCAGAATGAGAGAGAAAAGGGGGGATAATTTTGTTTGAAAAAATAATAGCTGAAATCTTCCTGAATCTGAGAAATAAAATAGAAAGCCAGATCCAAGCAATACAGAGAAAACAAACAAAATCAGTACAAGAAGGTCTACTACATTTTAGTAATTAAAATGGCAAAAAGTAGTGATAAAGAATTTTAAGTTACATAGAAGGGAAACCCCATAAAGCTATGAGTTAATTTTTCAGCACAAACTTTACAGGGCAGAGGACAGTAGCATGATATATTCAAAATGCTGGGGTTGGGGTGCGGGGGGACAACACACAGCCAAGAGTGGGTAGAGTATTACCATGTAAGGCTATCATTCAGAATAGAAGAAGAGATAAAGAGTTTTCCAGAAAAACAAAAGTTAAATGAATTCATGACCAATGTTAAGGGGGACTAGGCTGGAAAAGAAAGACCATAGCAGGAATAATAAAAGAATCAAAAAGGTAATAAAATTAAATATATCTATAAAAATCAGTAAAGGAGGGGCACCTGGGTGGCTCAGTCAGTTAAGCATCCATCTTCAGTCTAGGCCATGATCTTGCCATTCCAGAATTTGAGTACCACATCAGGCTCTGTGCTGATAGCTCAGAGCCTGGAGCCTCAGATTCTGTGTCTCCCTCTGTCTCTCCCTTTCCCCAACTCACACTCTGTCTCTGTCTCTCAAAAAATATATAAATAAACATTTTTTTTACATCAGTGAAGGAATTTACAAAATAAAAGGATGTAAAGTATGATGCCATATACCTAATATGTGAGAGAAAAAGAAGTGAAAATGTAATGCTTTTAGAATGAATTCAATGTTAAGTAACTAACAATTTAATATAGACTGTGATATGCACCCAATGTTATATAAAAACCTAATGGTAAGTACAAATCAAAAAACTGGTGGGGCGCCTGGGTGGTGCAGTCGGTTAAGCGTCCGACTTCAGCCAGGTCACGATCTCGCGGTCCGTGAGTTCGAGCCCCGCGTCGGGCTCTGGGCTGATGGCTCAGAGCCTGGAGCCTGTTTCGGATTCTGTGTCTCCCTCTCTCTCTGCCCCTACCCCGTTCATGCTCTGTCTCTCTCTGTCCCAACAATAAATAAACATTGAAAAAAAAAAAAAACAAAACTGGTAATAGACATGCAAAAAAAATAAAGAAAATAAATCCAAGTATATCACTAAAGAAAGCCAGCAAACTGTGAGAGGAGAGAGAAAAGAAACAAAGAACTATAAAAACAACCATAAAACAAGTAACAAAATGGCAATATGAACATACTCATCAATAATCACTTTGAATGTAAATGAACTAAATGTTCCAATCAAAAGAAACAGGGTGACAGAATGGATAAAAAAGCAATGCCCTTCTATATGCTGTCTACAGGGGACTTATATCAGACCTAAAGACACACGCATATTGAAAGTGAAGGGATGGAAAAGAATTTATCTTGCGAATGGAAGTGAAGAGAAAGCTGGCGGTAGCAATACTTACCTTGCACAAAATGGACTTTAAAACAAAGACTAATAAGAAACAAAGAAGGACATTATACAATCATAAAGAAAAAAAATCAGCAAGATGATATAACAATTGTACATATTTAGGCACTCAACATGAGAGCACCCAAAACATAAAGCACATATTAAAAACAAAAAGGTGAAATCAATAGTAATACAATGAGCGTAAGGAATTTTAACATTCCACTTACATCAATGCATAGATCATCCAAATAGAAAGTCAAAAAGGAAACAGGGGCTTTGAATGACTCATTGGACCAGATGGATCTAGCAGATATATACAGAACATTCTATCCTAAAACAGCAGAATACACATTCTTTTCAAGTGTACATGAAACATTATCCAGAGTAGATCACATGATAGACTACAAAACATATCTCAACAAATTCAAAAAGATTCAAGCTATAACACGCATCTTTCCTCACCTCAATATTATGAAACTAGAAATCAACCACAAGAAAAAATCTGGAACCAACACAAGTACTGGAGGTTAAATAGCTTGCTACTAACGTCAACCAAGACATCAAAGAAGAAATTAAAAAAAAAAAATACATGGAGAGAAAAATGAAAACACAATGGTCTAGTATCTTTGGGATGCAGCAAGAGCTGTGCTAAGACAGAAGTTTAAAGCAATAAAGGACTACCTCAAGAAGCAAGAAAGATAACATATAAACAACCTACACTTACACTTACTTAAAGGAACTTAAAAAAAAAGAAAAACAAGTAAACCCAACAACAGTAGAAGTAAGGAAATAATGAAGCTTAGAGCAGAAATACATGAAACACAAATTACAAAAGAAAAAGAATAAAACAAATTAATGAAACTAGGAGCTGGTTCTTTGAAAAGATCAACATAATTGATAAACCTTTAGCCAGACTCAACAAAAAACAAGTGGGGAAAATGGACTCAAATAAACAAAATCAGAAATGAAGGAGGAGAAAAAACAACAAACACCACAGAGACACAAAGCATTACAAGAGAATATTATGCAAAATTATGTCAATAAATTGAACAACTTAGAAGAAATAGAAAATTCCTACAAATATATAACCTCCAACATTCAACCAGAAAGAAATAAAAAAAAATTGAACATGCTGATTACCAGCAATGAAATGGACTCAGTAAACAATTCCCAACAAACATAAGTCCAGGACCAGATGGCTTTACTGGTGAATTCTATGAAATATTTGAAGAGTTAATGCCCCTTCTTTTCAAGCAATTGCAAAGAATGGAAGAAGAAATGCTTCCAAATTTGCTCTAGGGAGCCAGAATTACTCTGATACCAAAACCAGATAAAGATACTACTAAAAAGCAAACTACTACAGACCAATGTCTCCAATGAACATAGATACAAAAAATCTCAAGAAAATTTTACAGGAAACATACTTCAACATAATAAGGCTTTATATGAAAAAATCCACAACTAACATAATACTTAATGGTGAAAACCGAAGAGCTTTTCTGAGAAGGTCAGCAACAAGACAAGGATGTCCACTTTCACCACTTTTATTCAAGATAGTGTTAGGAGTTCTAGCCACAGCCATCAGACATGCATGCATGCATACATACATACATACATACATGCATACATACATACATACATAAATGGCATCCAAATCAGTAAAGAAGAAGTAAAACTTTCACTATTTGCAGATGACACACTATACATAGACTACTCTAAAGACAAATCAAAAGGCTATTAGAACTAATAATGAATGAAGTAAAGTTGCAAGATACAAGATTAAGATACAGAAATCCATCGCATTTCTATATACTAGTAATGAGTAGCAGAAAGAAATTAAGAAAATCCCGTTTACGATCGCGACAAAAAGAATAGTATACCTAGGAAGAAACTTAACTAAGAAGTGAAAGACTTGTACTCTGTAATCTATGAAACACTGACAAAAGAAATTGAAGATGGCACGAAATGGAAAGCTAATCCATGTTCATGGGTTGGAAGAACAAATATTGTTAAAATGTCCATGCTATCCAAAGCAATCTACAGATTTAATACAATCCTTATCAATATACCAATAAGCATTTGTGACAGAACTTGAAAAAAATCTTAAATTTTGTATGGAACTACAAGAGACCCTGAATAGCCAAAGCAATCTTTAAAAAGAAGATCAAAACTGGAGGTATCACAACCTCAGACTTCAAGATTTATTACAAAGCTGTAGCAAAGCAGTATGGTATTGGCACAAAGATAGACACATACATCAATAGAACAGAATAGAAAGCTCAGAAATAAACCAATGATTACATAGTCAATTAATCTTCAACAAAGCAGGCAAGAACATGCAATAAGAAAAAGTCTCTTGAACAAATCGTGTTGGGAAAACTGGACAACTACATATAAAGCATGAAACTGGACCTTTATTACACCATACACAGAAATAAACTCAAAGTGGGTTAAAAACCTAAATATAAGTCCTGAAACCATAAAAATCCTAGAAGGGAACACAGGCAATAATTTCTCTGATATTGGCCATAACAATTTTTTTCTAGATATTTCTCATGAAGGAAAAAAAGCAAAAAAAAAAAAAAATTATCAGGACTATATCAAAATAAAAGGCTTTTGTCCAGTTAAGGAAACAATCAAACAATCAACAAAACTAAAATACACCCTAATGAATGGGAGAATATATTATGATGATATATATGATAAAGGATTAGTATCCAAAACTTATAAAGAACTTATAGAACTCAATAATCCAAACAAAGAATCGAATTAAAAAATAGTCAGAAGACATGAACAGACATTTCTCCAAGGGAGACATACACATGGCCAACAGACACACGAAAAAATGTTCAATATCACTCATCATCATGGAAATGCAAATAAAAACCATAATGAATTGTCACCTCACACTTGTCAAAATGGCTAAAATCAAAAACACAAGAAACACGGGGCATGTGGGTGGCTCAGTTGAACATCTGACCCTTGATTTCAGCTCAGGTCATGATCCTGGGGTCATGGGATCACGCCCCATGTCAGGCTTGGTGCTGAGAATTTAAGATTCTCTTTCTCTCCCTCTGCCCCTCTCCCCTGCTTGTGTGCTCTCTCTCTCTAAAATAAAACAAATAGGGAATAGAGGCAGAGAAAGATGAAATATACAGATAGATGATAACAGCTATAGATATATGCAGATGTAGATATGTAGATATATACCAGACACATGGTTAGATCCCTTAATATCTACATATCCAAAGAGAAACACATATGGTTTTTTTTTTAATTTTTTTTAACGTTTATTTATTTTTGGGACAGAGAGAGACAGAGCATGAACGGGGGAGGGGCAGAGAGAGAGGGAGACACAGAATCGGAAACAGGCTCCAGGCTCTGAGCCATCAGCCCAGAGCCTGATGCGGGGCTCGAACCCATGGACCGCGAGATCGTGACCTGGCTGAAGTCGGACACTTAACCGACTGCGCCACCCAGGCGCCCCAGAGAAACACATATGTTTTAAACAGACTCTGCAGAAGAAATATTAATGCCCAAAAACATTTTTAAAAGAAGAATCAAAATCACTTTTAATCAGCATCACTCATATAAAAATAATTATATCTATTTAGTAATGACTAAATTAATCTTAGTAACTACAATTTTGGCAAGTACTTGGGGAGAGGAGCATTTTCATATCCTGTTGGTGAGAATGTGTCAATTGGTAAAATATACCTAGATAATAGTTTCTTAATATGAATCAAAATTTATATCCAGAATTTTTTACTTCTAAAGAATTATCCCTATAAGATCACTGATATATCATATAAAATTGTATCACAAGTATGTTTAGTATTTATCAAACAAAACTTGGACACAAGCTAAATGTTCATCCACAAAAGAAGAGTCTAATACAACACATGTTATCATAAACATCCTATGAAGACAAAAAAAAATGAATGACACATATGTATGTTCATTTACAGAGAAAAAAGTCAAAATGTTAATGAATAAAATATTTCATGACAATAGTTATAATGATGTTTTTGTAGATAGATACCTAGGAAAATCTCTAAAATATGTTTTACATTTTACACTGAGTGCTACAGTTTAAGAAACTTTGAAACTTCTTATACTTTGAATTTTCCACATGAATGAACAAAAAAATCTGTTTTTTTTTTATTTTGGAAAATAATAAAAATAAAACACAATAATAGCATCCATACTCTGCATGGTAGTCAAGGAGGTAGAGATTTGAGGAGCAGGTTTTAGGAGACCTAGAAGAGAATTTACATTTAAAATTTTAAGATGTGTACTTATCAGAGATTAATTTAACTTAAAGAGAATAGTAAAGGTACTTCCAAGGAGGAAGAAACTGACACATTTAATCAATAAGGAAAAGACTGCTGAGATAAGATTGTTCAATTAAGCACAAAACTTGTTAATCGTCTACAGTCCAATCAAACCATAATCTTTGGGATTATCTTTTCTGCTGGACAAATTTACCAGCTTTTCTGTCACACAAAAGTAATTTGAATCTATTACTTTTCTATAATGTGACATTATAAAGCTTGGGCCCTGGCCATTAGAATATGGTATGTTAAAGCTCCCTCTCCCTGGAGCATCAAATGTTTCTAAGGCAGGTTTGTTAGGCAATGGTATCACAGGGAATAGCCTTTCTAGATAATTTTACTCAATGGTATAGCAGAAATGATGAAACAATCTTGAGCTGAAGAGAGTCCCTTTTTTTCTATCTTTTTTCCCTATTTTTTTAATAACCTCCCTTTATTCCTTTTTGTTTTTCAAATTTTGCCTTAAAATAGCAAACATTTTATCAAATGTTTTATTAAATATTTATTAAATTAGCTCAATTTTGTATGTCAGAAATCCAGGAAGAGTTTAGCTAGGTAATTTTTTTCTGTTTCATGTGCCATCAACTGAGGTTACTTGATGGTACTCAGCTACTAGCTATGCTACTCTGGAGGGTCCAAGATGACTTTATTCAAAATTTTGCTTGCCCAGATTGGCTGGATCTTCCTTGCTCTCCCCATGTGTCCTTTCAATGTGCTCTCTTTAGCAGGAGGTGTGAGGGTCAAATTAGTTATATGGCAGCTCAGGTCTTCCAGACACCAAGATGGAAGTTGACTGTCCTGTAAGGTTGGCAATGACATAGCATCACATATGCCATACTCTACTGGTCAAAGCAGTTATAGGCCGGTATAGTTGAAAGGGAGAAAAATAGGGGCACTTGGGTGGTTCAGTTGGTTGATCGTCTGACTTAAGCTCAGGTCATGATCTCTCAGTTTGAGAGTTTGAGCCCCTCATCAGCCTTGCTGCTGTCAGTGCAGATCCCACATTGGATCCTTTGTCCCCCTCTCTCTGCCCCTGCCCTGCTTGCACTCTCTCTCTCTCTCAAATATAAATAAACATTTAAGAAAATTCAAAGGGAGAAAAATAGACCCTATCTCTCCATGGAAGGAATGTTAAAAAATTTATGTCCATCTTTTAGTTACCACGATATGTTAAATTTTAATCATTATATTAACAAGATAAGCTATAGCTTATAGATTCAATATAAATTGTTTCTATACCTATGAGACAATTCAGTCCCTGAGTATTAGACATCGTTCTCTTGTTTCAAAGCAAACCTTGTGACTCAAAAGTTTTGAAGTGTTGATACTATTTCTCAAATACCATCTTTCATAGAGTATTTTAGAAATTATATTTTTAAATTTCCGTGTAACATTTAAAATGTGTTTGGTAACTTTTTTATCATAGAAAGAGAGGGAATTTTTCAGACCATATATTTTTAATTAAGGATTATAATATGTACAAATATCTAATTATTTTCCCCAATTCTCAGTTTGCCAGTACTGTGTGAATATTAGGGCATTGCAATGCTTGGAAAAGCACTCTGTTCTGGGGCACATTTATTTTCAAAGTTACAGCAATCTGGTATTTAACTTTCAGAGTTTACTTACATAAAATCTTGCTCAGAACCCCCACTACTGCGTTCTTCAGAATGTTTACAAGGAGCCTCAGCATGGGTATAAAATATGCTATCAAACACAGAGATGGCCTTGCCTTGTTCTGAGCTTCAGAAGAAGCTGGGAGTCATATAGATAAAATGTTCTGGTCACACTGGAATACCATCACACTCAGGTAGGAGGAGTATGTGGCCAAGGTCTTGCCTCTCTCTTTCCGAGACTTCATGTGTTTGTAGGACAGTAAGAAAGATAAGAACATAGGTAGAAGTCAGAATGACAATAGGCAGTAATAATATCTGGGACCAACAAAACCACATCATATATATAGGCTTCTCATGGGAGAACTTTAGAAGAGCTTGTACCTCACAGAATAAGTGGTTAATTTCCTCAGCTTTACAGATGAGGAAATGCAAAATTTGGTGGTATGGGACAAAGAAGACAGTTATCCTCTAGTCCAAGACCCTACTGCAAGCTGTTGGAAGACCTGATGACTCACTCGTGAAGGGTAGGTCCCCTAAAGCAGTTTGCCACATCATGTCATGAAAAGCCATTTGAGTGATAAGGACACACTTGAACATCCCAAGAGCCATAAAAGAAAATATGTGAGCTTTGAATCCAGTATGTGATAGGTTTCTTCTTCTAAAGAAAAAGTCAATAATATCCATTTTAGAAACAGAAGTGGCTATCAGAGCTAAATCAATTTGAGCTAAACAAGAAGTATATAGATTTATGAAGTCAGGAATCTTTCCAAATTAAGAAAATTAGGATAAATGTCCCTGAGAGGACCATACTGTATACGTAAGGAGAATTATAAAGATGGAAAAGACATTTCCCATTCTGGGTAAGACTCCTAGGAGAATATAATCAGAAATCAAAGTTTAATTTTCATTTTTTATGATTCTAGTTGTTCTTCCAATCCATGCAGCTACCATTTCTGGTGCTTTTAATTGCTTTGTGCTGGTCCCTATTTCCATATGGCATCATTTTCCTTCTGCCTGAATTACCTCCTTTAATATCTCTTGTAATATGTATCTTGTGGAAATTAATTATTTCAACTTTTGTGTGGTTGAAAGAGTTTTTATTTTGGCCTTATTTTGAAATACATTTTCAAGAGGTATAGAAATCTAGGCTTAAATATTGAAAGATGTTGCTCTACTGTCTTCTTGTTTGGATTTTCTGCCAAAAATATTCTGTCTTCTTTTTGCTTCTCTCTCTGTAACATGTCCTTTATCTCTGGCTGTTTTTACAATTTTCTTTTTATTATTGGTTTTAGACAACTTGATCATAGTCTATTAATGAGGGTTCTCCAGAGAAACAGAAAAAGATACTTATTATGAGAAACTGGCTCACATGATTGTAGAGGGTGACAAGTCCCAAGATCTGCAGGGTGATTGAGCAAGCTAGAGACCCAGGAGAGCCAACGGTTCTTGTCCAAAGGCCAGTGGAGACCCAGGAAGAGCCAATGTTTCAGTTTGAGTTCAAAGACATGAAAAAGCCAATGTTCTAGTTAGAAGGCAGTCAGGAAGGAAGAATTCTCTTTTATTTGACAGTAGAATCAGCCTTTTTTTATTCCACTAAGGACTTCAACTGATTAAGAAGACCCACATACATTAGGGAAGACAATCTGCTTTGCTTAGACTACAATTTAAATGTTAATCTTACCCAAAAATACCCTTCTAAAAACACCCAGAATAATGTATGACCAAATATCTGGATACTCCATGGTCTCATCTAGTTGGCAGATAAAAATTAAACATCACAATGTGTATTGGTGTAGTTTTCTTCATGTTTCTTGTGCTTGAGGTTCATTAAACATCTTGCATCTCTGGGTTTATAGCTTTCATAACATTTAAAACATTTTTGGGGGGCGCCTGGGTGGCGCAGTCGGTTAAGCGTCCGACTTCAACCAGGTCACGATCTCACGGTCCGTGAGTTCGAGCCCCGCGTCAGGCTCTGGGCTGATGGCTCAGAGCCTGGAGCCTGTTTCCGATTCTGTGTCTCCCTCTCTCTCTGCCCCTCGCCCGTTCATGCTCTGTCTCTCTCTGTCCCAAAAATAAATAAACGTTGAAAAAAAAATTAAAAAAAAAAAACAAAAAACATTTTTGGCCATTTGTCCTCAAATGTTTTTATGCCCACTCTTTCAGAGACTTCAATTAAATGTATAACAGACTAATTAAAGTTGGCACATAGTTTACTGATGTTCTTTTCATTTAAATTTTTTTTCTCCATGCGTTTCATTTTGGATAATTTCTATTGTCATATCTCCAAATTTACTAATCTTTTATTCTGCAATGTGTAATATATCATTAATCCCACTTAGCACATTGTTTATCTCACACTGGCTTTTCATTTCTAAAAGTTTGACTGGGCCTTTTTTTATATTTTCCATGTGTCTGCTTAATTTTTTTTAAACAGTTTATTTATTTTCAGAGAGAAAGGGAGAGAGTGTAGAGAGGGGCAGGGAGAAAGAGAGGGGAGGGAGGGAGGGAGGGAGGGAGGGAGAGAGAGAGAGAGAGAGAGAGAGAGAGAGAGAGAATCCTAAGCAGGCTCCACAGTCAGCGCAGAGCCCAATGTGGGGCTCAAACTCATGAACTGTGAGACCATGAACTGAGCTGAAATTAAGAGTCAGACACTCAACCAACTGAGCCACCCAGGCGCCGCTCCTATTAATTTTTTTTAAGTTATGGAATATATAGCTAATAACTATTTCATATATATCTGCTAATTCTAATTAACACAGATTTGAAATAGTTTTGGTATTTTTTCATCATGATTCATATTTACTTGCATACCTGGGAATCTTTGAGTGGATGCTAGACATTGTGAGTTTCACCTTGCTCAATACTAGATATTATATTTTTAAAAGCAATGTTAATCTTTGTTCTGGGATGCTTGATCTCTTTGGAGTTTTCTTTTTAAGATTAGGCAGGATCTGAGCAGCATTTAGTCTAGAATGAAATATTCTCCACTACTAAGGCAAGATCCCTCTGGGAATTTCTCCAGTAGTCTATCAATCATGAGGTTTTGTAATCTGGCTGGATGTAACAGACACTACTCCCAGCCTTGTGTGAGTGCTGAAAACCCTTTAATATGTTCAACTGGTTCTTTCCCTGGACTTGGGTAGTTTCCTCACAAGTATGTACTGATAAATATGCTCAAGTAGTCTGCGTTTCTGGGATTTTCTCTCTACACTTCTCTCCGTAGTACTTTGTCCTCAGAATTTTAACTTTACCTCTACAGATACTCAAATCAATTCCCCAGCTCTAGAATAGCAAATATTCTCCTAAATTATTCCTCATTGTGCTTTGGCCTAGAAACAATTTCTGGACACTAACCTGGGACAATCATGTATCTTCTTTACCACATCTGGAGGGGGTGTCATTCTCTTTTGTTGACTGACCTCCAGTGTTTATAAATCAGTTTTATTCTCTCTCTTTCTCTTCTTCTTTCTCTCTCTTTGTCTTTCTCTCTCTCTCTGTGTCTCTCTTTCTCTCTCAGTGGGAGAGGGAAATGAAAGATAGGTAAATTCAGCTCTATTATTCTATTTTGCCTGGGAGCAGACCTAAGTTATAAAAAGAAATTAAAATAAATAAAAATAAATGGGTGATCTTATAAAGTAAATGATCATCAGGATTTTTGCACATGTTCTTTTGTTTTTTAATAAAATAGAGCATCAGATCCTGGAAGTTTCCCAAAAGGGCATTATGGTTATTTTGCTATGATAATGTGATTAAAAATGGGAAGATATTGTAGAAAATAATATAATACATATAAAGGGGCCTATCTTAGGTTGTTTCAGGAAAATTTTCCACTTTTTGAGCCAGCCTTAAAACACAGAACAATAATTTTTTATCCATTTTGGTGGCACATGCCACTGAATCAATAGAATATCTTAAAATTCTGTGAGCCAGACTAGCCTTACCTTTCTTTCTATCATATCCCAACTCTATAAGGTATTAGAGGTACACAAAGGAAAAGTACTGATCTTCCTCACAAGTATAGAAGGAAAGATGATGGTCAGTTACTATTTTACAAGTATAGACTCTTTCTGTAAGTTATTTACATCACACAAAATAAAGCAGGGTTATGCAGAGGTTACGAAGTTTAATCCTAAAAGTTTGGACATGCATCCTCTCTTCTACTCACCACAACTTTTGCAGGAACCTGTAAAGAGGGAGACTTGGGTCATGTATTTCGGATGTAGAATAAGTGTCAAGATAGTAGTAGACACAAAGAAAAGCAAAAAATATAGAAACTTGCCTGTGCAACATCTCAGTCTTGGCACTTATGCAATGATATCAGTATAATTGAATATAATATAGAAATACAAAGTAAACAATTTTTGTTTGTACTTCTCTGTAAAAACATAAGGATCTCTCATAAAAAATACAGGAAGCTTTTGAATTCACTGAATTATCATGTGAACACAGAATAAAGGAGAAGGTTTCTTATCAGGTGACTTAGAGTAAAAATCAAAGATATTTTAGGCCTTGATATGAACACTAAAACCATATGTAAACACCCAGTGGGCTCACCTACACTGTTGACTGAGTTTGGGCTCAGTTCACTTATCTATATGAGTAAGTTGTACCAAATTAATTCAACCAGTTAGCTTTCTTGCTTTTCTTTAGTTCTTTCCTTCTTTCCTTTTAGTTTCCTTCCTTCTCAGAGCAGCATGAAGAGCATAGGCTAGCAAGTCATTTATTTGTTTGAAATTTTCATTTGTTATTCCACAATAGAGCTTTTAGAGCAACACAAATTAGCTTAATTTAATTTAATCAATGCTAAGATTCATGCCTTAAACACCATAGCATAGCATGTATCATTTTGTGGATGTGCTATGGAATGAATATTTGTGTTCTCCAAAAATTCATATGTTGAAGCCCTAACCCCCAACTATAATGATAATTTTAGGCACTTGGAAAATAATTAGGTCATGAGGACCCCACCTTCATGAATGAGATTAGTGACCTTATAAAAAGAGACCTAAAGACATGAGCAATCTCTCTACTATGGGAGGATATAGCAAGAAGGTGGCCATATACAAACCAAGGAGGGCTTCACCAGACACCAAATCTTCTGACACTATTATTCTGAACTTTCCCATCTCCAGAACTGTGAGAAACAAGTGTTTGTTGTTTAAGCCACCCAATCTCCAGTAATTCGTTATAGCAGAGTAAGATAATTAAGATGATGTATGCGTAAATGTGTGTGTGTGTGTGTGTGTGTGTGTGTGTTGTGTGTGTGTGACAGAGCTGGCCACATAATTTTTTAGGTCCAGTGAAAAATGGAAGTGCAGACTCCCTGTCTAAAAAGTATTAAGAATTTTGAGACAACAACATCAGAGCAGTAACCCAAGCATGGGCCCTGTGAGACTACATAGACTGCATGCCCAGGAATCTGGCCCTGGTGGGAAACCCAGATGACCATGACCAATGCAACAAAAATAAACTAAACAAGAACACCTATACTAAAATAAATATATGCTAGAATAAATCTATCTGAACGATACAGTAATGATCCAACCCCCCCTCCCAAATCCAGAAAGATAGTATTCTCCTAATCTTGTCGTTACTAACCTCATTAACAAATTGATGTGAAAAAAAATTCAAAAATTAATACCAAGAAAATGATTAAAAAAACGTAATTCAGAAAGTGGGGAAAAATGGTATTGGGCCATCTTTTTTTCTTTTTTATCCTTTTTGAGCAATGGCTTTGAGATTAAATTGTAACAAAAGAAGAAGCAAAACAGGTGGAATTTAAGGGACATTCAGGATTATGTAATTACCTCTGTAGCTGATGAAATGTAAATGCTTAAAGTTTGCAATGTAATTACAAGGCAATTATGGAGAGAAGGGCTGTTTTGTTCACTCTTATTTCAGGTACTATGGAAAAAAGTTTGTGTGTCAAAATGTTAACTTTGAGTAAGTTAATTGCCACTCTGAAAGCTAAAATAAGATATTTCAGTGTCTTGCTGAAAAGAAAAAAAAAAAGAAAAGAAAAGAAAAGAAAAGAAAAGAAAAGAAAAGAAAAAGAAAGGAAACTACAATTCTTTTTGATTTCTTAGTTGAGAACTAAACCATTTCCATGATGTAATAGGATTGATAAATGTAATATTGGCAATGCAAATAAAGTAGGCAAATCTTTTTTTCATGAGGCTAATTCTTTGGTAAATGCCTGCTTCATCACCTAGAGAAGTGTAGTATAGAATAATACCTGGCTCTGTTGAGGATGACACTAGAAATTAAACAACTAACCACTTCAACCTGTTTGTGATCAAATTATTATAAAATAATCCTAATCTTTGAAATTACTTTATGATGCTTATTTATCATTTTCATTCCAAATATTATTAGAATTAATATGGCTTGGGAATCAGCACTAAGCCAAAATGACTTAGTGCTGTGAAGCCACCCAGTATGTTCTTGTTTTATGATTAACAGCAGGTAATTGAGAAGGATTTTGTTTTTTTTCATGACCATGCAATCTTTTATGGTTTCTAATTGGCTTTAACCCATAAAACATAGAGCTTTGGGGATTTAATAGACTTAAATTCATTATTGACTACTTAGGAGATGTATAACCTTATAGAAGACACAGTCTCTGCATCCATTTTAATATCTACCAAATATGGTCCAAGTTTTATAAATGTTATTGCTATTTCTATTTTTTGGAGTGGAATAAATTGACTTTATTTCTTAATATATAATTTATTAGTCATCTGTATACAATATTGGCTTCAATATGTAGCATGTGTGTATATTATATATTTATATATTATATATAAATATATTATATATATATATTTATAATATATATATTATATTATATATATATGCAGATCCCATAATGATGGCAAAACATAGGGGAAAATATTTATTACATCTTTGAGAGGAAGTACAGGCCTTCTGTAAGGATAAAACTCTGAGTATCTTTGCCAGAAAATGTTAGTATACCCTTTCAGGTATATTACATAAATGGGTTAATAGTGGGAAAATCAATATTCTTTAAATTAATCCACATTTATCTTAATTTCAGTTGTTGTCATGAAACCACCAGAGAAAACACGAAAGGAAAAAAAATGTAGTAAATCCCATTTTAAGAAAACAATATTTTAATTACGATTATGGTATATGCTATCTCTGTACTAAAATAGCCAAAGCATTTTATCTAACAGAACTGAACAATTATAATTTTTTGAATGTAGTTTTTGAGCAAGTTGACACTCTGAATGAAGCATTCTACATTTTCATTGGGACAGAACAATAATTCACAGGCAGAAACCTCTGCAGGAACCAGTACTAGAGTAAGAAAACACTGAATAATTGACAAACTGCTAGAGATTCAACAAAAACAAATTTGAATGATTAAATATCTAGGGAAACTCAGTCATAGGGGAGCCTCCATACACTTATGAGTTTGGAGAATTGGTCACATATTCTCACAGTGAATGTCAGAAAAATCTCCTGCGTCTGGTAGGGAAAGGGGAAATGAAATCATTTTGAAATATACCAGAGCACTCTACTCTTAACAACGCCGGCCCTACAGGCAAACTAGTTAACTAGAGCCTAACCTGCTGGGATATTATCAGAGCCTAATTGACGTGGGGAAAGGGACATAATTAACTCCATTTGGCTCTAGTATTTCACATGGGAGAAGGAAAGTATCCAAATACAGCCCACTCTACTGATCCTATCCCACCTAAGGGGGTGAAAAACAAATGAGGAGCAGTTAAGAAGTCCACAGTCCAGAGGCAAAAGCTCACTGAAATACTGAGACCTAATCATAGAACTAGGGAATGCTCTCACTCCTCCCACACCTCACAACCATATTCCTAAAGGTTTATTTATAGTAGTTCCTTTTACCCAGTACATCATGTCCAGCTATCAAGAAAATAAATTATAAGGTACACTAAAAGGCAAAAAACAAAACAAACAAACAAAAAAACATAATCTAAAGAGATAGAGCAAGTGTCAGAAGCAGATTTAGATATAGCAGGGATGTTAAAATTATTAGACCAGAAATTTAAAACAACTATAAGTAATATGCTAATGGCTCTAATGGATTAAGTAGACAGTATGCTATAACTGATGAACAATGTAAAAAGAGTGATGGAAATTATAAGAAAGAACCAAAAAGAAATGCTAGAGATAAAAAAAAAACAAAACACTGCAACAGGAAGAATGCCTTTGATAGGCTTATTAGTAGATTGGACAGAGCTGAAGAAAGAATATATGATCTTGAGGATATATCAATAGGAACTGCCAAAACTCAAAAGCAAAGAGAAAAAAAAAAAACAATTATGAAAAGGACCAAAGCCACAATTGACTACTGAAGACCTCTGGGACAACTACAAAAAGTGCACCATACACATCAAGAGAATGCTCTAAGGAGAGGAAATAGAGAAACAGAAGAAAAGTTTAAAACAATAATGACCAAAAATTTCCCCTAAATTAATATCAGATATTAAACTATAGGTTGAGGAAGTGCAGAGAACGCAAAGCAGAACAAATGCCACACCGCCCCCCACAAAAGACAACAACATCTAGGCATATAATATTCAAACTATGTAAAAACAAAAAAGAATCAATCCTGGAAGAAGACAGTAAGATATACACCTTACATATACATGAGCAAAGATAGAATTAAATCAAACTTCTCCTGAAAACCCATGCAAACAAGAAGAAAGTGAGGTGAAATACTTTAATGCTGACAAAACTAAACAAAACAACACCAAGCAAGAACTCTATACCCTGTAAAATTATCCTTCAAAATAAAAAAAAATAAAGATTTTCTCAAACAAAAACTTAAAAAATTTGCTCCCAAGAATGCCTTTCAAGAAATGTTAGAAGTTCTTTAGAGAGAAATAAAATGATATAGATAAGAAACTCAGATCTACATAAAGTAAGGAAGAGAATTAAAGAAGGAATAAATGAAAAAATAAAATGGAAACTTATTTTTTTCTTATTCTTAAAAAACAGAAAAGTTTGTTCAAAAACTATATATATAATACTTGAATATAAGAGTGTGTGTATACATACACACTTATACATAAGTGAAATTAATGACATTAATCAAACAAGGGATAAAAGGGAGGAATTTGGATTATTTCGTTATTATACAATACTCACATGACCCATGAAGGGATATAGTGTTATTTGAAAGGGGACTTAGATTAGTTGTAGGTATACATTGCAAACTCTGTGGCAGCCACTAAAAGTAAAAAAGGTAAAAAGAAATGCAACTGATATGCTAACAAGGAAAAGACAACTGGCTTATATGAAATGCTCAATTAAAACCACAGAAGGCAGAGAAAGAATAAAAGACAAAAATAGAAACTAAATAACAAAAGCAACTAATGTAAAAGTAAAAAAATACGGTGGATATTAATCTAGCTATACCAATGATCACCTGAATGTCAGTGGTCTAAATGTACCAATTAAAAGACAAAGATCTTCAGAGTGGACCAAAAAGTAAGACCTAACATGTTGCATACAAGAAACCTACTTTATTTTATTTTTATTTTTTAAAGTTTATTTTATTTATTTTGAGAGAGTGTGAGTGGGGGAAGGGCAGAGAGGGGAGAAAGAAAGAAAGAAAGAATGAAAGAAAGGAAGAAAGAAAGAAAGAAAGAAAGAAAGAAAGAAAGAAAGAAAGAAAGAAAAGGGAAGGAAAGAAAAGAAAAGAAAAGAAAAGAAAAGAAAAGAAAAGAAAAGAAGAGAAAAGAAAAAGAAAATCTCAAGCAGTCTCTCTTCCATGAACCATGAGATCATGACCTGAGCTGAAATCAGCAGTTGGATGCTTAATTGACTGAGCCACTCAGGCACCCCACAAAAAAACGTACTTTAAACATAAAGACACTTATAGGTTAAAAAAATAAATGAACTGAGAAAAATATATTAACAACTAATCAAAGAAATCAAGAGTAGCTGTATTAAACTCAGATACAGCAGAGTTCAGACATGAAAAGCTATCAAGGATAATGAGAGGTACTACCTAATGAGTAAGAGGTCAATTATCCAAAAAGACATAACAACTTTTAATTTATATGTACCTAAAAGTGTCAAAATACATGAAGTAAAAATTAATGAAACTACATGGACAAATAGATAAATCCATTATTATAGCTTGGATTTCAACAATCTTCTATCAGAAATTGATAGATCGTACAGGAAGAAAACCAGTAAGAATATAGTTGACAGAAAAGTACCATCAATCAATGAGATATAATTGACATGTACAGATTACATCATTCAACAGTAGAGTACACATTATTCTCAAATTCACATGGCACATTCACCAAAACAAAACATACTTTTATAAATGTATACATAATAACAAATTTAAAATATCAGAAATCATACAATGTCTGCTGTAAGGACACAATGTATTTAAACTTGAAATCAGTAATAGAAAGATAGCTGGAAGATTCCAAAATCCTTGAGAGATTAAACAACATACTTCTAAGTAACACATAGGTCAAAGAAGAAATCTCAAGAGAAATTTAAAAACACTTTGAGTTAAATGAAATGGAAAACACAACTTATCAGAATTTATGGAATGCAGCAAATGTAGTGTTTTGATGGATATTTGTAGCATTAAATGTATATATTATAAAAGAAAAAAAAAGATGTAAAATCAATAATAAGTTTACATCTTAGAAAACTAGAAAAAGAAGAGCAAATAAGACCCAAAGTAAGCAGAATAACACAAATTACAACATAAGACACTGAAATTAAAAACAGAAAGTCAATAGAAAATCCACCAACAACCAAAAGTTTTTTTTTTTTTTTAAATTTTTTTTTTTCAACGTTTATTTATTTTTGGGACAGAGAGAGACAGAGCATGAACGGGGGAGGGGCAGAGAGAGAGAGGGAGACACAGAATTGGAAACAGGCTCCAGGCTCTGAGCCATCAGCCCAGAGCCCGATGCGGGGCTCGAACTCACGGACCGCGAGATCGTGACCTGGTTGAAGTCGGACGCTTAACCGACTGCGCCACCCAGGCGCCCCCAAAAGTTGTTTTTTGAAAGTTTAATAAAATCAACAAGACACTAGACAGACCACCTAAGAAAAAAATGAGGGAGGCCACAAATTATTAATATCAAAAATGAAAGAGGGGACATTATGACAGATCCCATGGACATTAAAAGTATAGTAAAGGAATACCATGAACAACTTCATGTCCACAAATTTGTTAACTTAGATGAAATGGACCTATTCCTTGAAAGACACAATCTTTGAAGCTGATAAAAGAAAAAACAGACAATTTAAATAGGCCTATATCAATTAAGAAAATGAATCAATAATTAACAACCTTCCAAAATAGAAAGCATTAGGCCAAAAGAAGTTCACTGGTAAATTCTACCATCAGAAAAGTTGTACCAATTCTCCACAACATCACTGAGAAGAAAAATCAGAAAGAATACTTTCTAATTTATCCTATGAGGCAAGCATTGCCCTAATACCACAACCAGACAAAGACTTTACAAGATAAGAAAACTACAGGCCAAGTTATTATTGACTTCTCATAAATAACCATAAAAAATTATGAGAGAAAGGAAATCGGTTCTAAGGAAGGAATGAAGAACATAGGACATTACAAACAGATAAATATAAAATCCTTTTTGTTCTTGTAATTTCTTTTAAAGATGATTGTTTAAAGATACAAGAAAGGGGTGCATGGATGGCTCAGTTGGTTAAGCATTAGACTCTTGGTTTTGGCTCAGGTCATGACCTCATGGCTTCTTCATGGGTTCAAGTCCTGCACCCGACTCTTTGCTGGCAGTGTGGAGCCTGCTTGGGATTCGCTCTCTGACCCTTGCCTACTCACACTGTATTTCTCTCAAAATAATAAATAAATAAATAAATAAATAAATAAATAAATAAATAAATAAATAAAGTAAAAAAAAAGATATAAGAATAACATTGGTGAGAGAGGCTTTGTAATAGATGTACAAGGAAAAGATAACAATGATAGCAAAAATAAAGAGTGGTGAATAAATGGAAATATACTGTTTAAAGTGGACAATATTTAGTAGGAAATGTGCAGTGTCAGGTATAAAGAAAGAAGTATGAGGTGGTAAATAATATGAACCCTGAATGGCCTTTGATAAGAATGAAAATTTTGAGACCTACAGCAAATAATAAAATAAGGAAAAGACAAGAAACAGAGAAAATAAAATGAAGTAAAATAACTTATTGCTTTTATTTGATTTTGATTTGATAACTAAAAGAAGTCAAGAAGGGAGAAAGAGAGGAATAAAAAAATGGAAAAGTGAAAAACAAATAACAATGAGGCACACTCAAACCCAATCACATAGATAATGACATTAAATGTAAACAGACTAAAGAATGATTAAAATGAAGAAAATGTCAAGAGTGAAATAGCAAGAGTAAACTATATGTTATTTATGAGAGATGCACTTGATATCTAAAGACATAAATATATTGAAATAAAAAGCTGTTATGGGAGCTTTTTCAATACCAGAAGTATATTATGAAGTAAAGATTTAATGTAATCCCTGTCAAAATACCAATAGCGTTTTTCACAGAACTATATTAATTCTAAAATTTATATGAACCACAAAAGACCCTGAATATCCAAAGCAATCTTGAGGAAGAACAAAGCTGGAAATACCACAGTCATACATTTCAAGATATATTACCATGTTGTAGTAATCAAAACAATATGGTACTGGCACAAAAACAAACACATAAGGCAATAGAATAGAATAGAGATCCTCCAAAACAAACCCATGCTTAAATGGTCAATCTATAATAAAGAAGGCAAAAATATACAATGGGGAAAAGATAGTCTTTTCAATAAATAATGCTGGAAAACCAGACAGCTAA
This sequence comes from Herpailurus yagouaroundi, assembly GCF_014898765.1. Classification (NCBI taxonomy): domain Eukaryota; kingdom Metazoa; phylum Chordata; class Mammalia; order Carnivora; family Felidae; genus Herpailurus; species Herpailurus yagouaroundi. The sequence continues at coordinate 22,539,709 of NW_024412418.1, forward strand.
GTGAAAAAAGAATAAAACTGGACAATTTTCTTATATCAGACACAAAAATAAGTTCAAAATGGATTAAAGACTTAAATGTGAGACCTAAAACCATAAGACTCCTAGAAGAAAACATAGGCAGTAATTTCTTTGCCATAAACACATTTTTCTAGATAGGTTTTTTATTCAATAGAAACAAAAGCGAAATTAAACTATTGGAACTACACGGAAGTAAAGAGTGTTTGCACCATGAAGGAATCAATAAAGCAAAAAGGCAATTTACTGAATGGAAGAAGATATTTGCAAATGATATATCTGATATTGGGTTAATATCCAAAAATATATAAATAACTTCTAGTGCTTAACACCAAAACAATAAATAAATAAAACATCCAATTAAAAAATGGTCAGTGAAACTGAATAGGCATTTTTCCAAAGAAGACAATACAGATGGCCAACAGACACATGAAAAGATACTCAACATCACTTATCATCAGGGAAATGCAAATATAGCTCCTTATAAACCAGAGGCAGAAGAAACATTCTCAACTCATCTTATGAAGCCAACATAACTTAAATATAAAACCTGACAAAGATATTACATATGGAGAAAATCATCAGACTAAAACTAAAAAGTCTCCAAATAATATTGCAAATTGTTTTCTCAACAAAATGTTAGCAAATTAAATCCAGAATAATATTGAATCCAGCAATATATGTAAAAGGATTACACATCATTTCCTAATGCAATTGATGGCACTAATGCAAGGATGGTTCAACATTTAAAACTCAATCCATGTAACTCACTACCATAACAGAACTAAAGAGAATAGTCAAATAGTCATCTCAAACTCAACACCAATTCATGAGAACATTTTTAAGAAAACTAGCAAAAGAAAGAAGCCTCTTCAACTAGTTAAATAGCATTTAAAGAAAAAAAAAAACTATAGCTAATATCATCCTTAATGGTTGAAGACAATGTTTCCCCCCTTAGAAATAGGAACAAGGCAAAGATACTGCTCATTCTCACCACTTTTATTAACTATGGTACTGGAAATGTAAGAAAGAAAGAAAAAGTAATAAAGAAACATGAAGTTAGGACAGGAAGACATATGTTAATGTACTTACAGATGACATGATTGACTCTGTAGAATATTCTGAGGAACATAAAAAAACAAACTTCTTGATTGCATAAGCAAATTTAGCAAGGTATCTCACGGACTGCAGAATAGCCAACACAATTATGAAAAAGGAGGAAAAAATGGAAGCTTTTAAGCTGATTTCAAGTCTGTAATTATCAAAACGTGTCAGCTGTTGAAGCCAGAACAGGTATGAAGCTAGAGCGGTGGAAGAAAATAGAGACTTGAGGAAACAATCAGCACATATATGGCCAATTGATTTTTGGCAAAGGTGCTGATAAATTTCAATGGTGAAAATACACTCTTTTCAATAAAGCGTTCTGCCAAGACTGGATATTTGTTTAAAGACAGAATTTTGATTCCATCCTCACACTCTACATAAAAAGTAACCTGAAATGCAATATAGAATTAAACACAAAAGCTAAAATTGCAAACCTTGTAGAAGAGAGCACAGGAAAAATTTTTCAGCCTTGTATTATGCAAAGGTTTCTTGAGAGACAAAAAGCAGTAAGTACTAAAAAAGTAACACGATGAATTCCATTGAAGTTTAAATTTTCTACACTGCCAATGACATCATTGAGGAAAGAAGAAAAGGCAAGTCAAGACCATTAGAAAAGATTTGTCACATATATGGATGTGTGTGTGTGTGTGTGTGTGTGTGTGTGTGTGTGTGTGTGTGTATGGCAAAAATGAGTAAAGGAAAACTTCATTCAAAATGGATTCAGAAAGTCCTGAAGGGGGATCTCTCACTCATATACCACTTGTCAAGCTTACTTTATTATCCCAGCAAAAGGAAGATTTTCTCCTTGCTCAGAAACAACCCAATCAATAAGAATGCTGCAACTCAGCCAATGAGAAACTACCACAACACCGAATTCTCCTAACTTCTTCCTTTCCTCTAAGAACACTCCTTTGTTTTCCAGACTTGCTTATAGTTTGCCATAGTTTGCACGTTTTAAATGGCAATTCCTCTGCTATTGCTGACAAACTTATTTTGTTAGTAAACTAACTGGCTATTTTATTTTAAGGTTGACTGTATACATACACACACACACACACACATATATATATATATATATACACATACATATACACACACACTCTTACAAGTGGTAAAGCAATTTATGCAAATCTATAACCTTACGACTTAATAAAATGAAGACAGACAACTCAATAAAAAATTCACAAAATATTTGAAGGAAGATATAAAATGACCATTAATTACATGAAAATAAACTCAAAATAGTTAATGATCATTAAAATGCATATTAAAACTACTATGAGAGATCATAAATGGATGCTGCACTTTGTCAAATGCTTTTTCTACATATATGGAAATGATATGGTTTTTATCCTTTCTTTTATTGATATTATCTATCACATTGATTGAATTACAAATATTGAACTACTCTTATATCCCCGGAATAAATCCCACTTGATCACGGTGAATGATTTGTTTGATGTATTGTTGGATTCAGGTTGCTAATATTTTATTGAGGATTTTTACACCTATGTTCATTAGAGATACTGGCCTGGAGTTCTCTTTTTTTAGGGTAGTCTTTACCTGGTTTTGGTATCAGGGTAATTCTGGCCTCATAGAATGAATTTGGAAGCTTTCCTTCCTATTCTATTTTTTAGACTAGTTTGAGAGAGTAGGTACTAACTTTTCTTCAAATGTTGGGTAGAATATTGTTTGAGTCTTATCTCTCATTACTTTTTTTCTTTTGATGAGTTGGGCTAAAGGTTATCAATTTTGTTATCTTTTCAAAGAACTAGCTCCTGATTTAATTGATTTTTTTTTTTTTAGTTTCTATTTTCTATTTTTCTATTTTATTCATTTCTGATCTAATCTTTATTATTTTCTTCCTTCTACTGGTTTGGGGTTTTGTTTGTACTTTTTCTAGCTCATTTAAGTAGAAAGACAGTTTGTTTGAGATTTTTCTTGCTTCCTGAGGTAGGCTTGTATTGCTATAAACTTCTGCATCAGAATAGCTTTTGCTCCATCCCCAAAATTTTGGACCACTGTGTTTTCATGCTCATTTGTCTCCATGTATTTTTTGATTTCCTCTTTGAAAGATAAATACCATATGATTTAACTCACCTGTGGAATTTAAGAAACAAAATAAACAAAGAAAAAAAAGAGACACACCAAAAAACATACTCTTAACTATAGAGAACAAACAGATGGCTACCAGAGGGAAGGTGGGGGGGAGGGGATTGGTGAGATAGAAAAGGAGGGTTCAGAGTACACTTACCATGATGAGCAGTGAGTAATGCAGAGAACTGTTGAATCACTATATTATAAACATAAAACTAATATATGTTAACTATACCAGAATTAAAATTTTAAAAACATATATGTAACATATAAAACTATCAAAAGTAAATACACCAAAACACTCATAGGAAAAAAAAAAACTACTATAAGATACTAATTCATACTTAGTAGAATAACCAGAATCAAAAAGAGTAGCAACGTCAAGTATAATTAATGACACAGAGCAAGTAAGGCTTTCATACATAGCTGCTAAAGGTGAAAAATTGTACAATCTCTTTGGAAAGTAGTATGGCAGTTTCTTGAAAAGTTGGTTGTACATTTCTTATATATCCTAAATTCTACTCCTAGATACTTACTTACTTGACAGAACTTAAAATTTACATATAAAAAATTCATAAATAATTATGCATACCAATTTTATTCAGATTAGCCAAAAACTAGAAAAAACATAAATCTCAGTTGATAATGGGAAAAAAATTGTGGGATATTCATACAATATGAGCATTTACTCATCAATAAAAAGGAATAAACTACTGATACATGCAATAACATGGAAACATCTCAAAAACAACCCAAATTATAATCCCCATTGTTATGTTGATCAGGTAATTTGATATATCAATATATCAGGTATATAGCACAATCAGAAAAAAATATTCACATATTATCAAGTATATTTCATTATATCAAATACAAAAGTTTTATTTACATGGTTACTGTGACACAATCAAAGTCCCTTGGTATATTTTCTTCTATCTACCTCATAATTCACATCAATTATTAATTCCTCTTCATATCATGCACCACCCACTTCCTCTTTGTCTTTGTTCTCACCCACTGTGTGTCTTAGGATACTTCTCACAGTATGAATTTGGATGTCAAACACTTCCTGTTCTGTCCTGTTTGACTAAGTCCAAAGGGAAGCACCCAAATTAGCCAAGATGCTCATTTCCCACCAACGCTGACAAAGGTGTCTGCCGCTGAGAGACAGCTCAGCTACTCAGGTGGGAAATATTGCTACAGATCAGACAGCTGCTCTCCATGCCAGAACAAACAGGTGCAGATTTTATTGAAGCAACAGAAGTGAAATAAACAAGTCAAAATAGAAATCCACTCACAAATGCAAATTTCCCAGAGTAAAAGCAGGGAAGTGGACTTTCAGAGTAAGTAACAAAGTGCCCTTTCCTGATCTAGCTCAAAATCATGCCACCTGTTCCCCACAATATTCTATGGTCTTAGAGCTCTTATGGCATTTCTGCCCAATAATAGTTTCACTGACATGTGGTTCTCTTCTGAGAACAGAAATGTGCTTACACAGAAAGAGGTACAACTTTGTAACACCTATTCATTATTTTGGAATAGAGAGATAAGGTGGTAAATTGAGTAAAAAAAAAAAAGCCACAGCATTTTACAATGTCTATTATCAAGTGAGAAAATCTTTATTTTTACTCCTTTAATCTGGATTTGGCATTGTAACTTGGTTTAGCTAGTAAAACATTAGCAAGCATGATGCAAGCAGAAGCTTGAAAAGTGTTTGTGCCCTGGGACTTACTGTTTCTGGAACCCATTTCCCATGTGGAAAAGCTTGAGTTAGCCTGCTAAATTACATGCAGCATATTCGCCCTCGCCAATAGCCAGACACAGATAGGCCATCCAGGATCAATCGACTCTCCTATGATTCACAAGCTAATTGCAGTGGGTTGAGTGAACCCAGGCAAGGCTCAACTGATCCCTGTCCAAATCATTTACTCACTGAGTCAGGAGCTAATAAATTATATTTGCTGTGTTTGTTACACAGTAACATTTGACTGATACAGATGGTATAGCCAGCTCAAAGCTGCAGAGATTAAAGTGAGAGGGATCATTTTCTGTTGAGTTCTGAGTCATACTGCAGATCATATTTCTTGCCAGAGCAGTGACCTGATTCCTCATAACACCAAGTCTTATGCTAACTCCAGAAGGTTGAAGACAAAAGGAGTCTGTAATACTGCCTAGTATCATGTACCACACCAAAGAAAATTTATGCTGGATTTTTTTTTTTTTACCTTTCAATTTGTGTTGGCATGTTGTATACACATCTCCAGATCTGATCTCAAAATAGGCATTTGAAAAAGTGAATCTGTGAACTACAGAATGCAAAGAGATCTATGTGGCTTTCATGCAGTATCCCTGGAGCCCACCACATTTAATTATAACTAAAATCAATTGCATATTCTTCCCAAAGAGTTCATTTAAAAATCAGGTACAGAAATCTGCCAGTTGTGGGGAGAACGTATATAATATAGAAACATCTAGACAGAAGGGAAGGAAAATTGAGGCCATAACTAAATGAGGTGCCCCAGAACAGGATTCAATGTATCCGGGGTCTAATCTAAGAGTTTGCATTCCTAACAAGCTTCTAGGGGATACCATTCCTGCTGTTCCATACATCATACTTTAAGTGGCAGTTCACTGGGTATCTCCTGGTCCTTGAGCAGCTTAAATGACTTTGACAGAATTTATACTGTAGTAATTAGACATTCATTATTGGATATTGAAAGTAATATTTTATTGGAAAAATATACTTACGTGCATAAAATGCCCCAAAATATAAGACTCAATGAAAGATCCTGATTTCTTTATTCTATAAGTGACTTCATAATGAGCATTTTCTTTTTTTAATTTTTTTTCAACGTTTTTTATTTATTTTTGGGACAGAGAGAGACAGAGCATGAACGGGGGAGGGGCAGAGAGAGAGGGAGACACAGAATCGGAAACAGGCTCCAGGCTCTGAGCCATCAGCCCAGAGCCTGACGCGGGGCTCGAACTCACGGACCGCGAGATCGTGACCTGGCTGAAGTCGGACGCTTAACCGACTGCGCCACCCAGGCGCCCCCATAATGAGCATTTTCTTAACTCAGGGCTTATTTCTGTTAAAATCCAACTTTCTATGTTGTTTCTCTGGAAATGTTGATAACCTGATGAAATGATACCTGTATAATGTGGACATCAGAGGTTTTTATTTTATTTTTCACTTTCATTGTATCTTCAACTTATTTTCTCCTCAATATTTATCAGATAAAGGTTGATATTTTGGGAGAAAAAATACTTCTGGTGTTCAAGTGTAAAGTCTACCTGCATATCTACTACCTCTGGAAGCGCAAAGTGCCAAAGTTCAACTTAAAATCTGTAATGTGTAGGATTTTTCTTCCTACTTTGCTAACATCTCCTTAGTTTAGGATAAATAATTTGCTAAATCTAAACTCACAGATTTCTACATTGTTTTAACTACCTTGTTGGAAGACAATTGAAATAGAAACACTTGATTCCTGTTGGTCTTTCATTTTTTCCTTGGAGGTTTCCTAAAGAAGACAAATGATTTCCTAGAAATCTTATTACTATAAAAATTCTTGCTTGTGTGCTAGAAGTACCATAGAAAAGAAGACCCATTCATAGACTTTTAATATCTGAATATAAGCATTATGTTTCAAACTTTCCACTTCCTACCTATGACACAACAAACAGCTTAGTTTAGCCTTTCTTAAACTTGAAATTACTCATTTGTAAAAAGGGATAATGTCTTCTGCATAGCTCTTGATACCCAGTAATTGCTCTTTTTAGAAAACTGTAGCTGTCTCCTTACTTTTCAACATGACGTCATCTGTGGCAACAGAGAATGAATCAACTTCCTCTTCTGCAGGACAGCATTTCCAGTGTTCATTCATTTATTTATTAATTCAAAAATTTTCACAGAATACTTAGTTCTGGGCCAGGCACCATATATGAAGTCTAAACATATGAACGGGGGCAATTTTTGCAGTTAAGTGGGGATTTAAATGTATAAAGAAAAAAAAGTAACACAGCGTTGTCTTAGTTTGAGCTGCTATAACAAAATACTCTAGACTGGGTGGCTTAGAGAACAAACCTTTATTTCTCCCTTCTTGAGGTTGGGAAGTCCAAGATTAAGGTGGAGGCAAATTCAGTATCAGAAAAGGCCTTCCTCCTGGTTTTCAGATGGCTGTCTTCATGCCGCATCTTCACATGGTGGAAACAGAAGGTTCTGGTTTCTTCCTCTTCTTATAAGAGCACAAATCTCATCATGGGAGTTCTATTTTCATGACCTTATCTAGACCTAATTTCCTCCCAAAGGCCTCATCTCTAAAGACCATTACACTGGGGATTAGGGCTTCAATATATAAACACTGAGGAGACAGAAACATTAAGTCTATAGCAAATGTTAAAATGTGATAATAAAGGAATGAGTCAGGTACTGTCATAGCACAGAAGGAATATAATCCAGACTAGAGATAGGAGAAAAATGCTGTTATAGTTATTTTTCTGTGTCCACTTGACTGTGCTTAGGAATGCCCAGAAAGCTGAGAAAAAAAAAATATTTTGGGGTGTGTCTGTGAAGGTGTTTCTGGACGATATTAACACTTAATCTGTAGCCTAAGCAAAGAAGATCAATCATCTAATTTGTTAGACATCATCTAATTTGTTGAGTGTGTGAATAGAACAAAAAGGCAAAGAAAGAGCAAATTATGCTTTGCTTGAGCTGAGACATCCATCTTCTGCCCTTAGACATCAGTGCTCAGATTCTCTGGCATTCAGACTCAGATTAGGATTTATACCATTGGCTGTCTGTTTTTCAAGCCTTTGGGTTTAGATTAGAATAATACCACTGACATTCCTGGGCCTCCAACTTCTAGATGGCAGGTATGGTAACTCTCAACCTCCATAATCACAAGAACCTGTCTCTCTTAGTAAATATCTTTCTATATATCTATATCTATCCCAGGGGTTTTATTTCTCTGGGAAACCCTAACTAATAAAAAGACATTCCAGACAGAAAAGACAAACAACAGAACTGTCATTTTCAATTGGCCAATGCACTACACTGCACCTTGCTAGCATGATCTCATTTAACTTCCAGAACACATGGTGGAAAAGATATGACTATTCCTAGTTTACAGATGAGGAAGCTGAGATTTCAAGAAATAGGTGAATATTGTCAGATAACCAGTAGAGCTAGGATTTGAAATCAGTTCTTCAACTCTAAAGCCCAGATACTAGTCTAATCCAATATGCTTTAAGTGCATGACACAAACTTTTCTAGGCTATGTGCAAAGAAATATAAGCAGTTGGACATTTCTGGAATACAAATATAAGTCAGAGACTCAACATGAGAGCACCCAAATATAGAAAACAATTACAAACATAAAGAAATTCATTAATAATAACACAATAATAGTAGGGGGCTTTAACATCCCACTTACTTCAATGGACAGATTATCTAAACAGAAAATAAACAAGGAAACACTGGCTTTGAATGGCACACTGGCTGGGACACCTGAGTGGCTCAGGTCATGATCTCACTGCTTGTGGGTTCAAGCCCCACATTGGGGCTCTATGCTGACAGTTCAGAGCCTGGAGCCTGCTTCAGATTCTTTGTCTCCCTCTCTCTCTGCCCGTACCCCACTTGCGCTCCTTCTCTCTTTCTGTCAAAAAATAAATAAACAGGGGTGCCTGGGTGGCTCAGTCAGTTAAGCGTCCGACTTCAGCTCAGGTCATGATCTCACAGTTTGTAAGTGCAAGCCCCACATCAAGCTCTGTGCTGACAGCTCAGAGCCTGGAACCTGCTTCAGATTCTGTGTCTCCCTCTCTCTCTGACCCTCCCTCGCTCACACTGTTTCTCTCTCTCTCAAAAATAAATAAACATTAAAAAAATAAATAAATAAACAAAAAAGTCTTAACAAAAAAAGAATAAGTGAATGGCACGTTGGACCAGATGGACTTAACAGATACATTCACAGCATTTAGTGAATATATCTCAAACAGTAGAATACACATTCTTTTCAAGTGCAGATGGAACATTCTCCAGAATACATCACATGTCAGGTCACAACAAATACAGGCCTACACAAAAAAACAGGCCTCAACAAATACAAAGAGATTACAGCCATACCATGCACATTTTCTGACCACAGTGCTATGAAAGTAGAAGTCAACCAAAAGAAAAAAAAAAAATATGGAAAGACTATAAATACATGGAGGTTCAATAACATGCTACTAAACAATAGAGGGATCAACCAGGAAATCAAAGAAGAAATGTAAAAAATACATGAAAACAAAAGAAAATGAAAACACAAAGCAGCAAAGGCAGTCCTAGAACACAAATATATAGCAATACAGGGAAACATCAAGAAGCAAGAAAAATTTCAAATAAACAACCTAACCTTACATCTAAAGAAGATAGAAAAGAATGACAGACAAAGCCTAAAGCCAGCAGAAGGAAAGGAATTATGAAGATTAGACAGAGCAGAAAAAAATTACATAGAAACTAAAAAACCAAGGATCTGGTTCTTTGAAAAAAACAATAAAATTGATAAACCTCTAGCTAGACTTATCAAAAAGAAAAGAGAAAGGACCCAAATAGATAACAAATGAGAGAGGAGAAATAATAACCAACACCACAGAAATACAAACAATTATAAGAGAATATCATGTAAAACAATATGCCAACAAATTTTACTACTTAAAAGAAATGGATAGATTCCTAGAAATACAGACATTACCAAAAGGAATCAGGAAGAAATAGAAAAATTTAACAGACCAATAACCAGGAAAAAACTCTCAACAAACAAAAGTCCAGGGCTAGAAGTTTTCACAGATGAATTCTATAAAAAATTGGAAAGAGTTAATACTTATTTATCTCAGACTATTCCAAAATATAGAAAAGGAAGGAAAATTTCCAAATTCATTCTATGAAGCTAGAATTATCCTGACACCAAATGAGCTAATGACACTATAAAAACAAAACAAAAGACAAAAAAACAAATAAAACAAAAACCTACAAGCCACTATCCTTGAAGATCATAGATATAAAATACTAGCAAACCAAATTCAACATTCAATACATTAAAAACATCATTCACCATGATAAAGTGGGATTTATTCCTGTGATGCAAAGGTGGTTTAATATTCACAAATAAATCAACATTATTCATTCTATCAATAAGGGAAGGATAACCATATGATCATTTCAATAGATGCAGAAAAAGTATTTCATAGTATAACATCTATTCATTATTAAAAAAAACCCTCGGGGCGCCTGGGTGGCGCAGTCGGTTAAGCGTCCGACTTCAGCCAGGTCACTATCTCGCGGTCCGGGAGTTCGAGCCCCGCGTCAGGCTCTGGGCTGATGGCTCAGAGCCTGGAGCCTGTTTCCGATTCTGTGTCTCCCTCTATCTCTGCCCCTCCCCCGTTCATGCTCTGTCTCTTTCTGTCCCAAAAATGAATAAAACGTTGAAAAAAAGAAGAAAAAAAAATTAAAAAAAAAAAACCCTCAATAAAGTAGGTTTAGAGAGAACATAGTTCAACATAATAAATGCCATATATGAAAACCCCACAGATAATATCATCCTAAATGGGGAGAAATAGAGAACTTTTCCTTGTGGTAAGGAACAAGACAAGGATGTCCACTTTCACCACTTTTATTCAACATAGTACTGAAAGTTCTAGCCACAGCAATCAAACAACAAAAAAGAAATAAAAGGCCTCCAAATCAGCAAGGAAGAAATAAAAGTTTCAGTATTTACAGATGACATGGTACTATATGTAGAAAACCCAAACTTCACAAAGAAACTATTAGAACTGATTTTAAAAAAAGTTCAGTAACAAAACCAACGTATAGAAATCTGTTGCATTTCTATACACCATTAATGAAGCAGCAGAAAGAAAAATAAAGAAAATAATCCCATTTACAATAGCACTAAAAATAATACCATACCTAGGAATACACCTAACTAAAGAAGAGAAAGAGCCATACTCTGAAAACTATAAAACACTGATGAAAGAAATTGAAGATGACACAAACAAATGGAAAGACATTCCTTGCTCATGGATTGAGAGAACAAATATTGTTAAATTGTCTGCACTACCCAAAGCAATCTACGCCTTTAATGCATCCCTTTCAAAATACAAACAGTATTTTTCAGAGCTAGAACAAACAATCCTAAAATTTGTATGCAACCACAAAAGACCCTAAATAGCCAAAGCTAACTTGAAAAGAAAAACAAAGCTGGAGGCATCACAATTCCAGACTTCAAGTTATATTACAAAGCTGTAATGATCAAAATAGTATGGTAGTGACACAAAAATAGACACACAGATCAACATAGATCAACAGAACAGAATAGAAAACCCCAAAATGAAACCATTACATGGTTAATTAATCTTTGACAAAACAGGAAAGAATATCCAATAGAAAAAATATAGTCTCTTCAACCAATGGTGCTGGAAAAACTTTACAGCAGCATGCAAAAAAATGAAACTTGACCACTTTTTACACCATACACAAAAACAAATTCAAAATGGATGAGATATCTAACTATGAGCCCTGAAACCATAAAAGAGAACACAGGCAGTAACCTCTTTGACATTGGCCATAGCAGCTTCTTTCTAGATATGTCTGCTAAGGCAAGGGAAACAAAAATCAAAAATAAATTATTGGGACTACATCAAAATAAAAAAGTTTTTGCACAGTGAAGGAAACAATAAGCAAAACTAAAAGGCAACATATGGAATGGGAGAAGATATTTGCAAATGACATATCTGATAAAGGGTTAATATCCAAAATATATAAAGAAGTTATAAAACAAAACACCCCAAAAATAAATAACCCAATTAAAAATGGGCAGAAGACATGAATATAAATTTTTCCAAAGAGGACATACAGATGGGCGATATACACATGAAAAGATGTTCAACATCATTTATCATCAGGGAGATGCAAATCAAAACTACAATGAGATATTACCCCACACCAATCAGAACGGCTAAAAATAAACAGCCCAAATGTCTATTAACTGATGAACGCATAAGGAAATTGGTGTATACATACACACACACCACACACACACAATAACACAGATGGAGCTAGACAGTATTATGTTAAGCTAAATAAGTCAGTCAGAGAAAGACAAATACCATATGATTTCACTCATATGTGGAATTTAAGAGACAAATGAGCAAAGGAAAAAAAAAGAGAGAGAGATAGAGAGAGACAAAACAAGAACCAGTCTCTTAACTATAGAGAACAAACTAATGGTTACTAGAGGGGAGATAGGTGGTTGGGATGGGTTAAATAGGTGATGGGGATTAAGGAGTGCACTTGTGATGAGCACTGGGTAATGTATGTAATTGTTGAATCACAATATTCTACACCTGAAACTAATATTACACTGTATGTTAACTGGAATTTAAATAAAAACTTAAAAAAATACATAGGAGTCAGGGAGTAGTGAAAGTTGAATCCAGAGACTTAAGCAATGGTTGTGTGATGGAGAACACTGGTGTCAAATTAAGGAGCTGAGTTCCTCCTTGCAGCAATGAAGACCTTTTGAATGATGATATTCAAGAGGAGGATGAGGACAGATTTGTGGATTAGGCTGATTCCTTTGGCACTCAGCAAGATAACGGCTTTGAGAGATTAAAAAAAAACTAGAACTAAGACTGTTTAGAAACTTCAGCAGTATTCAAAGGGAGTGGTTATGAGAGTGGTAGGGGTAAGAAAGAAGGAATAAAATGACATGAGAAATGTTTACAATATGAAATTGGGAAATCTTAATGCTAGGATGGAAGAAAGATGAAAATGGAGGAGAAAGGACTAATGCCACCCTGTTTGGAGCCTCCTGGATTAGGTAGACAGTCAGTGCCATCAAGAAGATAAAGACAGAGCAACAGGGGACAGGATCAAGTGTTCAATTTTGAATGTGTTGGGTTTGAGGCGGGAAGATGTCCAGCAGGCATAAACCAGGGTGAGGAACCACAGCTCTCCTCACCTTCTTACAACTATAGTCTTTCCCAATGTAAATGCATAGTGATCACTGCCGTCTTTCCTAAAGTATACCAATCACACATTAATAAGTTCAAGGAGAATATCAACAGGAAATGGCATCAACCCTACAGAAATTTCAAAAATGTATTCCTTGTCTGTCAACATATGCACATTTTCCTATTCCCAACTTTGTGTACCACTTCTCTTCTCCATAATTTTTTCAGGGATTACTGGCAAGTATCCTCTATGTCTTCAACTAGTTCTTACAGCCCTGGTCCTAGAATAGTTCATCAGTGTACTTGATGTTATCGTAAATGTCATTCACTCCTTAATGAAATATTCTTTGCTCTTTTGGTTTGAATATTATTGTCAATGATAGAATAAGAACTATTGTGTTCTGCTTTCTTCTTCCCATTTTTCAGTGCTATTCTATCTTCCCAGAGGCAATACACCCATCCTATGTTTGTTCCTCTTTTCAGCTAAAACATGAGTTCAAAATGTCTGTATCATATTAAGAAAATGTCAAATTCTTCTGTTTTTTTTTTTCCCATCTAGATACTTTTCATTCAAACTGCTTCCACATTTTTAAATTATAATTGACTGCTTCCAACTTCAGGTTATACTTTTTTTTTTTTTTACAAGATCTTACTTCTCTTTGCTTTAGACTATATATACTTACATTAATAACTCAATTTTATCAAAATTCTAAATTCAGGTGAACCCATGTTTTAAGACTCCTTTCATCAGAACACAGTCATGCCTTTATACTTAATATTTTCACAGTGTATTTTCAGGAAAATGAGAATATCTTCAGTAATGTTCAATAGTTTCTTCCTTGCTATATGTTTCTCCTATATAACATGACTCTTTTCTACTAAGAGCTGTGTCACATCTACATTTCTACTCATTCTATCCCTGGTTATCATAATTAACACAAAACAGCTATTTTCTCAATGTTCTTATTATTTTTAGAATTTAAGCATTTATCAAATCCTCTGTTTTTAGTAGAATGATACATACAGCATATGCTTACATCCTTCATTCCTACTATCTCTTACATCTGTGATGCTGTCTGAAATCCTTATTAGAAAAGCCTTGAACTTATCAACCATCTGATCAAGTAGGCTATAAATCACTTTCATAACAATGCCATCTTTGTGTCTTTCTTTTCATCCTGATTCATGTGTGTCAGCCATATTACTCTTAGGTGCTCAGAATTCCAAAGAGGGTTATGCCAAAATTATTTGATTGCTGGCCACAGTCAGTCCCTCATTTTATTTAGTCATAACTTATTTTCTATGGTTTTCTGATTTTCTAAACCACTCTAGAAAATCTCCCTTTGAAGAAGAAAAATAAAGCCAGTGCACTGATTTGTAATTATCCATAATTACCCCATTCATGGGGAATCAAAATGCCTTTTAACGAGCCTCTCAATCACTAGCTTCCTTTATATGTCTTTTCTTTCTTAATTTCACACTTCTTTCCACTCTGAACCATTTATCCAATTTGCACAGCCTCACAGTGATAGCATGTTATTGAACATGTTCCATTCACCACAAACGTTCATACCAGTGAAGTGCACATAGCTCATATTGCCTTGCATTTTACTTGTTTTATCTTACATCTCCTACTGAGTCGAAGTTCTAAGGGGGTATACATCTAGTTTTCACTTGAGTACCCTTAACAGTACCCAGTACATATTCCAGGTGCTCTGTAGTGACAAACCAAATGAATAAATAAATCTGTAACAGTAGCCCTAAATTTTCCTGTCCAACTATCAAAGTGATTGTATTAGAAGGGAAAAATCAGTAGTTCACTTCATAGTAGTCACTTACTAATTCACATGCACCAAATCCAGAAAATAGTAGTCAGAATAATTGATTTAAAGAACTGAATTGGACTCCATTACTATGCTTTAAAGTAAAATATTAAGTATAAATTTAAATTGTTTCTTGTACTGAACGTCAACACAAATCCAGACAGATGTAATCATGTTAACATCTTCAACATATTAACAGTAAGATATGGAGAACTGCTTGAGTCATTTACTTTAGTCAATACTTAAATAGGAAACTGACTCCTTAAAATGTACTCCTTCAATTTTCTATTTGCATAATTAAAGCTATGGAAGAAGCTCATTTGCACAGTTTGTTTTCCCAAGATAAGTAGTTACCATGACAATGGTTATTGTTTGAGGATGATCAGGATATTAGTACGAGTATTATTCAGTGCAGAATTATCAGAGAATGATCCTACTCAATTAAGTCAGTGCATCTAAAAAAAAAAGAATATATCCATTCTGAGCTTTTCTTAAATGAGATTTTTAAAATTACATGTTAGGAAAGATATTTTTTTTTCCCAAAAAGCACAGTACTACTAATTTATTCAAATGTCAC
Organism: Herpailurus yagouaroundi; assembly: GCF_014898765.1. Classification (NCBI taxonomy): domain Eukaryota; kingdom Metazoa; phylum Chordata; class Mammalia; order Carnivora; family Felidae; genus Herpailurus; species Herpailurus yagouaroundi. Next base: position 22,555,318 of record NW_024412418.1, read on the forward strand.
AAAACACCAGCTTACATCAGGTGATGCACAAGCTCTGTTTCCTATAGAAGGACAATGTCTTCTGTTCATGAAAATTACTCTGCCGTGACAGTGTCACAAAAAGAATATTTCAACAGAAACAGCATCACCAAGAATAATTGACTCTTAAAATTATGATTATAAGATTAAGAATGTGTTTCTTCTTTCCATAAATAATTCAATTGTATAAAATGAAGTATATAGTATGTAGCAAGCAGGTAACAGGATTAAAAACAACATCAACTGGGGCACCTGGGTGGCTCAATCAGTTGAGCGTCCAACTTCGGCTCAAGTCATGATCTCACGGTTAGTGAGTCCAGGTTCGTAAGTTCAGGCCCCGCATCGGGCTCTGTGCTGACAGCTCAGAGCCTGGAGCCTGCTTCGGATTCTGTCTCCCTCTCTCTCTGCCCCTCCCCCACACGTGCTTTTTCTCTCTCTGCCTCTCAAAAATTAAGAAAACTAATAAAAAAATTTTACAACAAAAAAATAAGAACAACATCAACAACCTAGGGGTTTCTGAGCTTTGTTTTGCTACCTTGAGCATTTTATATAGAGGCATAACTTACGACTTTTTCCCTCTAAATTGAGGAAAATAATTGTTAACCTGTTCCACAGATGTTTTTGCTACCTACACATATGATTAAAATTGTCAATAACCACATCTTCTCTCATATCTCTGTTTCTAATTTTATATTCTCTTATCAACAGGCAAGGTTGCCATATATGGTTATTCAAGATGTCCACTGAAAATTACCAAATGAAATATACACATAGAAATAATGGGGGAGCCCTACAATTTGGCTACCCCTGTGCCACTGAGGTTTGTTATCAGTTATATAGCACGCCTTTTTTTATCAGCATATAAAACTATGTCAAAATAAAAAAGAATATTGAATTCTAACTTATTTGTTCTTTGAAATGGCTAAAATTTCCAGAAGACACCTTTCTTCTATTTCTGGAGTGATTTGCATTATTTCTACATTTCAAAATAGCTGGTTATCTAGTTGTATTCCTTTTGAATTACTGAATTGTTTGACTGTAAATAACTTGAAGCCAAAGTAGAAGAAAATTTGAATCCTTAGTTTCAGATTACAAATATATGTAGCTCTGATCCTATGTAGAAAGAAAATGTAAACCAACTTTTAAAAGTAAAATTTAATTTTCAAGAAATGTCCTACTTTTGGTGAGTTTTACTGCTCTCTGCCCCACCTCACAACTTCCCAAAAGGACTGGGTTTTCCTCTTCCTGCAGTAGGGATACTTTGGTTGCAAAGACAGAGCCTTTGTCCCTTTAACTGCTTAGAATTGAATGTCTTTGCTATGACTTTCACATTACCCATTCTAAAGAAACCTAACACACTAGTTAAACAATTAACTTTCATTTCTGAAAACAAGACACCAGCTTTGCCACAAGATAGAAACAAGTGTGTATGTTTTTATTAAAAAAAGTATTCAAGTCTAAAATATTTGTATAAGAAAGATCAGCCCTAGCTATTTCCAATAGAAATAAAGCTTGCTAATTTTTAGAAAGCAATTGGGAAATGAGTATCAAACTTCTTAAAAGTATTCATTTTTCTTGTAATGCTATTTCTGTATTTAAGAATCTTTTTCCCACACTTAAGAATTCCATTTTAAGAATCTCATATATCTCTTAGGGAAATAATCCTGAAATACAAATCATGACTTCTACATAGACATTCCGACATTATCGATATATTAGAAATCCCTAAAAGTCTTCCATTATTATGCTTATTATTTTTTTTTTATAATTGACTATATTGAGTTCATATCAGGACACTTTCCATGTGACAGAAAACCCAACTCAAATTTACTTAAACCAAAAACAAAATACAACCATCAATAAAAGAAATCTATCAGTTGACATGGCTGAAATTCTTAGGGATATCTCAGGAAGACCTGTAAGTACTGGAGAACAAAAACAACCTTTCTGTTCAGCCTCATCCATGTGGCTTGTTCTCTTGAAGTGTCAAGATGGCTGCACCAGAAGTATAGAATGCATCCAGCACAAGAAATAAAAGGATATTTTGTGGATTTTATATGGGTTCTGGAATTTATTCTTATTATACCATAGTGTTTCAGTGAAGCATTCCTGAAGCAATCACTGTGGCTAGCAAAGTTATCCCAACTGGCCAAACTTTGGTCATGTGCCTACTCTGAATGAATCACTATAACAAGAGACATACTGTTATGTTAGTTTGTGTCTTTAATTTTGGGTTCTCAAAGCTCCATGACCTTGGGAAAATATACTAACCTCTTAGAAACTAGTTTCCCATCTATCAGATCAGAAGTTTTCACCAGAGATAATTTGGATCATTTTGAAAGCCTTCAAACCATATCTATGATACTATCGTATTGGCAGACATAAAAAAAACATTTCCTGGGCAGGAACAGGCGTTTCAGGATAAAGTATAAACCTCAAGCATGTGCTCTGTTATCCAGCAAGTCTTGCAAAAATATCACAGTTAACTTGAAAGAATTGTGTCAAGGAGGACAAGAACAGAGTTTTAAAAAATATTTAAAAATACTGACTTAATTAGATTGGACTATAACATTTTTGGTGAAAGCATAATAAGGAAACCTATCAAAGCCTAAGATAGATCAAATCTTTGAATCTCATTACCTTGCAATATTATTCTTTAGGTTTGTGTAAATGACATGACAATTTGTAACACACACAGCTTTTTATCTGGATTTTATGTTATAATTGTATCAATTCAGATTCCCACACTTGAACAGCCTGAGATCTTTCTATCCCTTTTAACTCAATAGATCATGTCTCTTAAATAGGAAATGTCAAAGTTAAGATACTCTGTTAAGACCCTATCCTTTGGATACACAAAAATTAATGAGTTCTTGTACTGATGTGAAAGCTTTATCCCAAGAAATGTTTAAAAGCTATTTTTACTGTGTTAATAACTGATTTCCCCCTATTAATTGTGTACACCAAATCTCATAAATTTGCAAGAAATGGGGGTGCAGTAAGGTGGGAGACAATGAAGAAAAGAGTAAAGAAAACTAAAAATTTAATCCTTCCTATCCTGAAATTCACTTGCTGGTTTAATTTTTTGGTGCTTAGTGTACTGTGTGTGAAATGGTACAGTTGGCACCTTTATTCCCTTTTTTTAGATTATGTGATGTTTTATATAGTTATGTATCATGATTTACCAAAAGTGGAGTCAGATATAAAAGGAAAATGTCTGAAGTGAAAAATTACAGCTGGTATCAAATCTACGGGGGCCCTATTTTTAGGAATGAGGGTTTCTTCACAAGCTTTTGGATGACAAATGACTCATCACACATATACTACATATTTGGCAAATCTTTCTAGAAACTGTATGGATAATTAGAAACCCTTATTAAAAAGTCACTGTAGTTTATAAAATATTTAAAATAATTACATATGATTATGAAATTACTTCATAAAGCACAGAGCAAAATCATAAAGTTCCTGCATGAGTCACTCAAGCCTAGACCCAGTTTTTTTTTTCTTTGAGGCAAATGATTCTTATTCACTAATTATAAGTTTTGATTAAGTTGGATGAATAAAGAATGCCTGTTAGTCTATTGGTCTTGCCAAAGAGTTTGTTTTTTTTTTTTTTTCTGGCATAAAAACAAGACTAGAAACATAAGTATACAAATCTCATTCTACTGATGAGAAACATGACTAGTAGAGAAACTTATCACTTAGTAGAAGCTTGTGGTGCAATATTTATAGGAAAATTTATACTTCTCTAGGGATATATACTTTTACCCTGCATTTAATGAGATTTTTTATGATATGTGTCTGTAATGTGATGCAGCTAATTTTATACCAACTTTTTAGTACTGATTTATCCAGATGAAGCTGGCCCCTTTGAAGCAGCCATCTTGGTAGGCTACACATTGATTCCAACAATACTGCTTTTACAATGTTACTGGGAGGAGGAGAGAGTGAGGAAGAAGCAACAGGGTAAGAAAAAAAGAAAAAGGAAAGAAGGAAGGGTGAATAAAATATGAACAGATATATTATTCCTTTTCAAGAATTAGTAGCTACATGCCAGGCACCTCCTCATAACAACAGTGAGGCAGATATTATTAGCCTTGTTTTATAGATGAGAAAACTCATCAAGAAGGTTAAATAACTTATTTGCTCATAGTTCTCTGGATTAGCAATTTGGGGTGGGCTCAGAGGGGCAGGTCTTCTGTTAGTCTTGACTGGGGTCACGCATGTGGCTGCAGTCATCAGATGGCTTGTCTAGTCTGAATGGGCTAAGGTAGCTAACTCCCATGTTTGATTGGTGGGGATGGCTATTGGCCAGGCCACATTTTACCATCAAGCTATCTTCAACTTCTTGATATAGTGGCCACAATCCAAGAGAGGAAGCTCCAATATGCAAATGCTTATCAAGATTCTACTTGTGTTACGTTTTCTGCAACAGTATCTAGTCTAAGTATTACACATTTAGAGAGTGGGAAGATTAAGATTCAAATCTAGGTTTTTCTGATAACAATCCTTCTGCTCTTTCCAATGTCCCATTCTATAAGTCTTTACTGGTATAGAATGACATAAGCTTCCACTTTTTCAATAAATGTTAAAGAGACCATGGTTAAGAAGGATAGCTTATGCACAGTTTGGCAGTAGTAAAAGCTCATCTTATTAAAGGTCTTGTTTTTAAAAAATATATATTTTTAATATTCCTTGCATTTGTTAGCTTTGCTATGGCAACAAACAACTCCAACATTTTAACAGAATAGTTATTACAGTTGTCAGATTGTTCTCAGAATACCATACAAAATCTAAAGCGTCAATTTATATCTCAAGGAGTCATGGTCTGCTTTAATTCATTCTAGCAATAAAATTCCTCTCAAAAAAATTTTTTTCCGTATTTTGTTCTATTCATCTCCTTTACCAGCAACCATGTTAACAAACATTTTTCTGCCATCCTTCACTCTCTAAAACTCTGCTTCCCGGTACAGGAATCATCAGTCATATATAGCTATTGAGCATTTGAAATGTGACTTATTTAAACTGAAATGTGCTATAACTGTAAAGCACACACCTGCTTTTCAACACTAAGTACAAAAGAATGGAAAAGGTCTCATTAATATTTTTACATGGATTGCACATGGATATTGTATTATTTTCTACATAGTGTATTCAATAAGGATGCACTTCTTAAAATTAGTAAAGTTATTGAAGACAATTTCATCTGCTTTTCACTTTTAAAAACTAAATTTAAAATTCTTTTGGACAGTGCTGTTCTATTGCTAATTTTGGTTGCTTCGAGATTAACATTATTCCTTGAGACTAGCAACCCATACAGGGTCTTTAAGATCTTTTGTCCAACTGAAAGGATTTTCTGGTTCCACCTTAATCCAAAGAAAGGTCTTCAAGTGTGTCATATAACAACATTGAGTGTCTCTATGTCCTGAGATTGTCTTAATTTGAGGACATTTTACTGATGGGAGATGGAAAACATTGCATGCTTTAACCCACTAGGTCTAAAATGCTGGAGTCATCCCTCTTCTCTGTCTTCAGTCTCAGAAACAGGCCAATATAGTCTTATAATATCTAACCAAATATAGCTAGTAACAACCAAATCATGCTATGAAAATTTTTCTCAATATCTCTTTGCCTAAAGTCATAAGATTATTAGATGAATTATGTCCTTCCAACTTATTGCAGGCAATCATTTTATAAAATATTTTACCAATGTATAAATACTGTTATTTTTCCTGCCTCCTAAAACAGTTTTCTTGCTATATACTTCCCATTCTATATTTTATTGTTTTTATTTTTATTTTTTGCATAATAGCACTTCTTAAACCATTCATTTCACTGGTTCATCTTTGTAGTAATTGACAACTCCTATATCTTGGAGGTCTACAAAATAATAATAATCCCTTGCCCATATAACGTAAGAACAATGGGTTGATTGTAGTTCTTGTTCTTTCTCCTGGGTATAACTGGACTCAATGAGATTCCATGTTTCTCCTAATTTTGGAGCACAGACTGAAGGGGCAGCCACTATCTGAAAATGCAGTTCTGGACAAAGGGCAGGAACAAAACAGGCATAGCCAAACCATGAAAGCCCAGTTAAAGATTCTGCTTAGATATGGAAAAAGTTATGTCTGCTTATATGGCACTAGCCAGGACATGTCATATGACCAAGCTTAAAACCAATGCCTACAGGGAAGGAAGGAAAGGGTGACAAGGAAATAAATCTTTATGAACTTATAATTCAACCTACCATATTACTTTTTTTCAGAATTATGTCTCAAACCAATTTTCATGCTACAAAAAAAAAAAAAGTTAATATTCTTAGAGCTGACCAAACATGCATCTCTAAACTAGTATTCCCTAGCTTAATCTATCTTTTTATTCATCCAGGAAGAATTTATCAATATGCAAAATTAAAATGTGACTTTGAAAGATGAAGATTTGCTGCAAATGACGATGTTTCAAAGAATATACCATAGACTATGAGGCCAATCCCTCACCCAAAATAATATCTAATGTGTTTTGAGCATTGGTGATACCATGACACAAGAAAAAAAAAGCCTCTCTTAAAAAGTTTAGCTCTATTAAAACAGTCACCATTTTGCATACATCCAGTTAACACACACTTTTTTTTTTAACACACACTTTTCATTTCCCAATCTACTTCCTTTCTTTTTGACATTTACCTATAGATAAAATGAAACCATCCCAACCTGAACCTCAGATAACTCAAGGCAATTTTAATGATCTTAAAATAAGACTGCTGGCCTCCTTTGGAAAGAATGAAGAATGTTCTCTTCTTCATTGTTTTCCTGAAAAAACTGTATATTTTCTAGAAATGCCTGTATTACTTTACAATCTTTTAAACACCTCATGTATTTTACTTTATTATTTCTAACAAAATATTTAAATACAGAAGTTTTCTGTTTTATACATTGTCATTCTGTAATAAAAATTAGTCAGATCTCAATTTGAAGACTGAAGATCTAGAAAACCAAAAATTAATCAACTCCACTAAAAAGTATTGTGACATCTTTCTGAAGAAGATAGACAGTTGGCAAATAAGCATATGAAAAGGTGCTATTAATCATATGTTATCAGTAAAATACAAATTAAAACATCAAGATACCACTATATACCTGTAAGAATGGCCAAAATCTGAAACACTGATAGCACCAAATGCTGTTGATGACGTGTACTAAAAGGAACACTCACAGGGCGGATGGAAATACAAAATGGTACAGCTACTTTAGAAGACAGTTTGGTGATTTCTTAATAAACCAAACACACTCTTCACCATACAACCCAGAAATCCTTGGTATTTACCCAAAGGAGTTGAAAACTTACATTCACCAAAACAACAAACAAACAAACCAAACCCACTTGCAAACAGATGTTTATAGCTGTATTCATAATTGCCAAAACTTGGAAGAAACCAAGATGTCCTTCAGTAGGTGAGGGGGTAAGTAAACTGGTATATCAGATAATGAAATATTATTCAGTGCTAAACAAAATGAGCTATCAAGCCAGGAAAAGACATGGAGGAAATGTAAATGCATTTTACTAAGTGAAAGGAAGCTAATCTGAAAAGGCTACATATTCTGCGATTCCAACTAGATTCCAACTACTCTAGATTCTAGAGTAGACAAAATTATAAAGATAATAAAAAATCAGTGGTTGTCAGGAGTGTAGGGATAAATAGACAAAACCAAGAGTATTTTTAGGGCAGTGAAAATACTCTGTATGATACTATAATGCTAGATATACATCATCATACATTTGTCTAAACTCATAGTACGTACAGCACCGAAAAGGTAAGGTAAAGTAAGATAAAGTAAGTTACTTTAAAGCAAACTATAGACTTTGAGTGGTTATGATGTGTCACTGTAGGTACACTCTTAAAAAAAAAAAAAGTACCATACTGATAAGTGTTGTTGATAATGGAGGAGGCTATGCATGTGTGGGAGTGGGAGTATCTGGGAAATCTCTGTACCTCCCTTTCAATCTTGCTGTAATTCTAAAACTGATCTAAAAAAAAAGTCTTATTAAAAAATGTTAACATTTTCATTAATTTTATACCTGTGGACAGCAAAATGCTGGTGAGGTTTTAGTCAAAATGGCCCTTTTATATTTGGGAAAAAAATTAAAGTCTTAAAAAATAAAATTATTTTAAACAAATACAATTATCAACGTATTGAGCTCTTAACATCTGCTAGGCATTTCTTAAGGAGTTTAGATTCATTCATTCATGAAATTCCTATAACAACCCTAATCTCAGATTATAAAATTTATTCAAATCCAATGGAGAAAATGGATGTTATACAAAAACTGAAAGAATAAAATTAACAAGCAAAATTTTACCATTTAGAAATCTGTTAACTTTTTAGAATATTGTGCTTTTATTTATGCTCCATTCTTTTTTTTTTTTTTAATTTTTTTTTCAACGTTTATTTATTTATTTTTTGGGGGGGACAGAGAGAGACAGAGCATGAATGGGGGAGGGGCAGAGAGAGAAGGAGACACAGAATCGGAAACAGGCTCCAGGCTCCGAACCATCAGCCCAGAGCCCGACACGGGGCTCGAACTCACGGACCGCGAGATCGTGACCTGGCTGAAGTCGGACGCTTAACCGACTGCGCCACCCAGGCGCCCCTATGCTCCATTCTTAATATGATTTAGGCCTTTCTTATTGTGAGGTTAGGTACATTTTTATTTCTATTTTGGTACTTATTTTTGCTTTACTTACCACTTAACTACATGTTATGTATTGAATGTTGGTGTCTCCTCAACATTTATATGTTGAAGCCCTCAGTGTAACCATATTTGGAGATAGGGTTTGTGAGGAGTTGATAACGGTGAAATGAAGTCTAAATGTGAGACCTTCATCTAATTGGGCTGATGCCGTTACATGTAAAGGAATAGACACAAGAGCACTCTCTCCATCATGTGAGGATACAGTGAGAAGGTGGTCGTCTGAAGCCGGGAAGAGAGCTCTCACCAGAAATGGTATTGGCCTGCACTTTGATCTTTGACTTCCTAGTCTCAAGAACTATGAGAAATAAATCTCCATTGGCTAAACCACCTAGTCTGTGGTATTTCATTAAAGCAGCCCAAAGCAAACTAATATACTATTATTTATTTTGTGATTAGTCATTTTCTTCAAAGCATCATTTATTCAACAAGCCTTCCATTCCTCCATGGATTTGGTTTGCCAACTTTCTAAGGTAACATACTTTCATTTATAATGAAGTGCATTCCAAATTTTTAAATTTATTTCTGGACCTAGTTCACCCTACTTTAATTATGATAACTTTTGTTACCATGCTGTAAAGTCTACTGCTATAAGCCTCTTCCATCATTGCCCCCCCTCCATTATTCTTATTTTCCAAGTATTTTCAGTGTATTCTTCCAAACTTTAGAATATTATCATTAATTATAATTGGTATTGATTAAAAATCACAAGTCATTATACAGTAAATAAAAAGATCTTAAGCTTCAAGGTACTTAAACAAAAGTTCATCTCCAGATTAATATTCTAGCAGCAGCCTATGAGGATTCAAATAGTTGCTGGGATTGGAAACTTCATTTCACATAGATTCTTTTCTGTGCTTGTTGAATTTTCTATTCCCAGGGATTCCATTTTGTTTGGCCCTCAATTTGTATAAGTTGTGTAGTTGTATATATCCTTTTTCTTGCTATTACCTTTATTAATTTTGAAGAAGAAATCTAGACAATAACCAAAGAATTTGAGAAAGGAGGAATGTACTATAGTTAGGGCAATGATATAATTTATCACTTAAAGTGAGACATTTATAAGAGTGACAAAGAACATTATCAAAAATTATCCTAAAACAACTAACATAAAATAAGGCTATCTCAGGCAAACCAGAATGAACCTGCCTATAGCCCAGTGGCTCTCTTATTTGTTCATTAGTCATAACCTTGAACTTCTCAGCCCAGGTACTTCTCAATGATGGTGACTTATAGAGAACTCAAAGGAGCATCTACCCATGGGGTTGGTGTCCTGCTTTCCTTAGGCCTAGTTCACATCTTTCTCCTGCTAATGAACTTTCCACATCACCTGGCTTCTGTCTGCATTAGACTTCTAGAAGTCCCAGGCAAAGTAAGTTGGGGACAGAAAAGTGGGGTGGCGGTCGGGGGCTCTGGGATGTCTCTACTCTTCCCTTTCAGCATCAGGTGGCAAGTCTGCTAGGGAATGCATTTTATAAATGGTTCTAGTTTCTTCCAGACAGTCCTGCTATAGTCTATCTTTTGAAACTCTCCTTGGTATTGACTTAGAGTGATGTTATCAGAAGAGGAAGATGCTACCTTTGGAACAGGAACTTTATTACATTAATATTATGGAAAACAAAGAATCTTTTTCCAAGTATTTTATTTACTTTAGCATGAATAATCAATGTTCTTTATGGAAAGAATTCAAAACACAAATAAGCAGAAGAGTATCATAGAGTATACATGCTTTTCTGTACTTTTTTCATATTATAATTGAAGTATCTTTTTCCATTTAAACAGGCAGATATAACATGAATATCCAGGAATATAATAATAATTATTATTAATTAAAGGGTGATTCACTGTATATTCAATAATGTCTTTAATGTCCCTTATTAGAACAGTTAACTTTTTCCGTATTATAAAGAATACAATGATAAATGTATGCTGTGATAAACATGTTATTGTGCATTTGTAAAATTATCCATGGGGAATTCTTGATAGTAGACCTTTAGCTTAAAAGTCATATTAAGGCTTTTAAAAGCCTTTTTAAGGCTTTTAACTCACATTGTTAAATTATTCTCCAAAGAACTTATGCCCATTTTTATTAGCATCATCAGTAAATCAAAGTGTTCTTGTCCTCACTCATCACAGACACTCTATCATTTTTCTTTTTGCTGATTTAAAACATGAAAAAATGTATTCCATTGTCTTATTTTGAAATTATAACTAGTAAGCTTGCTTTTTACTAAAAGTATGTTAATTAATGTTTCTTCTGTTATAATTTCCCTATAAATGTCCTCCGAACATCATCCCTCTTATGGTACTCATGTTGCTTATGTTTTTCTTTTATAGTTGAAATAAACTAATTATGTGTATTCAGTTGTCATATGTCTTACATATATTGCTCTGTTTGTCATTTGCCTTTCAACTATGGCTTTACTTTTTTATAACAGACATTTTCATTTTTATAAGGAGAATAGTTCATGGCATTTTATTTAACCTGAAGTCAAGAGCTCTTCTACTTGCCATCTGTCTAAACTTGGGCAAGTTAACAGTCTGGACTCTAATATTTTTCTCATTTGTAAATAAAAGAAGATAATAGTGTCTATCTCACATAGTTGTTATTGGGATTAACTATTAACTTTTTTAATGTTTATTTATTTTTGAGATAGAGAGAGCACAAGTGGGGAGGGACAGGGAGAGAGGGAGACACAGAATCTGAAGCAGGCTCCAGGCTGAGCTGTCAGCACAGAGCCCAACGTGGGGTTTGAACCCTCGAACCGCGAAATCATAACCTGAGCCGAAGTTGGATGCCCAACCAACTGAGCCACCCAGGTGCTCCTGGGATTAACTATTATCATATGTGCAAATTAGATCTAATAGGTAAGTGCTATATAAAGCCAAGGCATGTAGTAAGTCCTCAATCTATTAAAATACAGACCTTCTACCTCATAGTTTTGTTTTTGAGTCTATCTCAAATTTCTCTACATATATCCAAATTGATCTGTCTAGTATTGTGTTCTTCCTGTGTCCAATGTGACACTTAATGAGGTATTTTCATTGTTAATTTTCTAGCTGTTCTTTCTTATCTATTCATTTTTCAACTCACCCCAACTCTTTATTTCACCTTTTTTGTTCTTCATGTGTGTTATACTTCTGTTATTGAATTTCCCTGGGGCTATAAAACAAATTTTCTTCTTCTACCTGAAATACACTATTTTCAAAAGCATCTATTTCCTCTTATTTTTAAGGTAAGATATTATTTTATTTCCCTTATATGACATTACTTTCCCTCCCAGTCTCACATTTTTAGTTGTTTTCTTTCCTTATCCTTCTTTTTCAATAAAATGCGTTCTGCCCAGATGAAACACTTGTGTTTGCTTATAGGATTACTCGTCTCTACTTCCTGTGCCTTTGGGTATTGTTTGAATCTCTTTCTCAGTTCTACAGTTTGAGGGCTAGACAATGCAATTATCTGCTTCTAGAATATAGTTTTCTAAAGCAACTCTGATAACTCATATCTACTACCTGGTTCTTTGATATAAGAATTGTTGTAAAAGATAACAATAAAATAAAAATTTAGAGATAAACCATCACCAGGGTTTTTCTTGTTTCTGTCATACCAACAGTGTTTTAATTGTGAAGAGTTCACCAACCGGGATACGACACCAATCAAATCCATCTCCACAATTGCAATCATTTCCACCTGCTTTCTTCCCAGTTGTGCCCTAGAAGTTGTGATCTTTGGGGTTAGAAATTTAGCCAGAAAAGGAGAAAGAGAACTGTACAATAGTTGCTCTATAGAGTTACTCCTCATTTACTTAGCAAAGGGATTTTGCCAACTCTCAGACTGCTAGAGTATAAGGTACTCTAAGTCAAGGCATAAATAATAAAGGACAGGTAAAGTTTTCTCCTTCCTTTTATCGTATTGTGTTGATTTCTTAAAAACAGGGTATGGTTTTGGGGACAAAAGTTGTCCTACAGATGGAGATAGTCCTTCAAGTATCTGGAAACAGAGGGGAAGGAGAAAGAGAAGTCTATTAGGAATTAAAGAAGAGGAGTCTGATGAAGGAGGTTCAGAACAGACTGTAAACAGCTTTATATACCTACCTATTCCATTTGTATTTATAATGTAGGTAATGTGGCATTGTGGAAGACTTGAACTGAATATCACAATCATATTTGAGTTTCACAATGATTACCCTTTGGGAATTATGGTATAGGATAGTTTTGAGAAGAACAGAATCTAGAGTGAAGGAGATAAATTTAGAAGCTATACCATATCTAGGTGAGAGATGATGATAGGCCAGAACAAAGACTTCAAAAGTTTGTACAAAGAGAAAGAAAACGGATTTCAAAAATTGTAAGTTCTCAAGGTTAAAGGAGAAAATGGAGAGAAGCTTACGATGCATTTCCCCTCCAACTTCACACTAAAACAACAAACAGGACAAAGGAAACAAAAAATGAAAATTCATACCTCCAACAAAAACTGAGAGGTAGTGATGGATCAAAACAATTTTCATTCTGACAAGGGAAAACGGCTTTATGAAACCACAGAAATCATAATGAGGATATCAGTAGCAGAACATAACTTGAAGAGGAATGAGATGCAGGGCAGAGCCGAAAGCTATGGATGTAGAAAGCAGACCAAAGAGGATCAAAGACAAGTGTGGTCTCCATCACGGCTTGACCTCAGGGATTTTTATGGAAAGACTATAATACCCTTCAATATTTTAAGCATTAACTGATCTAGCCTAAAACTCTCTGAAAATACGATTTATTGGTATCAAACACATACATGTATATATAACATGTAATTTATATTCATGTTATATATATAACTATATATAAAACTACAACTATATATATATAAAACTACAACTATATAAAAATATGACTATATAACTATATATATATAGAGAGAGAGAGCAACACTATAATATATATATATACATATATATATATATGTATATATATATATATATATAGTGAGCAACATAAATACCTTGAGAAGGTATCTAAGAACACTTATAAATAAATCACAAAAGGAAAAACATGGGGGTGCCTGAGTGGCTCAGTCAGTTAATCAACTGACTCTAGATTTTGACTCAGGTCCTGATCTCATGATTAGTTAGTTCAAGCCCCTCATCGGCTCTCTGCTGACAGTGTGGAGCCTGCTTGAGAGTCTCTCTCTCCCTCTCTCTGCCCCTCCCCCACTCTCACTCTCTGTCTCTCTCAAAATAAATAAATAAACTTTTAAAAAAAGAAGAAGAAGAAACATGGCCAATTAACACACTTTTTAAAAAATGTTTATTTTTGAGAGAGAATGATGGAGTGCGAACCCAATGCAGTGCTTGATCTCAGGAACCATGAGATCATGACCTGAGCCAAAATCAATAGTCAGGAGCTTAACTGACTGAGCCACCCAGGAACCCCAACATACTTTTAGTAAACTTTTATATAATAACTACAGAAAAATAAGTCATATACAGGAAATTTATGTAGGTATTAGATAATTGGAGAAGTAGTAGATCAATTATATATGTGCTTTTTAATCTGCAACCTTAAGAAGAAGTACACAAGAAGCTGTGTCACTAACATTTTCAAGTGCGTTTACAAAGCTGACATGTGGGTCAAATTTACACATACACACATATACAGTTACACACACACTTTAATTTCTTTCTGTTTAAAATTATATTCCACAATTATGCCCAATCAAGGCCCCAGTTTCCCAAATTGTACATGATGCAAGTAAACTTTCCCCCTTGAAACTGGAGGTCCCAGGTACCTTTTTGAACAGTCGTTCTCCAAAGAGAAATGCCAACTATTCTGGGTTGCCAGATACTTTGAAGTTATTGTTCTTAAATGTAGTATAGAGGCTATAGGCGAATAGAGGAGATTTAAAAATCTATCTTAAACATCCAATTCTTCAAGCTCTGTTATAGCTCCTCATCTTCTAACTAGGACTGTCCCCTGCAAGTGAAGAAGGCTTTCATCTAATTCTGGCTGAAACTTGACAGTCTCATTAGTTTTTTGATGACATTTCCTGTTCCTTCCATCACTGAGGCCTTTTGCATGACAGACACTGTCTGGCTGGGGCCCTGAAGTTTTCTTCAGAACTTCAACCCTCTGGTTTCCAGATGGGAATTCTTTTATATGCACATCAGCTCTCTGCCCAATTGATGTGTTTGAGGTTTCTCTTTTGTCCTGTTTAACTATTTTCATGCTCAGTATCATCACTAGTACTCCCTGGAAATAATCTCTCCTATTGTCCTACATCCTGCACAGTGGAGCTTTACAATGACTTACACAGAGTGGAGAAAGGGGGCAAAGCTTCCCTCCATGACCCACAGATTTCAGAGACATTTTTGAGAAGAACTGTGAAGCAAGAAAAAATTTCTACAGGTCCTCCATCATCCTCCTCCTCCCCCTACACCTCAAGAACAAACTACTACTGCACAAGAACATGCGTTTTTACATATTACCATTTGTAATACCAGATGTCCTGGGAGTTTATTTATATAGCCAAGCCATTTGATGAAGATATCTCTTAGGAGAAAATATTTCTTCAGTTCTTCCTAGGACGATCACACTGTCAACTGCAGATTTAATTCTACCCCACCATCCAAGTCATTTCCAAGGTTTTACTCCTCCATGAAGTCTTCCAAAATCACTGCTGTGTGGGGTAATATCTCCTTGCTGTGGGCTCCTGTTGTCATTGCTATTTGTACCACTCATGGTATAGAACATTCAGTGTACTGAATTGCCAGGTTTTTTTTTTCATGTTCATGTGTATTTTTTTAAGTTTATTTATTTTCAGAGAGCAAGAGAGAAAACACACATGTGACAGAGTGAGAGAGTCCGGGGAGGGGCAGAGAGAAAGAAAGAGAACCACATCCAGGCTCTGTGTTGTCAGCATAAAGCCCAGTGCAGGACTTGATCTCACAAACCGTGAGATCATGACCTGAGCTGAAATCAAGAATTGGACGCTTAGCCAACTGAGCCACCCAGGCGCCCCTTCATGTGTATTTTCAAGCTACTCAAAATATGAGATTTAATTGTTTTCTACTTACAAAATGAGCTGAACAGAAAAAAAGTCTTGGAACATACTAAGTGTTCAATTAATGTGAGTTCTCTGCACTTACCATGTTTCCTGCCTAGACCACCAAACACACAGCCACACACAGTGATTAAATGTTTGTGTACGGGTTGGAAAGTACAACATCATAGCCTGTATATGGGCATATTCTATTACACTCTATATAAATGAAATCATCATGTACAATATTCACATTAACCCAGAGTTTCCAAAACAATAAACCCTACCTCAGAAAGTTAATGAGGGGCATAAGTGAAATGAGTATGCTCTCTCTCCAACTAGACAGATGTTTATATCCGATATACAACTTGACTTCCACAGTCTCCCACTGAGACTTACTATTATGTGACCCCACTGAGATACATGTAGTTAGAAAATCTGGTAAATATCATGAAATTTTCTCCAACCCATGGGTGGGAAGATAGGCTTATATATATGTGGGGGCAGAAGAAGACCTAGATATTCATCATGTAGCCCTGAAAAAAAAAAGAGGGTGATATATATTTTTTTCTCTTTTTCTTCCTTCTTTTTACAAACATGATGCTCTAGAATAAAGTCACAAAGTTAAAGCCCACAAACTCCATCAGGCTGCAGAGTTATTTCAGCCAGTAAAATAGTGATTTTTTCTTTTAATTAAATCGCAATTTAATAGTGAGAAGAGTCACATAAAAAGCTCTCATTCAACTTCTCAAAAAAAAAAAAAAAAAAAAAAAAAAAGACCCAAACCTCTGATTATCTGTTAACATGGGCTCTAATGCCTGTATGGTGCCCAACTTAATTTATTTTCATATTACAGCCCAAACCAACAATATAGGGTACTAATGTATTTTAGGTAATTAGTCTGCCTTGGTGGAACCGTAGGGAAAAATGGGGAGCTGATGTCACAGTTGTTACTCATTTATGTTATGTGACAACAACAACAACAAAAATATGTACATTTTAGGACACAGATGTTTCCAGTTTTCATTGCTGAGATTCCTAAATTCTGGACATCATAAACAAAATCCTATGCAAGTGTACCTGTTAATTATAATTAGGAAAAATGAGTCTGTGTCTCTACTTCCTATTTTTATTTGGTTATTATAAGTAATCTTAAGATTGTGTTGTTTCTAATTAGGTTTTTTATGTTATTTATATGCAAAACAATACAACAGTTCTGCTCTGAAGATTTCATTTTTTAAATATAGAAAAGAATTATGGCTGCCACTGCCCAGAGTCTCACTGGCAAGGAATGATACATTCCAGAGAGGACCAGCTGATGTGTGGTCATCTGTCGGCCCATAGGTTATGACTTGAAATTCATTCTAAATAGTGTTTTTTAAGCCTCTTTGCCATATGCAGAGGCTTTTCTGCTCTAAGGGCTGAAGTCCCTCAGCCAGAGACATACCAACAGATCAAATGTGGTGGTATCAAAATATGATCTCCTCCCATTGTTTTATACACTTCTCACTGAAAGGCAAAGACTATATTCCCTCCCTCTTAATCTGTGTGGGTTTGTGACTACTTTGACCAATAGAGTATAGTGCTAAGTGGCTTTTGAGAGAAAGCCCGAAAAAGCTATGTAACTTGATGCTGTTGGGATGATTGCTCTGAGTAAAGCCAGTTACCATGTGAGAAGTCCAACTACACCCTGAAACCACCATGCTAGAGAGGCCACATACATATGCTCAGGATGACAACCCAGTTCATCCCCACTAATGTGCCTGACGTGTAAATAATGCCATCTCATGCTCTCCCGACCAGTCCACCCACCATCTGGATATCTCTGACCTCAGCAGATGCCACAGGGAACAACAACAACAACAACAACAACAAAACAACATGCCCAAAGAACATCCTGGAATTCCTGACTCACAAAATTGCATGTAAAAATTAATGTCTGTTTCACACTGTTAAGTTTGGTTTGTTAAGCATTAATAGTAACCAGAACATACATTAACTGCTATTTTTTGTGCCACTGCAAGAATCGAACTAAGAGTAATTAGTCCAAGTTATGAATAGGCATATAATAATTCAATATGGAGAAAAATTTTCTATTATATTGTATAATGGAATAGGTTTCTGTGAAAGGTAGGGAGATTCTTGACACTGGAAACAGATAAGTAGAGACCATATGACTATGTATGCTAAAAATGCTGTCCTAAGGATGAAATTATCACACAAAGAGGAAATAATAAAAGTGTCCAATCTGAGAATAGTTGTATGCAAAGCAATGTTAAAACAATAATATTGCCTTTTATTTAGTCCTCAGTTATGAAACTGGCTTAAATATATATTTAATTTAAATTTCAGGACAACCCTGTAAGGTAAATTGGTGCATCTACTGTCCCTATTTTAAATAGCTATAGATAATATATTTTTTGAGCACTTACTAAGTGCCCAGATAAGGCCAAACACTAGAGATGTATAGTCAAATTAAATCCCAAAATAACCCTATGGATGCAATCTATTAGTATCTCAATTTTACCCAAAAGTAACTTAGTAACAGAGAGAGGGTAATTGCTCAGGGACACACAGTATGTGAGCAAGGCACACAATATGTATGTGAGGAGAATGCAGAATTCAAGCCCAAATAGCCTGATTCCTGAGACTGTACTCTTAGTTACTATTATGAGACATCTTAACTTGGATGCCTAACAGTACATATCAAGTTAGTGATCATAATGATTAAGAGATGTGACATGTTTTCATAGAGTCTTTGGGGACTTTTGATTGTTTTGTGGGGTATGTGTTTATATTTGATATTAGACAATGGAAATGCAGATTAATGAGAACTTAAAAATCTTCAAAATTTTCCATAATCATAACTTCTTGACATATATAATATGTATTTATATAACCAGCTCACTTAACACAAACACACTGAATTTTCTCAAAACTACATCACAGTATCAAAGAAGAAGAGACTGGAAAGGTTCTTTCTCTCCCATCCTTTATGAAAATAAGGGAATGTTTTCTCAAATATTATTTTATGCCAGGCACATTACTGAGATATTTAATCCTTTCAATCATAGCAATGCTGTAGGATGATATTATTATGCACAATTTCTCAATGAGAAACTGAAATTCAGAGGTTACATGCACGGCCCAAAGACAAAGAGCTTTAAAGTAATATCATCATCACTTAATCTAAATCTTTTTAGAGGAAAAGACCATTAACTACCCAAACCAACACTATTAAACTAATGCAAATGAAATTGAATCCCCTACCACTTCTTCTAGAAAGAGTCCACATTTTTGTTGATAGTCCATTCCAATATAAACAAATCTTTACATTAATAAAACCTCCTTATCTTTTAGTTAATGATCTCATATTACAACATGAATGTTTTTCTCTTCTTTAATTTAAGTGGATGCATAGACAAACTAGCTTTCCCTGTCTATGAAACAACCTTCAATTCTTCACATTACTGATATGTACTAATTTGTTACTTTATTTAACGTGGCACCATATTTTGGTTATTATGCAACTAAGCAAGGTGCGTGTTATCAAGTTGAAAGTAGTGGAGCCGAGATTTAAACAGAGATAGTCTAGGTGTTCTTAATCACAGGGGTACACCTATATCTTGAGTAGGTAGATCACTCATGGCAGCTATTTTCTTTAAATCAGGAATAACAGAATTCAATAATGTGGATTGAAGTGTAGTCTATCCACATAGGAACATGGATAACTGACTTTCCTTCATTATCTACAAATGGAACATTCCTTATTTATAGCATGAAAATTCAAGCATTTGTATCTAAGATGAAGGTCTTAAGTAATATAAATAAATGAATGAAATACTGAAAATATTATGGTAAAGTAATAAACTTATTTGAATTGATAAATTTATATTTGATTTTCTGGGTCAATGAGAAATTTAAACTTTATTGATACCGAAAGAAAAATCAACACTCATTAAGCACTTAGTACTGAAACTTGTAAACATATCACAAGGTCAATCTTATTTAATCATAACAGCAGCTCAAAAATGAGGTACATTTTAATATTTACTCAAAATCAAATACATTTATGCAGCAAATAAAAAATTAAAGTGAGAGAGATGTTAGTAACATAAATGCAAAAATTATCTGTCCTTATTCTACTTAATCAACATGAGTCCCAGAGAGAACACAATTTGGCAGACAAAAATGTACATTTTCTCTTCTTTAGTCTCAGTGCCTGTATTCATCTCATAACAATGACATCTGAGTGTTATATGTATAGTCTTTATTTATTTTTAGTTTTATTTTTTAATTAAGCAGGCTCTATCCCCATGAGGGGCTTGAACTCCTGACCCTGACATCATGCGCTTCATGCTTTACCAACTGAGCCAGCCAGGTACCCTGGTATAGTCTTTAAAAGTATGTATTTTTCATGTAACATCCTTTGTAAACATAAGCCAATTTATCTGTGGTTCAAATGAAGAATCAGTGGTCACTTTCAATATAGAGGAAAAAATTTCTCTGTTGGAATTATTAATGAACAGTATATCTATATATGGTATATCATTATATATGAAATGTAATATGTCATGACCAATTGAAGGTTATGTCATTTGTAAGGATGCTTTCACTTAAAACCTCTATAAATATAATTTAACTTATTAACAGATTAAGGAGTAAAAGGATATATTTTTCAAGTGAGTGAGATAAAGTTTTAAATAAAATGCCATATGTATTATAATAAAAAGCTTTTAGCAAGCCAGTACTTATCCTATAAGTCTATTTAAATAATTAAGTTAATACATATAAAAACTTAAAAAAGTGATTGGCACATAGTAGCATTATATTTATATTTATAAAACAACTACAAAATAAAATAAGACCTGGTCAAATACATTAAATAAAAAAATAATAAAAAATGCCTATTTGCTTTATTTAAAAATTCAGATCAGATAAAAATGCCAAATTTTACTACTTCTGTTTAATATTGTACTATACATAGCTGTATAATAAAAAATAAAAAAAATAAAAAAATAAAGTTGAATATATTAAAAACCTAGACAAGAATCATATTGTTAGCCATTAAGATTTTTTTTTTGGCTGTGTATTTAGAAAACTCTAAAGATTCCAGAATGAATAAGAATTTAGCAAAGAAGATGGATGTAAGGTCAACTTCCAAGTCAATTATATATCCATATAAGAGTAAAAAAAAAGTTAAAATGCAATTCTTAAAAGTGAAAAATGCATATGAATATAACTAAATACTTGGTACATATGAATAAACCTAAAAATGGTATGCTGGATCTTCATGGAGAAAAGTTCTAACATTTTAGAGCAATAACAATAAAGAAGATACAAAAAAAAACAAAGATTTGTTCCTTTCTTGGACTGATTGCCTAAATATCATAGTATTATTGATTCTCTCAAATGATCTCTAAACTAAATGGTGTTCTAATAAAAATTTCAAGGCATTTTTCATGGAAATTAACAAAATGACCAATCAATTTATTAAAACAGGTCCAACTGAATAGTTGGCAAAAATTAAAAGCATTGACAACATCAAAGCTGGGAAGGTGACAGAACAATGGGGATGTTTACCAACTGTTGATGGAAATATAAATTAGTAAACCTCAACTTGATATTTTCTTGTAATATTGAATATTTGTATACCTTATTGCATAGACATGTTTCATTCAATATTGCAATATTGCAATTTCATTCAATATTGCAATATTGAATATTGTATACCTACCATGTGTAGACATGTTTACGCACGGAAAGAACAGATGCATATGGACACCTGTATAAGATATTTCATAAAACCACTGTTTCTCAAAACAAAAGTAAAAACCTGGCAAAACCCAGTAATTTAAAAATTAATGGACAGGAGAATAAATAAGCCAATTGTGGAATCAGCCCCCATTTATTTCATACCTCATATGACAACTGCACATAAAATTCAAGAACCTTCCTTTTGGTCAGACAAAAACAAGAAAGCATCCCTTTTTTGGACTGATGCTTGGACTTGATGACAAGTAGCTTGGGTGGATTTTAAGCTCTACTCCTGCTTGCTACCTGTGCCTGACAACCGTGTACATTCATAAAGGAATGCCTCACATGAATGGAAACAAACCATAGTCATATGTGGCAAAATGAACAGATATTAAAAATATGTTGCTGACTATATTGAGGTATACTTCACATATTACATTAGTTTCATGTGTATAACAATGATTCAATATTTATACACCCTGTGAGATGTGAATTGATCCCCACAATAAATCTGGTTACCATCCATCACCACACAGTTACAATTTTTTTCCTCTCATGATATGAACTTTTCAGATTTACTCTCTTGGCAGCTTTCAAATATGCACACACATTATGGACTGTAGTCACCATGCTGTAAGTTACATTCTTAAGGCTTACTTATTTTATAGCTGCAAGTTTGTACCTCCTGACTCCCTTCACTCATTTCACCTATCCCCACACCCCTTCCCCTCTAGTAACCACCATTCTGTTCTCTGTATCTATGAGTTCTGTTTTGTTTTTTAGATTCCACATATATGTGGAATCATAAAGTATTTGTCTTTCTCTGACTGACTTATTTCACTTAACATAATACCTTCAAGATACATTCATGTTGTTGTAAATGGTAAGATTTATTTTTTATAGCTGAGTATTAGTCCATTGTATGTACACACACACACACACACACACACACACACACACTGTATCTTCTTTATTCATCCATCAGTGGGTAGACTGTCTCTATATCTTGGCTATTGTAAATAATGCTGTGATGAATATAGGGGTGCATGTATCTTTTTGAGTTAGTGCTTTTGTTTATTTGGATAAAGACCCAAAAGTGGAATTGCTGGATTAAAAAAGGGAAAGTTTTTAATTCTCTGAGGAACTTCCACACAGTTTTCCAAAGTGGCTGTACCAGTTTACATTCCCAACCGTGCATTGGTATTTTTGATACTAGCCATTTTGACGGGTATATGGTGATACCTCATTGTGATTTTGATTTACATTTCCCTGATGATTAGTGCGATACTGAGCATTGTTCATGTGCCTATTTGCCATCTGTAGGTCATATTTGGAAGAAAATGTCCATTCAGGTTTTCTGCCCGTTTCCTAATTTATTGTTTTGGCTATTGAGCATATGAGTACTTTGTATATTTTGAATATTAACCCCCTATCAAATATATGACTTGCAAATATTTTTGTCCCATCTGATAGGTTGCTTTTTCACTTTGTTGATGGTTTCCTTTGCTGTACAGAAGCTTTTCAGTTTGATGTAGTTCCACCATTTATTTTTTTTCTTTTGTTGTCTTTGCTTTTGGAGTCAGATCCAATAAATCCCCAGCAAGACTAATAACAAGGAGCTTATCACCTATGCTTTCTTTCTAGGAATGTTATGGTTTTATGTCTCACATTTGAGTTAGTTCTTCTGTATGGCTTCATTCTTTTGCATGTGGCTATACAGTTCCCCAACACCATTTACTGGAGAGGCTGTCCTTTCCTCATTGTCTGTTCTTGACTCCTTTTTCATAAATTAACTGATCACATACGTGTGGGATCTCTGTATACTAATCCATCAATCTATGTGTCTGTTTTCATGTGAATACTATACTATTTTGATTACTATAGCTTTGTAATATAGTACAAAATCAGGGAGTATGATATTTCAAGCTTTGTTCTTCCTTCTCAATATTGCATTGGTTATTCAGGATCTTTTGTGGTTCCATACAAATTTTAGGATCGTTTATTCTATTTCTTTGAACAATGTCATTGGAATTTTTATAGGGATTGCGTTGAACATGAAGACTGCTTTGGATAGAAGGGATACTTTAACAATATTTGTTCTTACAACTCATGAGCATGGAATATTCTTCCATTTATTTGTATCTCCTTCAGTTTCTTCCATCAGTGTCAGTTGTCAGTGTAGTGATCTTTCACCTTCTTGGTTAAATTTATTCAAAGGTATTTTATTTTCACGCAATTATAAATGGAATTTTCTTAATTTATCTAACAGTTCATTGTTAATGTATAGAAACAAGAGATTCTTGTATATTGATTTTGTACCCTGTAACTTTACTGAGTTCATTTATTAGCTCTAATAGTTTTTAGCGGAGTCTTTAGAGTTTTCTGTATATAACATCATGTCATCGACTAATAGTGACAGTTTTACTTCTTCCTTTCCAAGTTGGGTACATTTTATTTCCTTAGTTTCTATGACTAAAATTTTCATTACTGTATTGAATAAAAGTAGTGAAAATGGGCATCCTTGTCTTGTTCCAGATCTTAGAGTAAAAACTTTCAGCTTTTCAGAGTTGAGTATGATGTTATCTGTGGGCTTGTCACATATGGCCTTTATTATGTTGAGTTTTGTTGCATTTATACACACTTTGTTGGGAGGTTTTATCATAAATGGTTGTTGAATTTTGTCCAATGCATTTTCTGCATCTATTGAGATGTTTATATGACTTTTCTTTCATTTTGTTAATATGGTATATCACCTTAGCCGATTTGCAGGTGTTGAACCATCACAGCATCCATGTAATAAATCCCATGTAATCATGGTATATGATTCTTTTGCTGCTAAATTGAATTTGGTGTGTTAATATTTTGTTGAATATATTTGCATCATTGTTTATGAGCAGTATTGGTCTGTAGTTTTTCGTATGCCATCCATGTATGTTTTAGTATCAGGATAATGCTGGCCCTAACAGGGAGTTTAGAAGAATTTCTCTCCTCTTCAAATTCTGAAAGAGCTTAGGAGAGACAGATATTAAATCTTTTTTGAATGTTTGGTAGAATTCACCAGTAAAAGCATCTGATCTTATTTTTTATTTTTTGGTAGGTTTGTGATTCCTGATAAAATCTCTTTTCTAACTGGTCTATTCAAATTTTATATTTCTTCCTGATAAGTTTTGGAAGGTTATGTTTCTAGGAATGTATCCATTTTTTCCTAGGTTGTCCAATTTGTGTCTGTAAAATGGTTCATAGTAGTCTCTTGTGATCGTTTGTATTTCTATAGTATCAGTTAAAACTTCTCCCTTTTATTTCTGATTTTATTTATTTGGGCCCTCTCTTTTTTCTAGCTAAAGTTATGTCAATTTTGCTTATATTTTCAAATAACCAGCTCTTAGTTTTATCAATTTTGCTACCGTGTTTTTAGTCTCTACTCCATTTATTTCTGCCTTGATCTTTTATTTCCTTCATTTTTCTGACGTAGGGAGTTGTTTGTTCTTCTTTTCCTCGTTTCTTTAGGTGTAAGTTTGGATTATTTGGGAATTTTATTTCTAGAGATAGGCTTATATCACTAAGAATTTCCCTCTTTGAGCTGCTTTGCTGCATCCATTAGTTTTGGTGTGTTGTATTTCCATGTTCTTTTGCCTAAAAGTATCATATTTCTTCTTTGATTTCTTCACTGACCCATTATTGATCAGTAGCATGTAGTTTACTCTCCACATATTTGTGATTTTTTCCAGTTTTCTCTTGTAATTGATTTCTAGTTTAATACCATTTTGGTTGAAAAAGATGCTTAATAAGATATCAATCTTCTTAAATGTTTTGAGACTTGTTTTATGGCCTAATATATAATCTGTCCTGGAGAATGTTTCATCTGCTGATTTTGGATAAAATATCATATATATATATATATATATATATATATATATATATATATATATATATTATAAATAAGTATATAAATACTATAAATATATGTTTTATATTATATATACAAATATATATACATACAATATATATATACATACTTTACATGTATGTATATATATGTCTATATATGTATACATATATATAAAATCCATCAGGTTGATGTTTCTTTGTTGATTTTCTGTCTTGATAATCTATCCATTAATGTAAGTAGGTTATTTAAGTCCCCTACTATTGACTTGTTTCCAATATTCCTTTTTAGATCTGTTAATATTTGCTTTATATATTCAGGTACTCGTATTTGGGGTACATAAATATTTACAAATGATATGTCTTCTTGCTGGACTGACCTCTTTATCATTATGTATTGCCCATTTTCATCTTTTATTACAGTCTTTGTTTTGAAGTCTATTTTGTCTGATATAACTGTCCCAGCTTTCTTTCATTTCTATTTGCATAAAACACCTTTTTCCATCACTTCACTTTCTGTCTGTGTGCCCTCACATCTGAGGTTAGCATCCTTTAGGTAGTATATAGATGGGATTTTTGTTGTTGTTGTTTTGTTTATCCATTCTGCCACTCAATGTCTTTCTTGGTTGAAGAGTTCAGTCCATTTATGTTTAATGTAATTATAGATCGGTATTGTACTTTGTGCCATTTTGTTAGTTGTTTTCTGGCTGTTTTGTAGTTCCTATCTTCTTTCTTCTTCTCTTGCTCTCTTCCTTTGTGCTTTGATGCCTTTCTGTAGAGCTATGTTTAAATTCCATTCTCATTATTTTCTGTGTATCTACTATAGGGTTTTCCTTTGTAGTCCCCATGAGGCTTATGCCTATCAACATATATATGCACCAGTCTATTTTATTATTTTTAATGTTTATTTATTTTTGAGAGAGAGAGGTGGGGGGAGGGCCAGAGAGAGGGAGACACAGAATCCAAAGCAGGTTCCAGGTTCCAAGCTGTCAGCACAAAGCCCCACATGGGGCTCGAACTCATGAACTGCAAGATCATGACCTGAGCTGAGGCTGGGTGCTTAACTGACTGAACCACCCAGGTCCCCTTGCACCAGTCTATTCTAAATCAATAGCAAATTAAGTTTGAATGCATTACTCCCCCACCCTCAGTTTTTTGTGTCTTTATAAGTGATTAGTCTATTACTTTTAATACATATTTTACCTGTGAGATGTTTTCTTGTTACTTCTTAATCAGTGCCCTAATTTTTCCACTTACAGAAGTCCCTTTAACATTTCTTATGAGGCCAAAGTGGAGGTGGTAAACCCCTTTAGTGTTTTTTTTTTCCTCCATTTTTTAAATGGAGGAAAAAAAAACCTTTAAAGTTTTTATTTAAATTCCTGTTAGTTGATGTAAAGTGTAATATAAGTTTCAGGTGTACAATATAGTGATTGATTTCTTCCATACAAGACTCGGTGCTCATGACAAGTGCACCCCTTAATTCCTATCACTTATTTAACCTATACCTCAACCACTTCCTCTCTAGTAACCATCCATTTGTACTCTATAGGTAAGAATCTGTTTCTTCGTTTGCCTCTTTCTCCTTTTCCCCTTTGCTTGTTTGTTTTGTTTCTTAAACACCACATATAAGTGAAATTATATAGCTAAAAAGTGTTTGTGAACTCCTTTAGTTTTGGGTTATCTGGGAAACTCTTTATTTTTCCTTCAATACTGAATGATAGCCTTGCCAGTGAGAGTACTCTTGGATGGAAGATTTTGGCTCTCAGCACAATGAATATATCACACCACTCCTTTCTGGTCTGCACATTTCAATGGAAAAATCTGCTGATAGTCTTATGGCAGGGAGAGGGGGGAGTCCCTTGCATGTAACAGGTTATTTTTAAGAATCTTACTGCTTTTAAGAATCTTTAACTTCTGTGGGTGTCTGGGTGGTGGTTAAGGGTCTGATTCTTGATTTCCACTCAGGTCATGATCTCACAGTTCATGAGTCCAAGCCTTGCACTGAGTTTTGTGCTGACAGTGCAGAGCCTGCTTGGGATTCTCTCTCTCTCCATCTTTTTCTGCCTCTCTCTCTCTCTCTCTCTCTCTCTCAAAATAAACAAAAATTTAAAAAAGAATATTTAACTTTTGAAACTTTAATTATAACAAGTCTTGGTCTGGATCTCTTTGGGTTCATTTATTGGGACTCTCTAGGCTTTCTGGATCTGAATGCCTATCCCTTCAACAGGTTAAGTTACAGCCATTATTTCTTCAAACAGCTTTCTGTCCCTTGCTCTTCTCTCTTCTTCTTGAACACCTATTATGGGAATGTTGTCCTACTTGATGAGATCTTTTAGATCTCTTCAGTGATCTTCACTTTTTTAAAATTCCTTTTTTTCTTTTTGCTCTTTTGTTTGGCCAAGTTCCACTGCCTGGTCTTCCAGGTCTCTGATTCCTTCCCCTGTTTCTATCTAGTCTGCTGTTGAACCCCTCTAGTGTATTATTCAGCTTAGCTATTGTATTCTTGAGGTCTGTGACTTACTTCTGTTTGGTACTTTCTTATATTTTTACCTCTCTATTAAAGTTCTCTCTGTGCTCAACCATTCTTCTCCTAAGACCTTTATGACTATTACTTTGAACTCTTTATCAAACAAATTATTTACCTCTGTTTCTTTAAGTGTTTTGTTTTTTTGTTTTTTTGTTTTTTTGTTTTTTTTTTTTTTGGCTGGAGTTTTATCTTTTTCTTTCCTTTGGAACATATTCCTCTGTGTCTCATTTTTCTTGACTTTGTGTTTGTCTTTATTGTATTGGGCAAAATAGCTATCTCTCCCAGTCTTTAAGGATGGTCACAAGAAGAGTGGGGGTTTTTGAACCTGCCATCTGTACAGTGCCTTGGGGGTGGAAGCCTACCACAATGTCTCTGCTTATTCTAGTCCCAGGAGGCCAAGAAATGCAAGCCCCCTGAACCACCAGAGCCAGGCAATCAAGAGGCATCCGCCATGAGATGTGCCCACTGGCTTTGGGGAATCAGCAGGGGAGTGCAGGGGCTGGGGTGTGCCCACTGACTTTATGGAGGCAGCAAGAGAGTGCAGGGACAGGGAAACCTGCTGGCTTTAGCAGGGCAGTAGGAAAATGCAGGGAAATGCCTATTGGTGCTAGCAAGGTAAAGGGAGAGCACAAAAATGGCACTTGCCAGTGCCTCCATCTCTGGAGAGAGTCCCAACAGTCCCCTCTCCCTTAGGCAGATGCTTTAAAATTAAGAAATGAATGTCCTTCATATATTGTCCAGACACATTTCAAACTGCTACTTGTGTCTTGTGCACTGGGGCAAGTGAGTCTGCATGCAAGCCCTTTAAGAGCGGTATCTCAGTTCCCTGCAGTCCTTTAAGTCTCCTAGCATATCCCTATTGTTTTTCAAAGCTAGACATTCTGGGTGCACGTCTGTCTCGTACAGGTCCCAGGGAGGAGGGTGCATGATGTGGAGTCCATATTTGTGAGATTCCTTTTAACTGTGGGTCACCATGCCGGGGTGGGCATCTTGGGGCAAGACGACATCATCTCTGTCTCTCCCAAGTATCTCAACATGGCCCTTCCTTTTATCATTTGTTGTGAAGTTGTTCAAATATTTTACAGGTCTTTTTCGAAGCTAATTTCCACATGTAGCTGTAGATTTGGTATGCCCTCGGGAGGAGGTGAGTTCAGGATTTTACCTATGCTGCCATCTTGGACTCCATCTCTTAAAAGTCTAAAAACATGCACAATGAAACCATACATCATTTATAATATGTACTTAGTAAAGCTACAAATAAAAGCAAGAGGTTTATTTTTAAAAATTAGAAGTCATCACCTCTTCAGGGACAATAGATGTAAGCAAGGACCATAGAAAACTTCCCCAGTATAGGTAAGGGTTTAATTTTTAAGTTTGATCATAGGTGATTATTATGCCTCAATCTATACCTCTGTAGTACATACGGTTTTGAATGCATCAAATATTCAACAGATGGAAAATAGTTATAAGAAAAAAATAAAGAAAAAGCATAAAAATAGTCTTAAAAGACATAAAAGAGAGAAGTCTGAAGAGACAGAATCAGTGAAGGACATTTATCCCAAAGGTATTGCACAAATAAAGCAAAGAGAAATGGAAAATAATACAATAGAAAGAGCTGAAATATTTTCCCAAAGTGGAAAAAAAATAACACCGCAAATTTAAAGCATCAAAACATCCGGACACATAGATTGCTAAAAGAGGCAAATGTCAAATACTCTAACTCCATTATTGTAAAATTTAAGTGTACCATGAATAAAGAGAAACTACTAAAGATTTACAACAGAGGAAGGAAAGGAAGAGATAGATAAAGAATGCATGTAATGGAGTGAGAACCATATTAGCACTGAAATTATTAGCTGAACTGAATTCAAATGTGGTCATAGAGTTCTGAGAGCAAACGGTTTTGACTTAGAAACATTATGTAGTCAGACTTTCAACTGAGATGTGGAAAATATAAAATTATTTATCTGTAATTCATTCATTTTATTTTTACTTGAAGATACATTTAAGCAAATTAAAATGAATGCCATAGAGTAAGGAAGTAAAAAGCAATGGGTCCATATAAGGAAAGAAGAATAGGTACTACCCTGGAATAGACAACTGTCCATCAATTATTATTCAATTATCTTTCACTCTCTTCTACCTAGTTGACTTTCTCTAGCTACCTGCTCTCAGAGCATGCTGCAATTTTCCTTTGTAATTCAATTATGAATATGTAATGTAATTATGAATAAGTTACGATGACTATAATTTTGATAACTTGTTTGTCTCCTGCACTAGTTATCAAGTTCTATGAGGGAGAGACCATGCCTATAATTATCACCACAGCATTTTTAAAGCTCAGCCCAGAACTGACCAGTAATAAATATTCAAAGGAGATAAAAACTCTTGCATCTGTTCTTGGGTCTCTATGCCTCATGTTCCATAAACTCTCCCTGTTATACCCACTTTCATGGGCTCAACAGTTATCTATCCATATACTGATGATTATCAAATCTTCTTCTGTAGTTCTAGGGTTATAGAAACATATTTTTGTTGCCTATTGTTTATCCCACTTAGATATCCCCAAAGGCATCTTTTTTTTTCAATATATGAAGTTTATTGTCAAATTGGTTTCCATACAACACCCAGTGCTCATCCCAAAAGGTGCCCTCCTCAATACCCATCACCCACCCTCCCCTCCCTCCCACCCCCCATCAACCCTCAGTTTGTTCTCAGTTTTTAAGAGTCTCTTATGCTTTGGCTCTCTCTCCCACTCTAACCTCTTTTTTTCTTATTTTTTCCTTCCCCTCCCCCATGGGTTTCTGTTAAGTTTCTCAGGATCCACATAAGAGTGAAAACATGTGGTATCTGTCTTTCTCTGTATGGCTTATTTCACTTAGCATCACACTCTCCAGTTCCATCCATGTCGCTACAAAGGGCCATATCTCATTCTTTGCCATTGCCACGTAGTACTCCATTGTGTATATAAACCACAATTTATCCATTCATCAGTCAATGGACATTTAGGCTCTTTCCATAATTTGGCTATTGTTGAGAGTGCTGCTATAAACATTGGGGTACAAGTGCCCCTATGCATTAGTACTCCTGTATCCCTTGGGTAAATTCCTAGCAGTGCTATTGCTGGGTCATAGGGTAGGTCTATTTTTAATTTTTTGAGGAACCTCCACACTATTTTCCAGAGTGGCTTCACCAGTTTGCATTCCCACCAACAGTGCAAGAGGGTTCCCGTTTCTCCACATCCTCTCTAGCATCTATAGTCTCCTGATTTGTTCATTTTTGCCATTCTGACTGGCGTGAGGTGATATCTGAGTGTGGTTTTGATTTTTATTTCCCTGATGAGGAGCGATGTTGAGCATCTTTTCATGTGCCTGTTGGCCATCTGGATGTCTTCTTTAGAGAAGTGTCTATTCATGTTTTCTGCCCATTTCTTCACTGGGTTATTTGTTTTTCGGGTGTAGAGTTTGGTGAGCTCTTTATAGATTTTGGATACTAGCCCTTTGTCCGATATGTCATTTGCAAATATCTTTTCCCATTCCGTTGGTTGCCTTTTAGTTTTGTTGGTTGTTTCCTTTGCTGTGCAGAAGCTTTTTATCTTCATAAGGTCCCGGTAGTTCATTTTTCCTTTTAATTCCCTTGTCCCAAAGGCATCTTAATCTGCATATACCTATGACTCTGTTCATTATATTTCCCTATCCCAAATGTACTTCCCTTTTTCTGTGTGGTTTTGAGTCAATATCCTCCCAATGTCCACATTCTTACCTATTATTGCCACTTGTTACTTTTTTCTTTCTCATTTACTATAGAAATCAGCTCTACAAATTCCATATGCTGTGTGTATGTGTGTGTGTGTGTGTGTGTGTGTGTGTGTGTGTGTATAACCTATAATGTTCTTCCTGTCTCCTGCCTAATGCTTTCACCATCTTTTACCTATATCATGACAACAGAAAACCACTAGTTGTACTGTTTAATGCATCCAGCTTACTTTCATTAGAACTCTCCTTCTGAAACTAAAACATAAAAATTCTGCTTAAAATTATTTCATCATGCCTTAGCACTCTTTCATTTATTAAAACACTTCCCTATTCAGGAATCAGGGGAAATGGCAGACAGGTAACATTTTATGATTGGTATAAATGAGGTTGTTTGAGGAAGGACAGATAAAGTGTGATGCCTGAATGGCGATCAAGGAAACAAGCAGTAGTAGGTACCCGGGACTTAAGGCAGAAAGAAGCTGATGCCTAAAGGCAAACTTTTATTCCCGAGTGAGCTATTTTTAAAACAGCTGTGTCTAAGAAATGGGATTTGTAAAGATACCTAATAAATTCTACACGTGAAAAAAAACCAAAATGAAAATCGTACCACTATCATTTCCATGTTTCTGGATGATTTAGCAAGTGATATTTGCAATCGATTCCTTTCCAAGAACTTTTCAAGAGCATGTTATTCTACTATATAATAATAAACCAGCACAGTCAAGATGGTTACTTTTCTTGCTTTCTATATACTATAAACAGATTACTTTGAAATACTTTCCATTCTTTCATTCAGCCCATTTCTGATCACTACCTAAGGAAGATAGTTAAAATAGGCCATTGGCAGAGTGATAATACTTATTTCCTCAACAATGATCTTTGGTAGATGATAAAATGCTACTTTCCCTTGTAAAGCAAAAGGGCAGCTGCCTACAAAACAACAGTGAACTTCAACGGTGTGAGTGAAAATAAAATGTATTGTGCAATAAAACCACGAAGCAAAGAGTTATTTCAGGATTACTGGGTGACGTCAAATGTGGTTTTTGAAGGTCAGCAATTTCATGATTTCTGTTATTAGAAACTTCAAGGAGCACTGCAATCTTAATCTGAATGATTGTGTGTGTGTGTAAATTATTTTTTTGGTCTTTGCAGCTAAGTTAAAAAAATAGTCGAGACCATATTTATTAATCCTTATCGTTGCAAGTTCCAGAATTGACTATAAGACACCACTGAGATAATCTGAAGAGAATGACCATTATTTAAAAGATTCGCCACTGACTATAGGATAAAATTCAGATTCCTTAATGTGGAAAACAGAGACATTCACAAACTGCCAGCTAACTACCTTGCTGGGTTCATCTCTAGAGCTCTCAACACAGAGTATTCTTCAAACACACATCCAAAGTCTACCATACCAGAACGTTAAGAGGCTCTTTGCATCAATGTGGTACTGCACTGATGTCTTATTGTTACTCATTTTGTGATTAAAACTTCTATTCATTCCTCAAAGTGCAGAAAACATGTAACTTTTGTAAACTCTTCTCAGTGACTCTCGAGACAACATACAATTTTGTATATATCTGCCTTTGATATAGCAATTACCATAAAATTCAGATATGATCATGTATTGAAAGGGTTTCCATTTCTCCTAGGATCAGACACACAATTCTAGAAATTATTTTCAAGCCTGTCTTTAGCCTAAACCACCCTCATCTTGTTCCCTCATTTGGGATTTTGTTCATTTCTTTGAACATACATTGCTGGTTCTCAACTTTCTGTTACCTTAATCTACTCATCCTCATAGAGTTCAGTTTAAAGGTGAACCTGACAAGAAGTTTCTGTGGGTCCTTAATCTAGGTTAGGTCAATTTGCTCCAAAATTCCCAAAGACTCTTTCAGTCTCTATTATAATGCTATTTATTTATAATCGTTTTTTTACTTTCTCCAGCAGGCTGTAAACTCCATGAGAACAGAGGTGATTTCTCTTATTCACTACTGTTTTCCTAACAGCTGGTATGTTGCCTGGCACATTAGAGGTGGTTTATTAATATTAGTTGAATCAAATTTACTACTTCATTTCATTGGCAATGTCTTTCAAGCAGACATTTGACTTTCATGAATCCATGAACCCACCCATTCAACCTTTATTGAGAACCATCTATGTGCCCACCATTATCATAATCTCCAGGAATGCAAGAAAGCATGAAACACAGCCCCAGTACTAAAGACACTCATAGACATGGTAGGTGAGAGAGTAAAAAAGTGTGATGCTTGGTAGAATAACTTGTTCAAAAGTATATTCTTCACCTAGGCCTGGTCAGTATATATGCTTACTTCTCACAGGCCACAGCTATTGCTTCAGGAATGGACACAAGCTACAAATGATCAGAGTAAACCTAAGAGCCTGCGTAAGAGCTATGAGAAAGAACACTCTGTTTTTGTGCTCATCATGAACTTCTCAGGCCTAGTGCAGTCTTACTGCCACCTCAGGAAACTAAGGGAATAAAGCAAATGAGGAAAAGAGGAACTAAGAAACAAAGACAGAATGCTTGAGCCCCCAAATACTGATGCATTTGATCTACTCCTGAATATTTCAGTTATATAAGTCCAAAAAAGCCCCTCTCTCATTTCTCTATTTTTTGTTCATTGCATTAAGTCAGTTTGATTTGGGCTTTCTGTGGTATGCAATGGTATTTCTTACTAATACATAGAGTCATAGATAAAACAACATCTTAACTGGCTCTTAAAATTTGAAGAGCAGTTTGCCAGGAATAAAACAATATTAATAATAACACTGTATTAACTCTTACTTTTTTTTTGCAACACTATGAACACTATTCTAAGGGATTTGCCTATATTAAGGAAGAGTTTGTACAAAAACTAAGAGATATAAAAGATAACAGCATTTTTGAGGTATATAGTGACCAGTACAGTCTCTTCAATAGGATGCTTACTGGGAAAATGATTAAAAAAAAAGTAGATATGAGAGTGAAGTACACTGTTGCACACAGATTGCAAATAATTCCATATTCTCTGTTAACAGTAACTCTGAGTCCATATCTATTTAATAACAACATATAAACATAGCCATTAAACCAACCAGAATTTCTCATAACTAGAGTTCTTAAAAAATAAAACTGATTTGCATCCAAATATTTCATAAAAGCTCCAAATGGCATGTATTGTAGAATTCCAAGGAGGCAAAGTGATTTGTTCTAGGTATAATTAGGCCACTAAGTATAAACTAAAAGAAAATTCAATTTTCAGTTGCAAATCTGGAACTCTTTCTAAAATGCCGTAAGTACCAACCAATTTTCTTAGTCCCCACAGATGTACCAGCATAGGGTTAAAGAAATATCAACTTCAACACTAAATAAAATCAGTCCTTTTCTTGGTTCTATGACTTCATTAAGAGCCGTGTGACCACCAACAAATGGTTTAACCATACAAAAGTCTCTTTCTCATATATATTGTGGGAACTGTACATCTCTTTTCTTCATAGGCTTATTTTGAAAAGTAAGTGATAAAATATTTAGCACAATGCCAAAAATGCACACATTCAGTCTTCACCTAGTAAGGTAAATCTAATTGTGCTAAAATATGAATTACACTTGTTATACACAAGAAATCAGATTCAAGTACTATAAAATTGGGTTATTTGTTGATTCTGAAGAAATCATCTCCACAAGGTCTTTTGTTTCCCCCAGCTGAAATGGCCACCTGTGGTTCTCAAGCCCCTTGATCAGAGGTTTGTTTGAAGTAACGAATCAGATATGCATGGACCAATTTCCAGAACCAGATGAGGGGGAAGCAAATTGGTTAACACCATGTTGGTGTGAGCCTGCCAAGTGGCAGACCAGCAGCTGGACATATAGAACAAATAGAAAGACTGCAGACATACAAGGGAAAGAGCAACTAACAGCTGATGCACATTTGCACTGTTGATTGTTCCTTGGGCTCAAGGCCAAATGTTAATCCCCTGATAGAGAAACTACTTGTGGACCATAAACTTCGCTCCAACAAACGATAGGAAATAAGAAACTTACTCTGCTGGGATGGCCATCATATTGCTTAACTTCAGCTTCAGTTCTTCCATCCCTTCTCACTTGTGTTTTGGGACCTGGTAGAAAAATAAAGGAATAGAGCTATTTAAAGATCTGGAAGTACTAGCTGGAGAAGAAGGAAATGTAATAGTTGAGCTATTGTGCAAGGTTCTGAGCAAATAGTAATGAATCCTCAGGGAACCCCAAGGACATAGACATGAGGTTCCTTATATGAGGACCAAAAATTGGACCCCTGACATGTAATGGTCCCACACAGATTTAAAAACTGAAGAGCAAGATGAGAAGAGAGAAAAGTAGAAGAAAAGCAATAGAGAAATATGAAGAGAGAGGGGGAGTCAGACACATCAGAAAATGAGGCATTTGCTCAAAATATTTTTTAAGACTAACATATAAATCCCTAAATTAGGCACTGGTGGCAGAGAGCCAATTAAAATCTCTACCTTTGAGGAATTCAAACTCTAGAAGACAAGGAGGCTAGCAAAACAGAGAAGTTCCATACAAACTGATGTGGGACCAAGGCTTAAATAGCAAGAAACAGACAAGTTGGGAGTAATAGGACATGAAACAAACAAAAGTATAAAATGACCACAAAATCTGATGCATTTAAGAATTGTCCAAGAAACATAAAATTTGATAACTTGTGGATGATAATATGCAAGGTTTGTGTTTTTTCAGTAAATATTATGGCAGATTTTGCTTGCTTTTAGTTTATGACAGGATGTGTACTAAGGCAATATATCAAAGTCAGAACTTCTTTTAACTCTGGTTTATTTTTAAATGTAAGCCTGAAATGCATCCAAATATCACTTAATTATCAAATTTTCAAATGGTATGTTATTGCATCATTCCCACTTACATTACATCAGGTGGCATCTGTCACAGGCAAGAGCCAGCAAAGATTTGAGGGCTTCACTTCAGAAAGGGAAAGTACCTTTTGCTACTGGCACTAACCTGTAGGTAATTTATGAATCAAGAAATCAAGTATACTTCAATATCTATGGCAGATGTAACACCACAACTGAACCATAAGCAAATGTCATCTCAAACTTTTTAAACTTTTGAATGCTCATAGTAATTTTGTCCTTGGACTAACTTGGAGGGGTCAGTGGTGCAAAAAGAGTAATAGAAATAACTTCCTGGGGGCTAAAGTGATTTTGTTTTCTTCTGGCTCTGGATTATCAGGACTTAGGCTATCTTATTTTGGCTTGAACTTACATCATTAAGACCAAAAGTATTTATTTTGGTGAGGAGAAAAATCTATAAAAGTTTAGTTTTTTTTAACACAAGCTCAGATAACCCTTTAGAGCTAGTGTCATATTTACATTTTTCAACCTGCTATCAACTGAGTCAGTAGAACCTGACCTTACAGCAAGTGTCAGGACAGAGGTAGGTCAGTTTGAAATTTTATGTAAAAAGAAAGTCTGACAGGAATCAGAAATTTTTGAAGCTTAAATTTTAAGACAGGTACAAGCCACCTTACATAAAATGGTGAGAAAAGAGGGCTTAAGAAGAAATTATAAATCCTTGAGGAAAAAAAAATAAAAGGTGTTTTCCAAAAAGTTGTGTTGCTTAACTGCAGGTGAGGTGGGAGTACCTTGCGTCTCTCACAGATTCTAAGATACGGACAATAAAGCTTCCTAAATTATCCCAGGCACTCTCTATAGAGGAGATCTTAGAATATGGAATCACTCTGCAAAGAGTCCTAAGTGAATAGTGTTGCCAGATTAATTCCCCAAGTGATCTGAGAATTATTCAAGGGCTTCCTCAGTTGGTTTGTTCTTTGAAATTTGGGACTCTATTTCTGGTACACAGCAGCCTAGTGGTTCAGAACCCAGGTTCTGAGAGGCTAAGTCCTGGTAGCTTCCTCACACAAAAAGTAGTGACAGTTAACAGTATCTATTGCATAGAGTGGTTGGGAACTTTCTATGAGCTAAAGTGGGCAAAATACAATGTAAATCAGATCCAAATCCTCTCAATTAATATGAGCATTTATATTTAGTCTTATTAATAGAAATAATGATATTTCAGCCCACTGCTCCAGGTCATGTTTTGCTGCATTGCAATGGATATTATAACAATATAAACCAGATAAGATTCTTATCATATTAAATTGTTAATAGGAAAACTTGGCTTAGATAAAAGCTATGTTTTAATACAATAAAAGCAAATGAGTTATAGCAAATGTTTCAGAACTTATAATTTTGTGTTTACTATTTCACTTCATCTGGAAAAATATTCTACAGATAAAGAAATTGAAGTTCAGAAAGGTGTAGTTAACTATCCAAGGCCATACAGCAAGGTACAGATGCGATAAACCAAGCCTTCGAAACACATGTAAAATATCCTTTATTTGCTAGGTCATTTAATAGCAATCTTATCAGTTGACTTTTACTGTGTAACAAATCATCCCAAAACCTAGAGG
The DNA here is from genome assembly GCF_014898765.1 of Herpailurus yagouaroundi. NCBI lineage: Eukaryota > Metazoa > Chordata > Mammalia > Carnivora > Felidae > Herpailurus > Herpailurus yagouaroundi. The sequence goes on from NW_024412418.1 coordinate 22,593,523, forward strand.
CTTAAAGAAACAAGCATGTGTTGCTTTTTCTTGTGACTGTGGAGTTGGATGGGATATTCTTCTGGTCTGAGTAACTGACTAGGGCTAGATGACCTTGGATAGCCTCACTCACAAGTTGGAAGTCTGGTTGGTTTAGGAGGTCTCAGCGAAGATGAGTCATGTCTGCCTCATCATCTAGCATGTTAACTGGGGTTTTTCATAGGGTGGTCTCAGAGAGCCAGAGCAGGAAGTGAGCAAACCTCAAAATACAAGCATTTTTCATGCCTCTATTCATACTATATTTCCCACTGTTTCATTAGCTAAAACAGATCATATGGCCAAGTCCAGAGTCCCTAGATATAAATAGGCATGAAAAAAATTAAAGTATTGGTAGTAAACTTGTCAACATTTTAATATCCCTTAACTCTGACTCATAGGATTCTGGGTTTTTTGGTCTATCTTACTTTTCATCGTTTTTGAAATTTTCCAAAATGAGAATTTACTGTTTTTATAATGAAAATCATTTCTTAAATAATTCTGAAAAATGAGACATTTTCTGGAGGACCACAAGTCCTGATTGTGAGCTCCTTTCTTTTTGAAATGGGAATTCGACTTCTATCTAAACCACAACAGATGTTATTATTAATGTTTCTCAGGGGTGTCTTTTGTCTTTCTCAACTTATTGCTCTATATGCTTACAGTGTGAGTTCTTGAATTCTAGTCCCTTTGGTTGTTAACTTACATGCTGATAGCTCCCAAATCCATATACCCCAGAACCATCTTCACCAACCCCAGGTTAGAAATATTTCCAACCTGTCTCTCCAAATGCCTACAGGACATGTCTCCTTGGAGACGGACCTTGCCAGTCTCTTCCACCTATCTTGTCTCACTCATTTTGTTATGCCTGAAGGCAGATTTCTTGCCATTTGCTTTTTTGTGTTTTTTTTTTGTTGTTTTTTTTTTTTTGCCTTTTCCCCAGTTTTTCCACAGCTGTGAGCTCTGCCTTGGCACATGCACTTTCTCTTCTTTGAAGCCCCAGAAGTACTTTTCTCTACTTTTAATGGAAATTCATCTTCTGATAAGCTTTTCAACATCACCCAAAATAAGGAGAATAGAATGAAATTTGAGAGAATCCAAAGAATGTACCACAATATATTTCTGGTGTTGAATGTGGAAGGCATGATTTCTCAGAGAATTCCAGAAAACAATTATATCTGAATTTTTGAGCATTTAATTCTTCATGTTTGTAAAGGGGCAAAAAAAAAAATAACTTTATTGGCATTTATCTTCTACTCATTCATGTCAAAGACAAGAGTAGACACTGTCCAGGTAGCTTTATTCAAGAGATAATTCCAAAATTAAATAACTCTAAAATTTGATTTTATATATATATATATATGTATATATATGTGTGTGTGTGTGTGTGTGTGTGTATATATATATATACGTATAAATTTATGTTTATTACATGTATCTAGTCACATGGACCTCCATATCTTAACAATGAAAATAACTTAAAAGCAACATAAATATGCTTAAGACAATACCAAGAAACCACAATCTTTTAAACCATTTATTAACACAGAGTTAATCTGGAACAGTTGGAAAGCACTGTGGATGCTTTTACTTAAGGGAAACTTTTTAGTAGGTCACTAAAGAAGAATCACATGTTAGTAGTAGAAACTCCCCCCACCCAAAGAAATTAGTAAATCAAATTGAAAGTTCTGCCCCAAGTTTGCCTCTGATAAATATTCCTATCTAATTATAATGTAATTAAACCCATGGGGTTTGGAGTAAGGGTGAACTTTGGGAGTTCTCAATCTCTCAAAGTCTCATTTTTTCTCATTTGCGTAACAAAACGAAACTGAAATTTAATATGTCTATTTTGTAAAGTTATAATGGGATTCAGTCTTTCACGCAACTAAAGTTTGAGTGCCCATTATATAATAGGCATTAATAGTAAGGAACAAGATACACACAAGATACTGTACTAAGCTTACCACTGAAAGGAGGAGATTTTGTTAGTGTGACAAAGCACTTAGCATAGCACTTTGCACATAATACACACTCAATAAATACTAATTATTATTAGTGTTGTTATTCCATCTCAAAAAGTAATAGAGCATGCCATCAGTAGACTAAAGGAAAATTAGGGGAGGGTGTCAATTCAGTTGCATTCATATGAGCATGCACACACACACTTACATATACACACAAGTTTATGTATACCTAGGTTTCCAAATATACAAACCTGCCAAGGATTCTGCAGTCTCCACTACAATTCTTTATTTTAAAGGTATAAAATCCAACACAATTTTTCTTAGTACAGAGGCTTAGGATTCAAACTAATTTAATAAAGATTTTAAATGAAGTTGGAATAGTCAGTGACTCATAGGTCAGAAGTGGGTGGCAGGGACAGAAGAGAAGGCCTCAGGCAGAAAAGAGACTTTCAAAAAAAAAAAAAAAAGAGAGAAAAAAAAGAAAAGAGACTTTCAGTACCAGTTTCCCATTCAAAATGCTACAAGGTATTATTTCTTCTGTTATTTTAACCTATGGTTGATGCATAAGTCACATTTTCTCAGAGAATTTCTGAAAAGAAAGCTTGTCAAGCACCCCTAAAACCTAACGAAACCAAAGATTAAGTAAAATTTTAAGAGTCTTAAGCATAATCTATATACTTATGGAGTCTTAAAGAATCAGCTGCCTCTTGCTTTATCACGAACTGTGTAATTTTACAAATTTGGCTTTATATTCAAGATTCTGTTATAAAGAACAGTCATTTTGTCTTAATTTTAAGATATTTAGGAAATTAAAAGTGTTATTCCACTGAACACACAATTTATAAGAAAGTGAAATAGCCTTATTGCTGATATGGAGAAATATCAGATATGGGTTTTCTTCTTTAACTGTTGTAAATTGTACGAAATACATTTAAGGAACACAAATTATCCCAATAATATATCTAAGCCTAATAACTTATTTTGAAAGTCTGAAAAGTCTGAGTAGTGATAATAATAGTAATAATATTAATAATTAAAATAAATAACAAATAAAACAAACCTCCTGGTGTAATCTTAATTCATTAAACAAAAGCCTCCTTCATTTTCAAGCATAAAAATCATAAATTAACAATATAATTATGGAATGGTATGCTAGGTCAACTAACATAAGACTATATAAAATGTCGGGGCCCCTGGGTGGCGCAGTCAGTTAAGCGTCTGACTTCAGCCAAGTCACGATCTCGTGGTCCGTGAGTTCGAGCCCCGCATCAGGCTCTTGGCTGATGGCTCAGAACCTGGAGCCTGTTTCCGATTCTGTGTCTCCCTCTCTCTGCCCCTCCCCCGTTCATGCTCTGTCTCTCTCTGTCCCAAAAATAAATAAACGTTGAAAAAAAAATTAAAAAAAAAAGACTATATAAAATGTAGACAGGAACAATTATGAAATATCTTTTCCACTCCTTTAATAAGGGCAAGGATGGAGAATTAAATGGGTAATATTGCTGTCCTTCTTATAGTCACCATAATATATCTATTTCATATGAAACCATTAAAGGTAAATGCTCAATAAACTAACATTACTAAAGTTATCTTTGGCTATTGGTTATGCAGACATGATATTACAAACACATTAAAAAGAAAGAGAAGCAAGTGTAAGTGTGGGTGTGTTTGGTATAAATCTAGCCTACAAAGTGATACCAATAACATATTATTCACTATGATTAAGATGGAAAGTTTGTGTATTAATTAAACAGCTAGGATGAATAGAGGGCATTGTATGTGGCACTCAGTTGACTAGATCTTGTAGGTGATTCACAACTAGGATATTTATTTTTCAATATATACTGAGCACTTGCTAAATGACAGGGAGCTAAGTACTGAGTATATAGCAGGAAACATAATAACAGAGTCTTTATGCACAATGGGTGGGTCTGGTAGGACTGATGAGTAAACAGGAAATTGAAATTTAATATGTACCCTAGTACAGGAAATGTAGGATTACACAGAGAAAATGAATGAGCAAAACCTACAAGTCAGGAAAAGAAGTTGATACACATTTGAAAAGTTCATGCAGGAAATGTGAGAACACAAATTTATCTGGGACAGGTGTTAAAAATTAGTGTTTAAAGAGAAAATACTAACTAAGTAAACAGAAGTAAGCCTACCAGAATATTAATCTAAACCAGAAAGTATGAACTTGATGCCATAGACAAGTCAACTAGGGGAGTGAGAGATTGAAAGTTTTATTTAATATTAGTGATATGGTGATAATGTAATGGTAAGAAAAACAGTGGAATAGACAGGAAAATTAGTGTGATATTATCTAAGTCTGGGTGCTGAAAGCCTAGGCTCTTCATTTTAATGAACAAGGAGAAGGGGAAAAAAGAAGCCCAGAGATTTTTCAAAAGAAGAATCAAAACACATAGTGACATATTGGATGTTGTGAATGAGGGGGTGGGAGGGTGGGGAGAGGGTGGGAAAGGGTAAAAGACAATTCTATGATTTGAGTTCAGGTACGTAGAAATGTGAGGCCTGCTGTACAGTTTTATCTGGAAAGGAATGACAGTTTGGGGAGTAAGATTCTGAGTTCATTTAGTGTGTACTAAATTTACATGTTATGCACAATCCAATTCAATCTCTGCTATTGCTGGTTGGGAATAATCACAGGAAGAATGCAGGCAGATCATAAGGGTTGAAGATGTTCTTTGGGAATTATCTGCCTAGAGATCAGAAATGAAACCACGAATATGCTATAAAACAGCAAAGACTCAGGTAGAAGATTCAAGAAGGAGGGGTTCTCAAATATTAAATATCTAAGTGCATCCTAGGAACATAAGAGCAAAGGTACACTTACTGGCTGTAGGGACATAAAGGTCACCTGTACCCTTTTCATAGTATTTTCAAGATTTCATGGGGTTGAGAGAAAGGGGAATCTTATTTTTCATAGTAAAAATAACTGAGTAGATAGGAAGTGGAAACAATGGAGAAGTCTCTCGCATCAAAATTTGGTGATAACTGGAAAAATTAAAAAGCAGCTATAAATAGCTGTATTTTGATGATTTAATAATGGATGTACTGGAGTATGTTTGGAAGTAGTGTTTACATTAAAGAAAATTAGCTAGGCATCAAAGACACAAGGGTGAATAAATCATGATGACTACCCTCAATCTGCTCACACACTACTGGACTCTTCTCCAAAGAGGCTGATCAAAAACAGGAGAGAATATTAAGTTGAAAATCAAAGGATTTGAGAGAATTTTCAGCAAAATTCAGTTTGCAACATAAGTAGCAATGTTTTCACTAAGAATAAGGGGCAGAAAAATGGAAGGTGGTTGGATGTTTCAAGGTGAAAAGAATAATAAGTGAGAGAATAGCTTTGTGACATTTGAGAGGTAGATAAAAGGGTCAACGTGATGATGGGTGTGATCATGATGAAGCTACACAGAATGAATCTGTAATTGTCACAACTCTTGTGCATTTTCTTTCATCAGCATCCATGGCCTGACAGCCAAAACAGAGTAAGCAGGTGGGATAATAGATGTTTGAGGAATGATTTTTGGGGGAGAAGCAACATCTTTGAGGATTAAAAAGCAGACCTAGTGACATAAAGTTGGATTACACACACAAATAAAGCACAGCAATTTTAGTCCTGGAAGTGATTTGCCTTAAAGACTAATGATATAGATAATTGGCATCAATAGCAAATACTGAAGACACAATTATGTTATAAATCTCAATGATTCATTTCTGGTATGAAGCTGGCATGTGATTCAATACAGAACTTGGGAAGTAATAAAAATAGCTTTCTAATGTTCAAGAGCTCATACCTATTCTTGTTAAATACCTGACTTATTTCTCACAAGACAACTGACTCTGTGGCTAAAAGCAGACAAAAATGACTGATCAAGTATCAAAAGCCTAAAATGGCCGTTGATACCATAACTTGGCTTTTGCTGCACATCCTTCTGGAGAAAAGCCACAGCCAGAATCCTCAGTGACAATGTCAGGAGTAGGAAGAGCTATCATGCTAATAGTGTCTCCCAGTATTAAAAGGCAGAATTGCTCTGTAGGCCTTGTTTACTTCACTCCCAAGCTACATAAAAAACTCTGCTCTGTGGGAAGAAGAAATGAGGAATCTGGAGTGCAGAATATAGAGTTATGTTCTTGGTAGCTCTCTCAGTTAGACATGCTCAGTGGCAATAACAAAAACACAAAAATAAGTAAAAAATGGATGTTCTTGGAGGTGTACAATAGCCAAATACACACCCACCCATGACCAAAAAGTGAAAGGATTTGAACATCTTAGGGACTAAGTAAGGGACCTAAAAATTCCCTTTTGGTCATTTGTTTCTTTCTCTCTCTCAGAATTATTTCCTATTTCTGTTTCTTGCAACTGATTTTCTATTTGTTCTCCAATCTAAGAAGATTCGATAAAGATATCTGTCAGCCAGTTTTCCTGTATTCTTGAATATAGTCAATAACGAGCCCAGCACCAGCTTCCCAGTTAAATAATTCACATTCTTTCTGTAGCTAGGAGAGATCATCCAATTGATTTCCAGGGTTGTGGACAGAGAGTTTCCTCAAGAAGGGGTTGAGTGAGGAAAACACTTAGTATCTCCAGTAAGGCAGTCCAGAACTTCACCAAAAATGTGTATTCCAGGCCATGTCTAAATAGAGCAACTGCCTCCAGTATTTTAAGCAAAAACACTCTTTAGAAGATAGTCCACACAGCATCAACTAAAAGGTTTTCCATATATACATTATGTTTTATGCTCAGCTGGAGGGACCAGATTAGGGTATTGTAATATGTTGTCCTGCGTTTTTCTGAGTTCTGATAATAAAAATCATAACAATAAGCTGGGAATATATAAGCTTTAAGACAGAGTGCACACCCTTTCTTGAGAAGGCTAATAATCTACTTCTTGGAGCATTCTAATTTTATATTTTCCAATCATGTATTTTCATGAAGTATTTAAGGAAAACCAAAATCAAGTCTCTCTGGCTTTCAAGTGTGGCAGTGTGAAGAAATGGAAAATACTGGTTATGCTTCCACAGAAGAAGCAACAGAATATAGCAACATACACTGTATGTAACCTTCTCCGTACATAAGGGTTTCAATACTTTATTAATTGACAGTTGACATCGATATTTTCAACCTCCTGCTAAATCAAACTTAGATTCAGCTCTCTTCAAAGAGGGCATGACTTATTTCATAAAAGTCATTTGTACTGAAGAAAGCTCAAAACTGCCACCACCCCCTCTCCCTTTTCAATCTTTATCTAAGCAAGGAGCTTGTTCTAAATTGGATCCTCACACTTGAGTCAGATTTTTGTAGGAACACAGCAAGACAGGAAACTTGTCCTGTGTGAATCATATCTTCACCAATTGTGTTAACCTGTAAAGATGGCGAAAAATGATTGAATGCATCACACTGAAACTACAGACCAAATCTCTTTAACAACTGATTTCAGAGAGATGTATTTTATGTTCTTTAAATGTCCTTGCTTTGTATAGTATTGCTCCAGACAAGCAGCCCATTAACTATGGCAGGAAACCTTTATCACATAAAAATTTGGGATGTAACAGACTGGTTACAAGTTTTAAACTGTATTCTATGGGCCGAATTTTATATTCTCAACATTAATATGTTGAAGACCTGACCTCTTAATGTGACTGTATTTGAAGATGGGGTTTTTAGGACAAAATTAAGGTTAAAGAATGTCATAAGGGTCGGGTCTTAATTTGATAGGATTTGTGGCTTTATAAGAGGAGGAGGAGGAGGAGAGATAGTGCTCTCTTTCTTCACATGCATGCACCTAGGAAAGGCCCTTTGAGCATACAACCAGAAGGTGGCCATCTGCAAGCCAGGAGGAGAGCTGTCACCAGAGCCCCTAGGCTGGCACCCTGATCTTGAACTCTAAGTTGCTCCAAAATTTGCTGCTAATCTCCAAAGAAGAGATCTTTAAGCATAAAGGAAATTGTAAACTTGCAAATTCTATGATGGCCTTGAATTAATTAATGTATCAATTATAAACATGTGCTACATTTGGACAGTTTATGGATATAGTTATTTTATTTTCTTGTGGAGCTAAAACATAGCTCCAAAGATAATTATATCTTAAGTTTACACTTTATGAAAGTAATTTTGATTCATGAGAAAAGCCAATAGCTCTTAAAATAACTGAATTAATCATAAAGTGATTTTAGTATGGTATGATTAAACATCAAGATGAAGTCATTATTATATTATTAATTTATATACTACAAAGATGCAATTAATGTTTGTGATTTTTAATTTACAAGTTCCAAATACCAGTAAAGCCTGCTGCTAATTTGGGTCCTTGGTTTAGCACTTCAGTTTCCTCATTTTACGTAATGCCACCTAATTCAGAGGAGAATTTCTAAATATTAATAGAGAAGGTAATTTTAGAAATTTAATTAGTGATACGCCCCACACTACTGATTGTGTTTAGCTTTGGATCGTTGATTTTCCAGTCCACCCCCCAAAAAATTTATCTCTAAAGATTCCATGAGCTAAAATGAATAAAATATTTTATTCATGATAGCATTCCTCTATACTATGTACTTTTCTTAAATCAGTTTGATCTCTATTTGTTAGTAAAAATGGAGTTACAGAGGTATCTATATGGACAGCTTTTTAATAGTTTCCTTTCCAAGGCTGCATGGTATTTCATTGAAGACTTTTAATATTACTGGCATGATGGATGCGAAACAAAGAAAATTTGTATTCTTTGGGGGGCACCTGGGTAACTCAGTCAGTTGAGCATCTGACTTAAGCTGTGGTCATGATCACATTGTCCACAAGTTGAAGCCCTGCTTCCAGCTCTGTGCTGACAGCTAGGAGCCTGGACACTCCTTCGGATTCTATGTCCCCCTCTCTTTCTGCCCCTCCCCCACTCATGCTCTGTCTCTCTCTATCAAAAATAAATAAACATTAAAAAATTTTTATTCTTTGGGATATTGAGGAGATATAAATGTTTTCATATTTTCCTGAGCTAGAATCATTTTAGGTGGGCAGCAACTTTATTTTTAATTCTTTTTGTTGAAAAGAAATACATTGAGCCAGAACATTAAAAAAATTACCCTTTGAACATGTTAAGATATTGCAGGTTACGGTGTTCACTCAAGACTCTCTTTAAAAGAATAAAAAAAGAGAAAGAATATACCATATTATCCTTTTATACATTCAACAAAATATTTATTGAATACCTATGAAGTGTTAGGCTCTATGTGCTAGAAACTGGAGAATCCATGATGATTAAAAAAAGACTTGATTTCTGTTTGTGGAACTTAAAACGATCTAGTAGGGGAGATTGACACTAATAACGTAATCATATAAATCAATGCAAAATTGCAGATGTGGTAAATGCTGCCAAATAAAAATTACATATTACTCTGAGAGTACTTTGGGTTAAGAGAAAAGCATTGAGATATCCTGGAGCAGAGAAGAACTGGGTGATGAAACTCCTTGGAGCTGGAAAAACAAGAAGGACCTTGGTGAGAGATGATATCTAACTTTATCCTAAATTTACCTGTATCCGAAGAGTAATGGAAAAAATTTAAAGGTTTTTATCTAAGTGGAGAAAGAAGACTGATGTAATTAAATTTGTATTTTGAAAATATGTGTAGTCTGAAGAATGGATAAGGAAGACTAGTCAGAAAGTTATTCTGGAGATCCAAAGGAGAAGACTTACTACACAGACTTAGGTATTCATGACAAAGGTGGGGAGAAACAGAAAATCAACTGAATCTTCTGGTAGATCAGGTGGTGTATAAACCATAAAATTAGATTTGCTGCTATAAAAGATTGTAATATCAGTGTTAAGGTAGCTAAAGGAAAGAAATAATCTACTCAAGTTGTGGTATAGAAACTTCTCCAGCTTTCCTATCGAGGAGATAAGCACCCTACAACATGGATAAATAATTCTTCAGTACTGATATTTCCAAATGTATAAGGGCTCCAAATAGCAATATCCTTTTCCTGATTCATTACAATGCTGCTTTGGTGGTCTCCAGGTCTTCCCCTAGTCTGTAGTGTCCATTTGTAATTTTGTCTCTGAATTTTCATTTCAGTTGAGTCTACTTCTGTAGAAGCTATCTTACTCCCTGAGTGAAAATTATCCCTAATTTAAAGAACATCACTTAGGATTTATTATAAGGGGACTGACATTTCACCAGGGGAAGGCCACCCTTAAATGCTGAAACTTTATGTTGCTGGGCAACCCAGAAAAGTAGCCCAGAAATTCTTAGAAAATAGATTGTGCACACTAGCCTTCTTAAATGGCCATACATATGTGCATGACCTAAAAGCCCTATATGTATGTTTGTAAGGGAATTCTATTTCTAAGTCCCTCTACATTACTTACTGGTCAATAATGAGGAATTCTGATGTGAGATATAAATCTACTCAAAAAGCACTAAGAAGGTAACGTAATGAGCCAAGTAACTTTTCCAATATTTGAATCAACATAAGTTTGTAATTCAAACAAAGTTTCAATCAACTCCTTATAACAAAATAATTGTTACCCAAATAATTTAAGGCATAATCTCAATTATTCACATCACGTAAATGAACTATTTTTCGACACAGTCAAATTATGCTTTCAATCACTTTTGTATGAATGGTCTGACTACTGAAGAATTGTCTCTGAATTCACAAAGATAAGTTTTCTCATTCATTTTAAATTGTTCATTTTGACTTTTCCTCTCAAGACAAAATCATAGGAAATAATAAAACTGTCAGATGTCAAATTGGCTTTCTTGTCAACCCACTCCCCAGTGTCCCTTTTCTTGGGTCTGACTTCTTCTAAAGAAGAAATTTCAAGTTTTTAATTTTGAAACAGAAACAGGAAAGCTAAATTCTTATTGCAAGGTTTTCAACTATCAGTTTATGGATACATGTGTAAAGATAGACAAGTATATACTTTATAAACAGACATTTTCCATTTGTCAATCTTCATAAGATGTAAGCAATTCTATTCCAGTTTTCTTGTATCTGTGATTTCATCTGAGAACACCCACCTTCTGACAGTGCTGCTGACAATGTCCCCCCAGTATGACAGTTTCATTATTTTATCCATTGTCTGTAGGTTGGACAAATTCAAAATATTCTAATTTTAAACAAACTTTACCTCAAAAACTTTTAAAGAGAAAACATCACTGTATAGTAAAAATTCAAGCAAAGATCTTATGCATGATATAAAATCAAAAGAAAGGCCAACGATACTGACATTGAAAGCCTAATACCCCCCACTTTTATATAAACTTTGTTCCCCTATTTTGAACTGTGCATGCATTTCTTTTGCTTTTACAAGCCTCTTGAATTTTCCCTTTAGTTTAGTCTAACTTATTCCTTGCATTTATTTCTCTTCTTGTTATTTAACCTTTGCTTGTTAAAATGAGAATATGTATGAGTAGCTTTCCATTATAAAAAATAATATATGCTCATTATACAAATGAGAAATACAGAGGAAAGTAGTAGAAAGAAGCCATCTATTGTTCCAGCACTCAAAGATAACCACCATTGACCCTTTTCTTACAATTTCAGAATAACTAGACCAAGAAGATACTTAAGAAATCATTTCAAACATACTGCCTTCTTTATAAAGACCAAAAGTGTAAATTCTCCAATCACACCCACACATTTTAAGAACAAGCAAGGACTTTGAACAGGAGAAATAGAATTTTAGAAGTGCTCATCACTCATTTTACCAATGAATAAATGACTCCAGGATATTAGATGACTTGCTATGGTAAAACAGCTTGCATTGGCATGAGAAATGGATGACAGCTCCCCTGAATGGTTTCCCTGTCATTTTTCTATAATTACACACATACACACACACACAAAGTCTAGAGTATTTTCCATACTGCGTCAAAAGGTAGAATCATCTCAGCAAATTATCTATAATATAGATTCCTGGACCCCGATTATTCAGTGAGTCAGAATTTCTAGTGTAGAGACCCACAACTTTTATTCAAAGGTTGCAAACATTCCTGACGACCAGTAAGTTTTGCAAGGCACTGCTGTAGACCAACTCTTCCTTCTTTCATAACTCACATTATTCTTTGTCTCCTTCCTTTCTATCTTCCATCCCATTTATAATCATTAAAGTAATGTATTCTTCAACATGCTAACTGCACAGAGATATATAAAACATTAAAAAATTAAGCTTGCCTTTTTTTTTTTTTATGGGCACCACATCACTTCATTTCTTTGGTTTTCCAACTTGACTCTTGGACAATGCAAATTCAGTTACTCGCCTGCCTGGCCACTGTATGGTCTCTCACTGATGGGGCACAGGCTCTGAGGGGGGACTCAACAGAAAGACAAGGGTCCCCAAGAGCCAACCAGGCTGGCAGAGGACTGAAGCGTCCACAGCAGACAGGCCAAGCACCAGGAAAGACTCGAAGCCACCTCCCCCAGCCCCTTACCACACTCCTTGCAAGGGACAGGCCAGCACCTCCGTGATTCAGTTCAGGGCCTTCCCCTAGAGATTCTTCCTGTATGCCCTTACATCTCATGCTGAGCCCGGCACCCTCTCCTTTGGGGGCACCAGAGAGAAGCCACTGACCTGCTCCACGTTTGATTTCTAATGTTCCTTTGGGAAACAGCTTTGAGTAAGGAGGGTGCCAACACCCAAAAGAAACTGAAGATCTATATTCTGCTTAATGGGACAGATCACCATGTTACAATACTTCTTTCGTCTCCAGGAAGAGCTGAAAGCAACTTTAGCTAACCAAACCCCCACCCCAAACATACAGTTTCCAACACCAGCCAGGGGGCCCAGCCAATCCACTTAAATCAAAACAAAAAAAACTAAAACCAAGACAACAATAAAAAGCAAGAATGGCAAACAACTGAAACAGAGACGTTTTAATGTTTTTTAAAACATTAAAAAATTAAGCTTGCCCTTTAAGATGGTGAGAAAAGGAAAAAAAGGAGTAAATGCCTTCTAAACTAGTAATTATACTTTAAGTGCTATAATTCAAGTATGAAGTGTTATGTGAGTGTTGTGGGATGAATTGTGTCTCCCAGAGAGAGGTGTCTAAATCTCTGGTACCTGTTGAATTTGACTTTATTTGGGAATTGGGTCTTCACAGATGTAATAAATTGAAATGCAATCTTACTGGATTAAGGTGGATCCTAAATCCAATGGCTAGTATTCATATTCCTGTGTAAGGTATAAGAGACAGTCATAGAGCGACAGACACAGATGGAAGAAGGCCATGTAAAGACAGAGGCGGGGAGGGATTCTTTCCTGGAGTCTTCAGAGGGACCATGGCCCTGCTAACATCTTGATTTCAGACTTCTAGTCTCCAGAACACATAGAGAGAATACATATCTGTTGTTTGAAACTACATGATTTGTGACAATTTGTTAAAATGGGAAACTACTATGATGAATCATTTAAATAGCTTCACTTTGCAGGAAAAAAAATAAACAGATTGGGATGGTCAGTAAAATTTATAAACATTAAATTTAAATCTTTTACATTTTGTGATTGCTACAGACAAGTCCTCTGGAAAAAATAATTATGTTAAGGCTGTGTTTATCTTTGTTTTTCACAAACATAAAATAAATAAAACATAGAGATATAAATCTTTGCAATAAAATCTATTTTCAAATTTAGTAAATGCATACAAAATACTTGAAAAACAAAGACTTCTTGTTTTTAATCCATACAGTTAAAGGCCCAAATAACTTCAATTTTTATTGAGATAGATGCTATACTCAATTATGTTACAGTAATTTATCTGTCCATAGAGTGCCGGGTCTTTGGGGAATTTGCAGGGATATTTAAGCAGTGTCCAGCAGTGAATAACAATAAAAGACTATGTGCTCTGCCTTGTGCTGGCCCCAATCCTACAGCTACTGTTGAGACCAGGAGACAGCAGAGTCTAGCACAGGAAAAATGTAGAAAGGATGGCACCAATTACAAAAATGGAAGAACTGAGAAACAGACATGTCAACAAAAACATGAATCTAATTTCAAGAATAAAAACTTTGGAACAAGGTTAAGAAGATATAGCTGTTACACAGCTATGTATCATTTAAATTAAGTATTAATTCTGCAATCTTATCCATGCAACTATCATCGTAGAGGATGAAAGCTGACAAAATAAAAAAAGACTCAGTAAGAAATACCAGTTGAAACTAGAAGAAATATGAACTGAGATTCAGTTGTCCTGATTTGGGGCAAGCAGCTAACACTTTACACAGGTAAGAAGAAATCTATGTTGGGTATTTATCTTGTTTAGTTTCACTTTTGAACCCAAGGCTCAACTTATACCTGTAACATAACCAGATTTATAAGTTATAGATGGGGAATTTATACATGGAAATATGGAACAATAAACTTTTGTGGTTGCACTTATGTATGAATAACAGTAGGGGCTACTGTTGGGTTATCTAACCCATTCTCTGCCTCTATTTCCTAAAATGGACTCTGTCTGATGACAATTCACATGGATAATCATAACTATAAACTAGGATTTTTGTGCTCTTTCTATATGTTAGGCATTACTCTAATTACATTGTATATACTAGTTTATCTTCACATTAAAAACAACTGAATAGGTATTCTTATGCCAGTTTTACATATGGAGAAACTGAGGCTCAGGGAGCCTAAGTGAATTGCCCTACCATTGTCCAGTGATAAGTGGCAGAATTAGAAATCAAATCCAGGTAGGCCTAACACAACATCTCATTTATTCACCACTAACTTACATGGTCTTCCTTTTCCCACATCTTTTATATCCTCTTTTCAAATTAGTCCAGGAGCAGGGCCTGTGATATTCCACAGTCTAGATTAGTGGAATATCCAAAATGAAGTGAAAAGACCTTCTAAGGTTTGGTCTGACTCCTCTCTAGATTTCCTCTATATCCTAGGGGGCAGGAGTCCTCAGAGTCTTGGGCTTGGAAAGTCCTTTATAACATTTCCATCAGGTAAGGAAATAGAGTGAAGGAGAAGTCTCTTATAAAGTTCTAGACCTGCAGTGGAAGAATTAGGCCTGCTAGTATCCCAGGTTCAAACTTTGAATCCCCTTTCCCTCATGGAGAAAGATGGATAATACTTAAAGAACAGCTTTCAAACTCAAAAGGAAGAGAAAATTCAGCCAGCTGATGGAAAGAGGAAAATCAGAGTTATATTCAGAGAGGTCACTAATAAGAGGCCCAATGTTCCACCATTACACCTCCAGTCGAAGCCCTAAATAGGTTGCATGTGAGTATGTATAAGTGGCAAGGATGGAGAGACAAAAATCCTGGTGTTTTATGTGTGGTGGAAGATAGAAGACATGATATAGGTAGTTTACTGTTTAGATTGCTCTTGCTGCCCTTAACAATTTTACAAAAAGACAGAACCATCCCAGAGAAACAGAAGGAAGTCAATGAATAACCTATATTTTATTAATTTCAGTTTTCACTATACCAGTATTCATATTTATCTTAGATAAAGACAAATACAGGTAAGAACACAAGGAAATTTTTAAATCATCTATATGGACTAGTTAATACAATACTCTTTCTGTTTCTATTGCTATACTCTAAAATATATTTTCAGCAAATATATTTTAATGTGTATAATATACACATATCTACATATATGTTTACCTCTATAATAGACTTATTTTGACAAAAGTAGAGATACCACATATAGCTTTCTATAACCTCCTTTTCCCTTGTAAAATATTATAAACATTTTCCATATCAAAACCAAATTAACATAAGTTTAATTGTGACATAATTTATTGTACAAAAATAACATTTTAAAAATCATCTTATAGTAAATTTCAATTATTTCACTTTTTCTACTGTAAATAATATCGTGATGAACATCCTTGGCATGTGTCTCATTCCTTGGAACAGACTCTGAGAATTAGGCTGTAGTTCAAAGAGTATCACATCTTTTAATACATATTGCCCTCTGCAAGTGTTCTCCTAGTTTATTCCCACAAGCAATATATGAAGATGTCCATTTTTGAACACTCTCACCCACGCTAGGCTTGGTTAATGGCATATTTAAAACCTATTTTATGGCAGGATACTTATGCGTAGGAAGGAAACTTCAGTATTAAGTGCAAATGTTGAGATTATTCCCTGTTTGAGTGAAATAATCAGGAAAGTTATGTATTGCTTGATGAAGGACAGAATTGCTAAGTAATATTAACAATTAATGGTAGATTATATTAATGGTAGGAATATTAGCAAATTTGGTAGATTACCATGAATGCGTGCTCTCTCAAAACATTCTTGGATTATAGTTTCCAATAGCATCAGAAACTTCAGTTTTAATGACTTAAATGACATTTATTAGCTTTCCTATTATTAGTGCAAAATAAACCAGCATCATTTTATAACCAAAAAAAAAAAAAAAATCAATCTGCACTACAGTTCCTCTTTTGTGAGTCATCAAATGCCACCTACCTGTGACAAGTTTCATGAGCTATTAGAAGGGATTTTTCCATCCTCAGCAATGGCTTAATGACAAAAAGGAAAAAAAAAATCTTTTTATAAAGTGTACAAATTAGTTTTACTTTCCCAGATGAGGGATTATATTTATTTTAAAGGTGGTTTATACCTGAAAGAGCCATACAGAAAAATCTATATCCTTGCTTCCTTTTCACATATATGGACCTGTTTCAGTGATTAAATGGCAAGCCAGATAGTTTGCCTCAAGCTTAAAAAAAAAAAGAAAAAGAAGAAACCACAATATGCTAAGTGTAGTCATAAAGTGTTTATCAGTTGCTCAAGGGCAGTGAAAGAGTAAAAATATTCTGTATAATACACAAGGCAAATCTATAATCCAATCTCAGTGTTCCTACATGTTCATGGGTGATGCATATTCTGCCTCAGGTTCATCTATGCAAAGATCAGCACCAGTGTACTCTTTGCCTAATTTGGCTTTGAGTCACTGCCCTTAGATGATCAACATCTTAGAACAAAATGATTCTATTTTGGAATTCTCAATAGAGCTTTATTTTGTTTAAGATTCCAGTTTTAGCATTAGTTGGAATGCTTTTTCCTCAACTGTTAATTTAAGAAAAGTTAAGTCTTTAAGCAATACAACAATGCTAAGGAAAAGAATTTCATGTACAAAGTTAAATGGTGGCTCCATCTCCCTACACAGCATCACTTCTTAGAGGTTGCTCATACCAACACTGATTAGAACCCATTTTATGATTGGCTAAGTCTGGAAAAGTGAGTGTTTTATTTTGTATGTCATCTCTGGAAATTTTCTTTTCTTTTTTCTTTTTTTTTTTAATCACAAGAATTGAGTAAAGATTTTTCTAATTGTTTCTAAAATGATGTTTCAAAATATCAGACTGCATGAGATATACCCAGACCCCCATTCTTATGTGATCAGAATTTTGAGCTAGAACCACACCTACATTCTATAATCCAGTGAGCCCCCCAGGGAAAAATCAGATCACTTTCTTCATGAGAATTGCTCCCTTTTAAATTTGCTAATGGCAGGGATACCTGGGTGGCTCAGTCGGTTGAGTGTCTGACTTTGGCTCAAGTCATGAGTTCACAGTTCATGGGTTCGAGCCCCATGTTGGGCTCTGTGCTGACAGCTTGCTCAGAGCCTGGAGGCTGCTTTGGATTCTGTGTCTCCTTCTTTCTCTGGCCCTCCCCCACTCAAGCTCTCTCTCTGTTTTTCAAAAATAAATAAATGTTAAAAAAAACTTTAAAATTCGCTAATAGCAAACACCTTAGAACCTAGTGACAACAACTGAGGAATATGTAAAATCATGTGAAACTACATCAGATATATCACCTCCCTATATTGTTAGTATGAACTGGCCATTTAGTTGGACAGTGGATGTAGCTAAGTATCAAAATCAGCATAAGGATCAAGAACATTCTAAGCAGCTTGTAAAGTAATAGTCAATTACTTTACTCTGTCTCCAATTCCAGAATTTACTAAGTGTGCAATACTTGACTAATTTCTGAACCCATCTGGGACTCAGTTTTATAGTTTGCAAAGGGGAAGGGCTTTGTGGAGATAAATACAATAACATATATTAAAGTAGGTACACATATGGGTGCACAATAATTATTTGTTGAATAAATGAGTAATTCTTAGGAATTCAAGAAATGACAATATCTTTCTATTGTGAAGGTGAACTCACCAACCAGATAGTTTTGCTGCTCCTGAAGTGACTTACATGATATTTTTCATCTTGTTTTTTGCTTAAGAAACTTTCAGTTTAGGGGCGCCTGGGTGGCGCAGTTGGTTAAGCGTCCGACTTCAACCAGGTCACGATCTCACGGTCCGTGAGTTCGAGCCCCGCGTCGGGCTCTGGGCTGATGGCTCAGAGGCCTGGAGCCTGTTTCTGATTCTGTGTCTCCCTCTCTCTCTGTCCCTCCCCCGTTCATGCTCTGTCTCTCTCTGTCCCAAAAATAAATAAACGTTGAAAAAAAAAAAAAAAAAGAAACTTTCAGTTTGGATACCTATCTACTGAATGCTTCAGAAAACCAATACTAAAATTATCGTTTCCCATCATCTCATCTATGCCAAACTATTAAAAAAGAAAAACCAAAAGAAAAAAAATTGACTTCACTGTTACTATATTAGCCAAGATCCTTCTGTTTATTTCTTAATTAACTGCCTAACAGTGAGCTCTGTCTTGGTCCTTTATTCCTTGAGAATCAACATAACTTTAATATTGTCTGTGTGTCGTAAATCCTACTACCCATTAGGATATGGGGAAGTTTCTGAGAACATATGACCTTCCTTAAGCTAAAAGTAGGAGGTGGTATCAAAAATCTACATTTGCACATACCTTTTCATTTGCATTGTAGTGTCCTCCCAAAACATGTCAGGCAAACATATCTTTCAGGTGTGTATGGCAAGTTGCATAGGTTGGTTCACTAAACACCCATTTCAGAACTTCCCTTGCCTCCCTCTGTTTTTATCTATTCCAGACTTCCTCAAACCTAAGAGTGATCAGCTCTGGTAAATAAGTCATAGGCATGAGATTGCTGGACAACATTTTTCCTCTTTTTTCCTTCTCTACTCCTGTAATACAGACTAAATAGCCATTTTGTAGCCAAAAGGACAAAAACAAAACAAACAAACAAACAAACAAAAAAACCCACAGATTAAAGACACGAGTTGAATTAACCTGTTGATGTTATTGAGGCATACATTCCTAAATTGTTTTTCTTCTAATGAACAGAAAGCTCTCACTTCTTTAAGCTGTTAAAGAAGAGATTTCTGTACTTGTATTTGAATGCATTATGGAATAAAGTTTGACTTTAAATCCTCCCTCTGAGTGGATTTCCTTGAAGTCTCAAGTCAGATATTTTGTCTCTGCTCTTCCAACATAACTTTATGCATACAGATTTTCAACGGCAAAAGTTTTTATTGAAGTATAAATCAAAAAGTGCAAAAATTAAAGGATATAGTTTGACAATCTATTACAAAGTGAGAACAAACTTGGAACCAAATCAAGAAATAAAACATTCTGAGAAACCCAGAATGCCCCCTTGTGTCCCCTTCTAGTTACTATCCTCTCCTCTTCTCTGAAAGTAATTAGCAACTAACTTTGGCCATCATAAGTTAGTCTTTCCTGTTTTTGAATTTATATAAACATTATACACACAGTATGGATTCATTCATGTTTGATATCTTTATGAAAATACTGTATTTGTTAAATTTATCAAGTTGTTTTGTGTACTGATAGTTTATGTTCCTTGTTGTTTAGCATTCTATTGTATAAATACACCACAATTTATCCAATCTACTGTCGACGGATATTGGACTATTCCCAGACCTTAGTAATTAAGAATAATACTTCTATAAAGAATTTTGTGCATAGATTTTGGTGCACATATGTATAGATTTCTGTTAAGTATATACCTAGGAAAGGATTTCTGGGTCATAGAGTGTGCATATAACAACTTTAACAGTACTACCAAACACTTTTTCAAATAATTTGTACAAATGAGGGTCCTATCAGCAGTGCATGAGAATTCTTGTAGCTCCACATCTGTACCAAGAGTTGGTATTTCATTCAATTTTAGCCTTTCTGATGAGTATGAACTGAAATTCCATGGTTTTAACTTCCCTGCCTACAAATAAGAGTCAAAATACCTGATAGGTATCTTGGTTATATGGATTGTGTGTATGTGTAAAGTAACTTTTCGAGTCTTTTGTCTTCTTAGAAAATTTTATAATTGGGCTATCTGCCTTTTTTCTTGTTGGTTTGGAGAAGTGCCCATATATCCTAGCTATGAACACTTTTCAGTTCTATGTAATATAAATGGTCTCTCCCACTTTGTGGTCTGCTTTTTTATTTTGTTAATAGTGATCCTAATTATAATGTAATCCAATATATTAATTCCTTTTATGGTTAATGTTTTTTATTCTACTTAAGAAGCATTTTACTAAATCAAGATCTGAAGGTTATCTTCTAGAAGCTCTATTGCTGTACATTTCATATTTAGACCTGCAACACACTTGAAGTGATGTTGTGTACAGTGTGAGATAGAAGCTGATATTTTGAAAAATATAATATCCCTATTACATTGTTTTCTTCTTTATGATGCAATATGTGGCATCTTAGATCCAAGGAAATGTGGTAATATTCTAAATTACTCATGTTATTTTCAGTGATGGAATACAGCAGGGCAGACTAAAATTAATTTAAAAAAGTGATAGAGATGATAGAAAATAATATATTTAAAACAGAAAAGGTAAGCTTTTAAAATATTAGAAGAGTATAAGAAATTACTTCAAAAGTTAGAATGATTTAATAAATAGCATAACAATTTAAGAATTTGTGATTTTCAATAAATGTTGCCAGTTCTATTACCTAAATTGCTAAAATACCCCTAAACCACACAATTTTTATCCCTAGTACTACTGTTCACTAACATTAGTGGAATACCTGTTTTGGGCATGTGTAAACCAAAATGTACCTAGAATATCCTATTGCTAAACTGCAAGAGTGCTTTCAAATATATATGGAATAGTGCTAAAAAGAACAAGAGTCCCAACTAAAAGGATACAAACAAAAATAATAATTAGACTTCACAGGAGAAAATTGAGCATTTAAAGTACCATGGCTCTTTCGTGTTATCAAAAGAACAAATACAAATTATACTATTTTAAAGTCATGCACAGCAAAGGAAACAATCAACAAAACAAAAGGCAACCAACAGAATGGGAGAAGATACTTGCATATGACATATCCAGTAAAAAGTTAGTATCTAAAACATATAAACAACTCATAGAACTCAACATTCCCAAAACAAATAATCCAATTAAAAATGACCAGAAGAGGGGCACCTGAGTGGCTCATTTGATTAAGTATTCAACTCTTGATTTGGGCTCAGGTCATGATCTCATGGCTCATGAGATTGAGCCTCATATCGGGCTCTGTGCTGACAGCATGGAGTCTGCTTGGGATTCTCTCTCTGTCTCTCTCTGCCTCTCCTCTGCTTTCTCTCTCTCTCTCCCTCAAAAATTAATTTTTAAAAAATGAACAGAAGACACGAACAGACATTTCTCCAAAGAAGACATACAGATGGCCAACACACACATGAAAAGATGCTCAACATTATTCACCACCAGGGAAATGCAAATCAAACAGATATCACCTCACACCTGTCAAACTGGCTAAAATAAAAAAAAAAAAAACACAAGAAACGGCAAGTATTGGCAAAGATGTGAAGAAATAGAATCCCTTGGCCTTGGGAGAATTCCACAGCAGTACAGCCACTGTGGAAAATAGTATGGAAGTTCCCTAAAAAGTTAAAAATAGAACTACCCTAGGATCCAGTAATTGAACTACCAGCTGTTTACCAAAAAGATATAAAAACACTAATTCAAAGAGATACATGCACCCTTATGTTTATTTCAACATATTGACATTGGCCAAACTATGGAAGCAGTGCAAGTGTCCATCCATAGATAAATGGATAAAGAAGACATGGTGTGTATATATATATATATATATATATATATATATATATATATACACAATGCAATATTATTCAGCCATAAAAAGAGTGAAATCTTGCCATTTGCAACAACATGGATGGAGCCAAAGAGTATAATGTTAAGTGAAATAACTCAGTCAGAGAAAGACAAATATCATATGATTTCACTCATATGTAGAATTTAAGAAATATAACAAGCAAAGAAAAAAAAAGGCAGAGACAGAAAGAGACAAACCAAGAATTAGACTCTTAACTACAGAGAATAAACTGATAGTTACCAGAGAGGAGGTGGGTTGGGGGGATGGGTTAAATAGGTGATAGAGATTAAAGAGTACATTTATCATGACACACATTGAGTAATGTGTAGAATTGCTGAATTACTATATTGTACACCTGAAACTAACATAACACTGTATGTTAATTATATTGGAATTAAAATAAAAAGCTTAACAAAAATAAAGGTTAAAATTTTTTTAAATAAAGTCATGGGTTAAAATGATATTTTATTTTTTTTAAATGTTTATGTATTTTTGAGAGAGAGAGACAGACAGAATGTAAGTGGGGGAGAGGAAGAGAGAGAGGGAGACACAGAATCTGAAGCAACCTCCAGGCTCTGAGCTGTCAACACAGGGCCTGACACGGGGCTAGAACCTACGAATTGTGAGATCATGACTTGAGCCGAAGTCAGACACCTAACCAAGTGAGCCACCCAAGCACCCCCAAAAATGATATTTTAAATGTTCTATATTGATAAACCCAATATTTTTACATTAATACATTATATACTTATCATACATATTAATATATAATTAATACATTATATATTTTTATACAAATATATTTATATATCAATATATAATAGCATAAAATGTTCATATATATTCAGAATTAATTCAAATATGCTTATATTTTTGCCACTTGTAGATAACATTTTTTAATAAATTGGGTAAGAAGATTTGGAAGAGCAGGAAGAAATAAAAAAAAATTTTTTAAAGACTGAAATTATCTAAAGCAGAGTTCTCAACATGTGGGCCCTTAACCAGTAGTATCAGCATCACCTGGAGACTGGTTAAAAATGCAAAATCTCAATCCATTCTGATACCTGCTGAACAAGAAACTCTAGAGATGATGTTCAGCAATCTGTATTTTTTGTTTGTTTTTTTAGAGAGAGAGTGTGAGCGGGGGGAGAAGGATGGAGGAAGAGACAGAGAGAGAATCTTAAGGAGGCTGCACATTCAGTGCAGAGCCCAGTGTGGGGCTGGATCCCATGACCCTGGGCCTAAATCAAGAGTCAGATACTCAACAGACTGTGCCACCCCAGCAACCCAAGCAATCTGTAATTTTTAAAGCCCTCCCTGTGATTCCAATGTACATTCCAGTTTGGGATCCAGTTTGATCTAATATGACTATTTAAGTTAATGCACAACCTGAGCTTTCAGGCTAAATTGTGTTCAACCTCTGGACTTAACTGGTTGCAGGACAAATAAAGAATTTTTTTTTTTCAATATGTGAAGTTTATTGTCAAATTGGTTTCCATACAAACAAATAAAGAATTTATATTTTGTTTTTCTCTTAAATATTTATAATTTTTTGAGAGAGAGACAGAGCACAAGCAGGAGAGGGACAGAAAGAGAGGGAGACACAGAATCCAAAGCAAGTTCCAGGCTCTGAGCTGTCAGCACAGAGCCTGATGCAGGGCTAGAACTCATGAACCACCAGATCATGATCTGAGCCAAAGTCAGACACTTAACTGAGCCACCGAGGTGCCCCTATATTTTCTCTGCACCACAGAGTTAGGGCGAGTTATTTTGAGACCGCACTAGACCCAAAAGTATTGGAGTGTGGATTCAAATACAGTTATGTCTTAATGCAAGACTACACTCCACACTATGCCACTTCTTTTCCAACATTCCATTGTAACTCTTTTTCACAAAGAAAAGGGTAGAAGTAACTTGCCTAAGCTGAGCTTCTACTGTATCTTAAGTTCTATAAATACTGTTTTTTTTCTAATTCTTATATCCATATATGTATAGATTAGATGGGAAGGGCATGGGGTTCAGGAAGGTTAAATATATAAGGCCTGAAGCCACACAGCCAGCAAGGGCAGAGGCAGGATTCCACTCTAACTCTTCCTGAATCCGTAGTGTGTGTTCTTTCCATTGGAACACTTGTTCCTCGTTATCATACACTTCTAATATGTACACCACATGTGGCCAATAAAAGTTTATTGGATGAATGATGAGTTAAAGAATGACCTGAATTTCCCTGTTACAACGTTTTCAGGGGCTTTCTCAGTGGACAGTTTCCAGATAGCTTCCAGAAACTGCAAAGACACTTTGACCAACATAAATAGTTCACTTAATGGGGAAGCAAGAAAAATACTGGAGTCTTTGAGGAAGGATTACATCATTAAAATGTTAGATCCTTACATGAGAAATATTTTAGTCATTTCATAACTTCAAGCTGTATGTTTCCTCAATGCTCCATGAAAATATTTGAAATACACAAAAGATACAAAAGAAAGTATAACTTTCTCAGTGAAAATGTGAATTTCAACACCTTAAAAAGAATATTATACTAGTGTGACATGTTCACGGCTCATTTAACTTACCTACCAGAAAACTTCTTAGAAAAACTTAGAACTCAAATTAATTGTAAAAATCATTTTAAAATTACATGAAATGACATAAGGAGATGAACGCAATAGTTGCTAATGTTGGAGGAGTCATAGGGCAAGGGAGAGAAGGAAACAGATTAAGAAGCTCCAGACATTTGTTACTTGAATAGCAGCAGGAATGGAAAACACATAGGGGTAACATTTTAAAGCTGTGTGTGGGAGGCACTTGCACAAAATATTTTGTCAACAGGATTTCTGCGTACACCTCTCACACACTGCTTAGGAAATTTACCCCAGAATAGAGATTCTCAACTTTTTTTTTCCTTCCCTCGCAAGCTGTCTAGCCTATGTAATTAAAGTCGCCAGCAACATGGTATTCAGGTGCTGACAAGATTGATAGTTGCAGAGATTTTGCCATAGAGGGACAAAGCTAGGCAATTTCATTTCGCTAAATTGTAGTTGTGAAAAATACTGTCTCTCACCTGCTTCCTAGAGCAATCTCTATCGCTGGTTTCCTCTTAAGTTTTGCTTCCAGGTCCAGATGACATTTCCCCTCTATTTTGCTGATAGACGTTCACACTCTCAAGAGGTACATTTATTAATATTTGATCAAATACATTGTAACATCTTGAACCTTTATTCATGGTAATAATAAAAAATTATAGTAAAGTTCTCTTAAAAAGCACATTGTGAAGCAGAATCTATTAAGATACTAAGAGTCACTGATTTTCTCTTTATTCACAAGTATGTAACCTAAATGTCCCAAGGCATTACCATGTGTGTATTTCCCAGATCACGTTAACAGACCCAAATTTGTACATTAATTAACACAAGTTTCATTATATAAGATTCAAAGTTTCTTCTGGGCCATCCATACACACCAACCCTCCCTGCAAAGTCTGTCTTCAATATTTCTGGGCATAATACTCTCTCTGGAAATCTTATATGCATGCTAAGAAACTGTAAACATAAATAAAACAAACCGCATTTGAAATAGAGCCCAGAAACCCTGAAAGGGGAACTCTCACACATGTATTTGCCATTGCAGCTTACTTCATATTCCTGGGCAGGAAGAAGTTCACTCTTTTACCCCAGCACAAGAAAGGACTATTTCCTCCTGGCCACCCTACCCAGTGAGAAACTTCCACAACTCAGCCAATGAGAAACTATCACCACCTTGAACTCTTGCTTTCCTACAACAGATCTTCCTTCAAAATAGCCCCTCCCAACTTTATTCCTTTTCCCTACAAAGCAATATCCTCTCGTTTGTTCTCTGGACTATGCCTATGGTTTCTCCATAGTTTGCATGTCCCAAATTGCAATTCTCCTATTCCTGAATAAATTCATTTTGTTGGTAAAATAACTGACTTTTATTTTTAAAGTTAACAACACATACACACACACACACACACACACACACACACACACACACAAATATAGTTGGTTTATCTTAGAGCAGAAATAGGTAAAGTTTTCTGAAAATAGCCAGATAGTAAAAATTTTAGATATTAGAAGCCACACAGTCTCTGTTGCAACTAAATTCTTCTGTTGTAACATACCTAAACAAATAGACACGCCTGTATTCCAATAAATCTTTATTTGCAAAGACAGGTTGGGAATAGACTTAGTTTCCTGTCTTAAACTATGCCTGAATTGAATTAGTCTCACTTTCCACCCTAGGGGTAATCAAGTGAGAAAATCTTTGCTACTATATACCATGTGCCTTAGGAATGCATTGTTTCCAAAATATTTTTTGTTGTTCCTAGAAACCGCGGTTCCCATATCTGAAGAATCTATGGATCCCAGTGGTAAAATGAATGTATCGATATCATTCTACAATCTTGAGCTGTTGAATCTGACACACCAAAATTCCATAGTCCACTGACCATAAACAGGCATGAAAATGTATTAAACATCTAAACCATAGTAATTACTGTTGGACCAGCTTTAGAAATGTTACAATCTATATACTTTTAAATCTTTACCTGTTTAAGAAAATACATAGACAATTGATAGAAATAATGGTATTCTCATTTATAGAATGTTTTTACTGGGAACTAACAATAGCAAAAAAAATCTGATTAATAAATATTGTCAAAGTCTCAAATTACATTGTCTTTAAGTTTACGGTCATTCTTTATTCAGTAAGCATTTAATGAAAAACTATCAGTGCCAGGTACTGGATTAGATACTAGAATGCAATTATAAATAACACACAGTCTCTGTCCTAAGGGGATGTCAAGGGTGGTTATTGGACTCTGTGTAGATTCTTTAATCTTGAAGTGCAAACACCCTTTGTGTCTCACTAGTTTGAGTGCTCAAGTGGATTTTATAACCACCTTAAAATGACTCAGGTAGCAATGGACTTTACTAACAGAGACTTCAGCATTTCTTAGGGATCTCCTCACCCCCCAAATCCTCAATGCTGCTTAAATATGTCCATGAATTAGTCACTCTTTCTTCTCATCTTCATTTGCTTGATAGAAGAACATATTCTGAGGCCTTTCTTTTAAGGTCAAAGTCTGTAAATGCAGGCCTTTGAGTAACTCTCTCTTTGGTGGATATCTCCAGTGCTACTGACTGAAGAGGTCAGCATCCACAGTTGTTAATGGCTGTGTCAAAAGCCCTAATAGTCCTACAGTAAAGCCATTCTAAGGTTATTGTGCCTATTACCACTGGATTCTCACTCATGACTTTTATATTCTTCCTGAGTCTCTCTAGACTTCTGCCGATTATTCCAAGTAGGCTCCTTACAATAAGAACACATATTTTCCCCTCTTCTTGAAATGAAACTCAGTAAAGAATGCCTGACAGCAAAATTGCTTGGATGCTCAGGGTTGTGACACTTTGGTGGCTCAACTTCTTCCATATACAGGAGTATTTCTTTATGCATATTCATGATGCCAAGATTAGGTCAAGATGGTTTCCCAAATCATCTCTATTATGCCATAACTAACAACTGTCCCACAATGGTCTTTCTTCCTGACTCCAACAGCTGAGATCATTGTAATAAATTTAGGTATTAAGAAACAACCCTCTCTAAAGCAGTCTCTATAGCACATGGTTTTATATTTTTGAATCCTAATTTAAAAATCTCCAGTATCTGTGGACATTACTAATTCAAACAGATGCATGGAGCTTTGTTCCCTCCCAATCTTAAAAACTCAATTAAACTATTTATTTTGGGGAAGTGTGAGTCTTAACTTCACTTACTAAGAACAACATAGCTCTCCAGGTTTTTGTCTAGGCAGAGTCAATTTACAATTTATTTATATGATTGTCAGCATTCAATAATTACGGTCAAAGTCACTATAGCAAAATTTTACACTTAGGATATACAAAGCTCTAGTGAGCATTATTCATAACCTAACAATGATAAAAAGCTGCCCAGTCTATAAAATCACAACTTTTTTAACCCCATCAGAGAGATAAGTTTGTGAAGCACCCAAGTAACTTGAAACTCAAAAAGGAATAAGCCTTTCCAAGGATAAACAAAACACAACAAGAGTTGCACCTTTGACAAAGCATGGGAGACATAGGTAGCTACCATATAAGCAAGTAAGATGGAATTATTTAAAAATGTAATGTATTGTAAAAGGCCAAGTGTGGGCTAACCTGCTACTTTAGAATAGATAGAGGCACCAAATATAAGTGAAATCTGCATTCATTTGCAAGATATTTTCCAGGGGCCTCCATTAGGAACTCAGAAGAAAGATTCAGAGTAGGGCAGAAGACTAGAAAGAGTTCTCCTCAGTGGTACAGCATGCAAAAATTAAGTGATGTCTGTTAGTAGGTAGACATGAAGCCCTGCCCACGCCATAAACCCTTCCCTCCTACAAAGCACTATAACCACTTGAATAAGGGCAATAAATTTGTCAGGACACAAAGATCTATTATGTCTAGGAAAACAGCAGCAGATTAAAAACCCTCCACTCCTGGGGAAGGAGCAGTGGTTTATCTTGGGACAAGCAGAAGTCTGTAACTGCTGGGGGAAGGAAAAGAATGTCCTGCCCAAGACTGAGTACAGATACAAGGCAGAGTCTGGTTACCAAGGGGAGGAAAAACAGGCAAATTGAGAAAGACTCATTCCTAAGACCTACATGCACAGTCTGCTCCAACTGGGATAGGAAAAGAGTAAGAGCACAGAGACAAACTCTCTCTGTGGCAAAGGTACACAGGGACTGCTGAAAGATGAGAGGGAACAGGAATACTAATAAATACCATTCAGCAATGCAACCCATATTCTGAATACAAGGTAAAAGCAGACCACCATCACAAGAATTCAAAGCCTGTAGAGCACTGAAGGGAACAATAAGACAATACCGCAACTAGCATAGCTGCTGACAGACTCAACTCTTTATATGCAGAGTTTGACAGGAGAGTTGTGCTCATTTCAAGGGTTATTTACCATTCATCGTCTTACCTATTGTTCTACACATGAACATAGGCATTCAATCAAAAATTATGACACAGGAAAGAAAGAAGAAAAACCCACTCAGTAGTAAAGAGACAAAGCAATTAACACTATCAGACTCAGGATGGGCCAGATGTTGAAACTATCAGAAACTTTAAAATAGCTATATTTAATATATTAAAGGATGTAGCAGTAAATGTTGACAAAATGCATGAACACATGTGGATCATCAAAAGAGATATGACAACTACAAGAAAATCTTTAAAATGCTAGAAATAAGCATAATGTAAGGAATAATTATTTCCTTAAATGGCCTCATTAGGAGACTAAACAAAAAGGAGGGAAAAAAACAGTGAATTTAAATATACATTAATATAAATTACCCAACAAAAGAACAAAGGAAAAAAAAGAATGAATAAAATAAAATACATTTCAAGAGTTGTGGGACAATATTAGAAGGTCAAGTTACCTATAATATTTAATTCCAGGGAGATAAGAAGAAGCAAACAGACCAGAAGATACATTTAAAGATATAACATGGAAAATTAAAGAAAAGTAAAAAAAAAAAAAAAAAAAAAAAAAATCCACCAAACCACACATTCAGGAAATTCTAGGAACTCTAATCGAGATAAATGTACAAATAAATAAATAAATAAATAAATAAATAAGAAAAAGATATGTCCTAGTCAAATCTGTAAACAAAGACAAAAAATCCTCCTATCAAAGATAAAGTTGTGAAGACACATTACATAGAGAAATCAAAAATAAGAACTATAGCATATGTTTTGTCAGAAATCATGCAAGCCAGAAAAAAATTATGTAGTTTTTTAAATATGTAAAGAAAAATAAAATACCAACCCAAAATTCTATACCCAGCAAAAATATTTTTTAAATGAAGGCAAAAATAGAGTTCTTATCAGATAAAACCTAGAGAATTCATTTATAGCAGAACTCTAAGAAATATTAAAGAAGTTCTTCAGGCAGAAGAAATATGCTGCTAGACAGAAACTCAATCTAAACAAATTATAAGGAGTATCAGAAATGGTAAAAATAAAAGGAAACAAAAAAGAATTTTCTGGTGCTCCTGGGTAGCTCAGTTTGTTGAGTATCTGATTCTTGGTTTTGGCTCAGGTAATGATTCCAGGGTTGTGGAATCAAGCCCTATGTCAAAAAAAATTTTGTTTTCAGTGGTTTTGTACATCTATTTAAAGCTATGTATAACATAATTAAAAGTAAAATACATTTAAAAACTTGAAAAATAGGAGAATAGGAAGTATACTGTTATAAGAATCGTACACTACATAGGAAGTGGTATATTATTTAAAGACAGACTATGAAAAGTTAGAAATGCAGTTAAAGATACAGATTTTTTTTAATTTTTTTTTCAACGTTTATTTATTTTTGGGACAGAGAGAGACAGAGCATGAACGGGGGAGGGGCAGAGAGAGAGGGAGACACAGAATCGGAAACAGGCTCCAGGCTCTGAGCCATCAGCCCAGAGCCTGACGCGGGGCTCGAACTCAGGGACCGTGAGATCGTGACCTGGCTGAAGTCGGATGCTTAACCGACTGCGCCACCCAGGCGCCCCAAAGATACATATTTTAAACTTTAGAACAAAAACTAAACATATAAAAAACAGGTATACAACTTAATAGAGAATAAATCACACAAAAAATAATGAGAACAGAAAGGGGCAGGAAAAGGAGGGAAAATGGAGTAAATGATAGTACAAATATAAAATAGTTATCAAGCTGGCAATTTAAAGCCAACTATATCAATGACTGCATTAAAGGAGAAAGGTATGACGTTAAAAGGAAGAAAATCTCAGAACAAAGCAAAATTGAACTACATGCTTCTGTATAAAATTTTTACTCTAAACATAAAGCCATAGGTAAGTTAATAGCAAAATGATTGAAAAGGAGAGACATGCTATCAATATTTTTTTAACTACAAAGCTAGATTAATATGAAACAAAAACTTTAAAACAAGGAATACTGCTAGATATATAAGACATATTACACAATAACAAAAAGGTCAATTCATCAAAAAGACATAAAAATGCTAAATCAGTATGCACTTAAAGAAATTACATGAAGCAAACCCCACAGAACTCATGGGGGAAACAGACAAAGCCAAAATTATAGTTGAAGACTTCAGAACTCTTTCCAGTAATTAACAGAAAAAACAAAAAAAAAATCAATAAAGATTTTGTGGAAGAACTAGACACTATAAACTAAACACTATTCACCTCCTTGACAGTTACAATACACTATACCTGAACAACAGCATAAGACACTATTTCCAAATGCACAAGGAACATTCACTGAAATAGAACACATTTTGGGCCAAATAAATGTAAAAATAAACTTCAATAAATCTAAAAGATTCAAAGTGAGCAAAATGGAATAAATAGAAATCAAAAAGACAAAGTTAAATGGCAAATTAACAAAAACCATAGGCTATAGAGAAAATCACAAGAGAAGCTAGAATATACTTTCTGATAAGTCACAACATGTCAAATTTTAGTGAATATAGTGAACATGGGGCTTAGGGGAAAGTGTCTAGTACTACATGCTTATATTAAAAAATAAGAAAGGTTTAACATCAATAATACAAATGGCCACCTTAAAAAAAAAGGCTAGAATAAGGAGAGCAAATTAAAACTAAAGTAAGCAAAAGGAAGGAAATACTACGGATGAGAAAAATAACCAATAAAAATGCAGACAGAAAAACCATAAAGCAAATAGTTTTATCTCTTAAAAGCTCCATAAAATTATTAAATCTCTATACTGACTAGGAAACAAGGGAGAAAACAAATTACCAATATTAGGTATAAAAGAAGGGACATTACTATAAATCATAGAGATAGTAAGGGGACTTTAAGGGAAATCGTTAACAACTTATATAAATAAAATTTTTATAACTTTGGAAAATTGACAACTATCTTAAAAGACACAAAATACTAAGTTCACTCAGAAAGAAATACTCTTGAGAGTTTTATACTTATGAATTGATAACTTAAAAAAACATCTAACATAGAAAACCCAAGCACATATGATTTCACTGGTAAGATCTATCAAACATTTGGTGAAAAAAAGTAATAGCAATTTTACACAAACTCTTCAGAAAATAAAAAAGGAGACATTTTTCAACTCTTCTGTGTGGTATCATACCCAGACAATGATAGTACAACATACAAGATAAAGATACTACAACAAAATAAAAGTACAGAACCAATCATCTGTACCAATGCATAATCTGTAAAATATTAGTAATTCAAATTCAGCAATAGATTTCAAAAAATAATGCATTATGAGCAAGTGGGGTTTACTGCAGGAAAGCAAGAGAAATTTAACATTTGAAAACTCCAGACTAAAGATAATCATATAATTATCTCACTAGATTCCAAACAAGTATTTAACAAAAGTAGACGTCCATTAATTATAAAAGTTCATACACATTAGAAACATAATTTCCTCAATGTGATTAAGTGAATCTATGAAATATCTACAGTTAATATCATATAATGATAACACCCTCTCATTAAAATTGGCATCGATAAAACTATGCTTTTATTATTTCTATTCAGCATGACAGTGGAAGTCCTAGGCAGGGAAACAAGAAATTTTATTTTAACATGGAAAAGAAGAAATGAAACTGTTTTTATTTATAGAATATCTGATTATATTGGTAGGAAATCTGAAACAATCTAAAAGTTTTTAGAATCAATAAATGTGTTTAGCTAGTTGTTAGGAAACAAGGATTAGTTGTATTTCCAGACAGGCAATGAAGAATTTCAAAGTAAAATTACAACCAAATTTACCATCTATACAAGTGAAACCCCATATGACTATCAGCTTATTTTTTTAGCAGCAACTTTGCAGGGCAGAAGACTGAGCATGATATATTCAAAGTGCCAAAAGAAAAAAAATCTGCAACCAAGAATACTCTACCTGGCAAGGTAAGTGGAATTGAAGGAGAAATAGTTTCCCAGACAAACAAAAGTTAAAGGAATTCATCACCACTAAACCAGTCTTACAAGAAACATTAGAAGGAATTCTTTGAGTGGAAAGACAAGACCATAAGTACTAATAAGAAAAGTATGAAAGGAAAGATTTCACAGGTAAATGCAAATATGTAATAAAAGTAACAGATTAATCACTTATAAAATCAACATAGTGGTTAAAGCATAAAGCAATAAAATCAATTATATCTACAAAAGTCAGGCAAGATGTTCACAAAATAAAAGAATGTAAAGTATGACATCATATGCATAAAGTGTGGCCCGGAGGGGAGTAAAAATTTAGTACCTTTACAATGGGTTCAAACCTAAGTGACCATCAACTTAATATAGACTGCTATATGCATAAGATGCTATATATGAACCTAACAGTAACTACAAATTAAAAACCTATAATAGATACAGAAAACATCAAGAGGAAGGAATCCAAGTATAACATTAAAGAAAGCCATCAAAACACAGGTAAGAGAGTAAGAGAAGAAAGGAAGAGAACTTCAAAAACATAAAATAAATAACAAAATGGTAATAAGTGCATACCCATCAATAAAAATGTAAATGGATCAAAAGATATAGGATGACTGAAGACCCATCTATATGCTGCCTGCAAGAGACCTCCTTTGGACCTAAAGACATAGGCAGATTAAAAGTGAAGGGCTAGAAAAACATATACTATAAAAATGGAAGCAAAAAGAAAGCTAGGGTAGTCATACTTTACCAGAAAAAAAATAGACTTTAAAACAAAGACTATAGGGTGCCTATATTCTCAAAAATATATGTATTTATTCTCAAAATACAAAAAATACAAAATACAAAAAAAATATGTATTTATTCTCAAAAATTAATGTAAAAAAAATTAAAAAAAATAAATAAAACAAAGACTATAACAAGTAACAAAGAAAGGAACTACATAATGATAAAGAGAACAATCTAAAAAGAGGATATAATAATTGTAAATATCTATGTTTACAACATGGGAACACCTAAATGCATAAGACAACTATTAACAGACATAAAGGAAGAAGTTGACAGTAATACAATATAGAATGGGACTTTAACACATCACTTACATCAATGGATAGATCATGCAGATAGAAAATCAACAAGGAAACAGTGGCTTTGAATGATATACTTATGAATTGATAACTTAGGTATAAGTTATAAGTGATAACTTATGAATTGATAACTTAGGTATCTGGACCAGATATACCTAACACATAAATATAGAACATCCCATCCAAAAACGACTGAAAACACATTCTTCTCAAGTGCACATGGAACAGTCTACAGAGTGGATCACATATTAGACTGAATAAAAAGTCTCAATAAATTCAAAAAGACTGAAATTATGTCATACATCTTTTCCAACCACAATGGTATAAAACTAGAAGTCAATCACGAGAAAAAAACCTGGAAAAAGGACAAATACATGAGGGCTAATAACTTGCTGCTAAACAATGGGTCAACCAAAAAATCAAAGAGAAAATAAAAAAAAAATACGTGGAGACAAATGAAAATGAAAACATATCATCCAAAATCTTTGGAATGCAGCAAAAGCTGTTTTAAGTTTATGGAGTTTATGACAACCCAGGCCTACTTCAAGAAACAAGAAAAATTCCAAACGACCTAAACCTAAACCTAAAGAAGCTAGAAAAAGAAGAATAAAACCCAAAACCAATAAAAGAAAGGAAAT
The DNA here is from genome assembly GCF_014898765.1 of Herpailurus yagouaroundi. Classification (NCBI taxonomy): domain Eukaryota; kingdom Metazoa; phylum Chordata; class Mammalia; order Carnivora; family Felidae; genus Herpailurus; species Herpailurus yagouaroundi. The sequence continues at coordinate 22,628,216 of NW_024412418.1, forward strand.
AAAGATGAAAGCAAAATAAATAAAGACTAAAAAAATAACAGATCAATTAAACAGGAGTTTGTTCTTTGAAAAGATCAACAAAATTGATAAATTTTTAGCCAGACTCATCAGAAAAAGGGAGAGAGAGAGAGAGAGAGAGAGAGAGAGAGAGAGAGAGAGAGAGAACGCAAGTAAAAAGAAACTCAAAAATGAAAGAGGAGACATACCAACTAGCACTACAGAAGTACAAAGGATTAAAGAGAGTATTATGAAAAATTACATGTGAACAAATTAGACAACCTAAAGAAATGGATAAATTTCTAGAAACATATAACCTGACACAACTGAATCAGAAAGCAGCAGAAAATTTGAACAGGATAATTACTGGCAATGAAATTGAATCAGTACTCAAAAATCTCCCCCAAAAAAGTTCAGAACCAAATGGCTTCACAGGTGAATTTTCCCAAACATTTAAAGACAAGTTAATACCTATTCTTCTTAAACAAGTGGAAAGGAAAGAAGGAAGGAAGGAAGGGGGGGAAGGAAGAAGAGAAGAGAAAGAAGAGTGAAAAAACTTTCCAAACTCATTCTACAAGGTCAGCATTATTCTAATGCCAAAACTAGATAAAGATACTACAGAAAAAGAAAATTATAGGCCAATACTTCTGATGAATATAGATACAAAATCTTCAATAAAATATTCACAAAGCAAATCCAAGAATACATTAAAAAAAAATCACTCACCATGATCAAGTAGGATTTATTCCAGGGATGCAAAAGTGGTTCAACACTCACAAATCAATTAATGTGATACATCCCATTAACAATAGAAAGGATAAAAAGTATATATGATCATTTAATAGATACAGAAAAAGCTTTTGACAAAGTACAATATCCATTCAAAATAAAAACTCTCAAAAAATAGGATGAGGGGGAATATAGCTCAACATAATAAAGGCCATATATGAAAATCCCACGGCTAACATCAGACTCAAATTTTTCTGGTAAGATCAGGAACAGGACAAGAATGCCCACTCTCACTACTTTATTCAACATAGTACTGGAAGTCCTAGCCACAGCAATCAGACAAGAAAGATGAATAAATAAATAAAGGTATCCACACTGGTAAAGAAAAAGTAAAACTTGCATTATTTGCAGATGATATGATACTTAAAATAGAAAATCCTCAACACTCCACCAAAAAACTACTGGAACAGGGGTGTCTGGGTGGCTGACTCAGTTGGTTAGGCGTCTGACTTAGTTAAGGTCATGATCCCACGGTTCACAGGTTTGAGCCCCGCTTTGGGCTCTGTGCTGACAGCTCAGACCCTGGCTCCTCCTTTGGATTCTGTGTCTTCCTCTCTCTCTGCCCCTCCCCTGCTCATGCTCTGTCTCTCAAAGATGAATAAATGTTAAAAAAAAAAAACACAAAAAACTACTGGAACTAATGAATGCATTCAGTAAGATCACAGGATACAAAATCAATATACAGAAATCCATTGCATTTCTATTAACTAATAATAAAATGGTAGAGAAATTAAGAAAACAGTTCCATTTATAATTGCACCCAAAAGAATAAAATACTTAGGAATAAAATTAATCAAGGAAGTTAAAGATCTGTACTCTGAAAACTTTAAAATACTAATGAAAGAAATTGAAGATAACGCAAACAAATGGAAGGATATTCCATGCTCATGGATTGGAAGAACCAATATCATTAAAACAGCAATATTACCTAAAACAATCTACAGATTACTACAATCTGTATCAAAATACCAACATCATTTTTCACAAGCCTAGAACAAATAGTCTCAAAATTTGTATAGAACCAAAAATACCTCAAATTGTTAAAGCAATTTTGAGAAAGAACAAAACTAAAGGTATCACAGTCCCAGATTTCCAACAAAACTACAAAGCTAGAGTAATCAAAACAGTATGGTACTGGGACAAAAAGAGACACACAGATCAGTGGAACAGAAGAGAGAGTCCAGAAATATACTACAATTATATGGTCAATTAATCTATGATAAAGGAGGCAAGAATATACAATGTGGAAAAGAGAGTCTCTTCAACAAATTATGCTGGGAAAACTGGACACCTCCATGGAAAAGAATGAAACTGGACCACTTTATTACACCATACACAAAAATAAACTCCAAATGGATTAAGGGCCTAAATGTGAGACCTGAAACCCTAAAAATCCTAGAAGAGAGCTCAGGAAGTAATTTCTCTGAAATCGGTCATAGCAACATTTTCCTAGATATGTCTCCTAGGTTGAGGGAAACAAAAGCAAAATTAAACAGTGGGACTATAACAAAATAGAGATTTTGCACAGTGAAGGAAACCATCAACAAAACAAAAAGGCAAACTACTTAATTGGAGAAGATATTTGAAGATGATATATCTGATATGGCATTAATATCCATAATACATAAAGGATTTACATGACTCAACATCAAAGAAGAAACAACCAAATTAAGAAATGGACACAGGATCTAAACAGCTATTTTTCCAAATAAGACATACAAATGGCCAAGAGACACATTAAAAGATGCTCAACATCACTCGCCATCAGGGAAATGGAAATCAAAACCATAAGGAGATATCGCCTCATACCTGTGATAATGGCTAGACTAAAAGACAAGAAATAAATGTGCAGAAAAGGGAGCCCTCATGCCCTATTGGTGGGAAAGCAAACTGTTGCAATCACTGTGGTAAACAGTATGGAGGCTCTTCAAGAAATTAAAAATCGAATTGCCAATAATTTCACTATTGGGTATTTACCCAAAGAAAATGAAAACACTAATTTGAAAATGAATATGTACTCCATGGTTATTGCAGCATTATTTGTAATAGCCAAGATATGGAAGCAACTCAATGATTGATATGTCTATCAATAGATGAATGAATAAAGAGGCAGTCTATATATACAATGGAATATCACTCAGCCACATAAAAGAGTTAAATATTGTCATTTGCAACAGCATGGATGGACCTAGAGCATATAATGTTAAGTGAGATAAGTCAGTCAGAGAAAGACAAATACCATACAATTTCACTCATATATGGAATTTAAGAAACAAAAGAACAAAGAGACAAAAAACAGAATTAAATACAAGGAACAAGCTGGCAGTTGTTAGACAGGAGGTAGATGTGGAGGAGGGGTGAAACAGATAGAGGGGATTAAGGGTACAACTTATGATGAACACTGAGTAGTGTATAGAATTGTTGAATTATGTTGTACACTTGAAATATAACACTGTATGTTAATTATACTTCAATTAAAAAATTATTTATAATAGCCTCAGAAAAGAGATAAAATACTTAGGAGTATATCTAACAAAATGTGTAAGATCTGTATTCTGGAAATAATAAATCACTGATAAGTGAAATTAAAAAAGACCTAAATATGTGGTAAAGATACACTGTGTTCATGCATTTAAATACTTAATATTAAGATATTAATTTTCCCAAACTTAATATATAGAGTTACCACAATCCTCGTTAAAGTGTCACAGGTTTTATATAAATTTCAGATATAATTACTACATTTATATGGAAAAGCAAATTACTTAGAATAGCTAGAAAATTTTTAAGAAATACTTAAAATACTCTAGAAATACTTTATCAGACTTCTAGTTGCTTTGTGACACTCATAACGTCTATAATATGTGTAAGATTCATAAAGCCAAATTTTAAGATTATCTACAAGGCAACAATAGCCACGATAGTGTAATATTAGCAGATGAACATACAGATAAATGAAACAGAAAAGCCAGACATAAACATATATGTGCTCAAATGAATTTTGATAAAGCTAATAAAACAATTCAGTGGAGAGAGGATTTTCAACAAACCATGCTTTAATAATCTGCCATCATATACAAAAGTGACCCTTGACCCAGGCCTCATAGCAAATACACAATTTATCTCAAACTAAATCATAGGCCCATTCCTAAAATCTAAAACTATCAAAGTTCAAAAGAAGAGAATATCTGTGATTGTTTTTAAAGCAAAAACTCCTTACATATAAAGAAAAACATGAACTCTAAAAGAAAATATTGATAAATGGTATTTTATCAAAATTTAAAACTTTTGTCTTTTGAAAGATGTAGTTAAAATGAAAAGATAAGGAGTAGGATATAAGAAAATAATGGCACAACCTATACCCAACAAAGGACTTTTATCAAGGGCATGTCAAAAATCCTTACAATCAATTATAACAAAACTGATGACCTAAGAAATGGGCAAAATATGTATATCAAAAGAAGATACATGAATAAATGAACACAAGAAATAAAACAATAATACTGTAATGGATAACTAGAAACTAGCACTCTGATACATTTCATTACTGGTGGGAGTGCAAAATAATATGTCCCCTTTGAGACACAATTCAGCTTCTTACAAGTTAAACATACAATTTCCATACAACCCAGCAATCCTTCTCCTGGTATTTATATAAGATAAATAAAAACATATGTTTACCCTAAGTCTGTACTCGAATATTTATAGCAGCTTCATTCGTATTCACCAAAACTTAGAAACAAATATTCATCGAGTGAATAGATTAACAAATTATGGCACCCCCTTACAAAACAGTACTACCTGCCAATACCAAGGAATAATATACAAATACATTCAACAACATTGTTGAATCTCAAATACATTATACTACCTGAAAGAAGTCAGAGTCAAAAGGCTACTAAACTATGATTTAATTTATATGACATTCTAGAACAGGAAAGACTGTAAGTACAGAAATTAAATCAGAGACTGACATTGGATAAGGTTGAGCAAAGATATTAACTCCAATGGGCCATGAAAACATTTTCATGATGAAAGATATATTCTATATCTTGGTTAAAGTAGTGGTTACATGGTAGTATATATGTGCCAAACTATATATATATATATATATATATATATATATATATATATATATATATACACATATACATGATAACATTTATAATATATATGACATATTTATAATATATATGACATATTTATAATATATATGACATATTTATAACATATATATATAAACGTATGCCATATATATGATAAATATTTATTTTATGTGAATTTATGGAAATTTTACCTCAGTATTCTGATTTTTAAAAAATCTTTTTAAAAGAGATCTATAACAAGTCTTCTCTCACCTTACTTTTTATGACTTTAAGGCAAGAGGATAATGCAGGCTTTGTCTCTCAATCATCATGAACTCCTCAACATTTCTTCTAAGGGAACACAGGACATCTAGAGTCAGGAAGTCCATAATGAGGTGGCATTATGGCACAGAGCTGAGCATCACAACACAGGGGAGTATAAACAAAGTCACGTGACACTGCTCTCTGTACAAAAAAGTGACCCACACTTCAAATTGTGTGCAAGGATTATGCTGAGAATGAGACAAAAAAAAAATTCTAAAATAAAATGATATAATAGGAATTAAATCTTCACATCTTCCAGATCCAGAATTGGTCTCTATCGTTTCAAAATCTGAGTAAAAGTTTGGAGTATATTCATTATTGGTATCACCCCTTTTCTTTAATTAGGTAATAATGAAGCCCATTCCAAACTTTCATCCTTGTTTTAATTTAAAAAATGAATGCGTATATTCTAGATATAGCTTTCTAGAAAATCACTGAAGCCATTCTGGGCTACGACAGTAGGGTTAACAGGAGAATTTCTTTTGTGACATTATCCGGAATCTTTCATTTCATTGGTTACAGAGACTGATAACCAGAATTTCTCTGAAGAATAGTAGTATGTTATAACAACGTCAGTTTTTGTTTTATTTTGTTTCGTTTTTACAAGACAGGTAAAACCTCTCATAGAGTCAACAATTAACATAGGGCAGCATTTCATTTTTTGTTTGTTTCAAGTTTTTATTTAAATTCTAGTTAGTTAACATATAATGTGACATTGGTTTTAGGAGTAGAATTTAATGATTCATCACTTACATATAATACTCAGTCCTCCTCACAAGTGCCTTCCTTAATACCCATCAATCATCCATCTAGCCCAACTCCCACCCACCTCCCCTCCAGCAACCCTCAGTTTGTTCTTTATCCTTAAGAGTCTCTTATGGTTTACCTCTCTCCTCAGCCCCCACTTTCCCTATATTCATCTGTTTAGCATCTCAATTCTTCCAAGATAAAAACTTTCATTTCTAGATATACATACAAAGCATGAAATTTACCCAGGCATTTGCGGGCTGTAGACAATTCTTTGCAGCAGAAAAACCTTTTCCTCAAATTTCACCATCATTTTACCAATCTTATAATGCTACATCATGACATTTATTGGTGAAATCAGTTGACTCATCAATCCGTAGAGAAACTGTTGTTTATCAGTATGTTACACAAACCTCCTCAGTGTGATGGGACATGTCATCAATATGTCAACTTACTGTACTGTTTTGAGGCTGGAGCTTTCAATTTCTCATACTGCATCTTGTCTAAACATTTTCCTTACTATAATTTTACATGCTGACATTATTAGTTTCTCACCAGCTGTAGGACTTTTCCTTTTCTGAGCAGTAAGTTCAGTCACTATATAACTTGATTCCTGAGGCTTTTGACTATGACTTTAAAAAAAAACAAAACTTTACTCTGCTTTAAGAATATAATAGCTATTTAAAATCGTCAGTAGCTTTATCTATCAGATGGCTGTGAGTTGTATATAAGTGACTTTTAAGTTTGTTTGAAGCCTCTGCTGCATTTTTAAGTTGTGACTCTTCATCATTTATCATATCAGAATTGCTATCAGACTAAAATCCTCTTCCATGTCTTACCTTATCTTTAAATGTCACTATACTGTATAGCCACGCATGTTTTAACCCACAAAAGTTAACAAGATATAAAAGAGAAGGGCATGAAATATAATAAAATTATAAGGTAAAATTTCACAATACAATACAACCCTCATTTTGCCAAGCTTGTAACAGCAAAATACTGAGGGGTTGCTAAGTCATGGTAGGTAAGAATTCCTTTTTTACATTTAACATCTCCCTCAAGTTTTGTTATACTGGCAGAGTTCCTTCAATCCTGTGAGTCAGTCAGCAGCACACAAGGGACGATTGAGGGAAGTAATTTAGAGGGAGAATCTAGCATTGTCACCATACTGTTCTACCCTCCCTCCTATATAGCAGCCACTAGTAATCAGCAGTCTCCCCTATCTCATGTCAGAAACAGAGACTAGATGGAACCAAATGAAATGGCCTTCCTATGTATTCTGTCATAAAGGCTGATAAGTTTATAATAAAAATTCTAATGGTGCTGCTCAGTCAATATTCACTACAGGCAAGGTTAGCACTGCAAAACATCTAAAATTTAAATTACAACTATTTCACTAATTATGATCTCTCATGGAACCCTAGCAACATTTTGCAGAACCACATCTGGGAAAATCTATGGTAAGACCATGGAAATAAAATCAATATGATATTGCTTTGCAGTTACACACATAGAATTTTTGAAATAAATGATGAACCCAGAATTAGATGTTTCTACTAGTGGGATGTTAATACATGGCAAATAAAAAAGTTTAATTCAGTGTGTAAAATATAGACTATTTCATAAATAGAACTGGCAAAACTGGCTAATAATTTGGAAGAAAAGAAAAATAACCCCTAATATCCTAAAATAAATTTCAGATAGAGTAAATGGTCAACAACAACAAAACCCAAAACACTTGCAAAGAACTATAAGAAACTACACTATCTAGGAATCAGGGAGATTTTCCCAATTAAAATCTAGATGGTACAAAAGAAGATAGAATGAACAGATTAAAACTTTTAGATGAGAAAGAATATCATTAAAGTTAAAAGAAAAAGAATTGTTCTTAAAGATACATAATGTAGATGATAGACCATGGGTTAATTTGCATAATAACAGCTTTTACAAGTTAAAAAGAACAAAACAAATATAAAAAAGTGCAAATTCTAAAAATAGGTAATTCAAAGAGCAAATCCTAGTGAAGAAATATGTAAAAATGTGCTCAGTAACACAAATAGTAAATGCAGATTTAAGTGACAGTGACACGTTCTCTAAATTCTCCAGTCTGAAGGCAAGTGACCTCATATGGTTATTGAGAATGAAGTACTATAGCCCTTTGGAGGGCAATTCAGTAATATTCACCCCAAAATACCTGTTATGGTATCCACCCCACAGATAGAAAAATTCCAACTCACAAAGACAATGAAGGCATATGGATAGGATGTTTTTTCAACCTTCCTCACAGAGGCCAAGAACTAGAGACAGACTGCCCATCAACAGAGGAATCACTAGCTTGTGGTTTTCTGCCTGATGCAGTATTACACAACCAAAGAATGAATTTAAACTATAGCAGATAATGAGAGATTTTCAAAATGTTTTTAAGACTGAGAAGGCATTCAGAAAAGAAGCTAATAATATGATTTTACTTTTGTAAATCTAACATTTAAATGATTATCGCTGAGTATTGATCAAAAGAGAAAAAAATGTATGTGGATATTCAGTATAGGTGTGTATAAATGATGCAGATTAAGTGTGAGGACACTGAGGTCATAAAAGAAGATAAGAAAGATGTTAAAAAGTGCACTAAATAGTATATTCTTAAGAATAAAATAGTGCCCTTAAGAGACATAAATGAAGAAGTGAATACATGGAAAGAAAAAAAAGGTAAACTAATTGCAAAAATGCTAGTTCTACTTAAATTACAAGTAACATGCACTCTAATTAAAAAGATGGTTGGGGCACCTGGGTGGCTTAGCTGGTTAAGCAGTAGACTTCCTCTTAGGTCATGATCTCCTGGTTTGTGGATTGTGCTGACAGCTTGGAGCCTGGAGCCTGCCTCAGCTTCTGTGTCTCCCCCTCTCTCTGCTCCTTCCCTGCTCATACTGTCACTCTCTCTCTCTCTCTCAAAAATAAATAAACATTAAACAAAATTTAAATAAAAACAATTAAAGGGGCACCTTGGTGTCTCAGGTTGAGTGACGTCAGCTCAGGTCATTATCTCACAGTTCATGGGTTCCAGCCTGCTTGGGATTCTATGCTGACAGTTCAGAGCCTGCAGCCTGCTTCAGATTCTGTCTCTGGCTCACTCTGCCCTTCTCCCGCTTGTGTTCTGTCTCTGTCTCTAAAATAAATAAACATTAAAAAATTTTTTTTTAATTAAAAAAAATCTATGGCTAATCTTGGAAATAGATACTATCATTTTAAAGCTCATTTGCATAAAAATTTGCTATAAAAGAGCCTGAAAATTCTGAAAAGGGGGGTAATTAGTACTTCTTTTACCAAAACTTAAAATATAATCTAAAACTGCAGTCATATAAATATTTGGACTTAGCACATGAACAGAGGTAGATAAATGGAATAAGCAAGAGTTCAGAGAGACCCAAGTACATATGGGAATTTAGTATATATGGTAAATGTAGCAATTTAAATAAATGAGTCAAACGAGCAATTTTTAAAGAATAGTGTTGAAACAACTGTGTAGCCATCTGGAAAAAAATTAAATTGGATTCTTATGTCGTCTCTTCCATTTAAATAATGTCCAGATGTATCAAATATTTAAGTATATAAGATGAAACAATAACGTATAAAGATAAATATGGGAGTAGTTAAATTATACTCTCATAGCTGGAGATTTGTTGTTTAAAACATAGGACACAGAAATTATTAAACTGACAAATTTGGCTCATGGAAACTAAAAATTTTACAAACACATGACCAATGAAGATACACAAATGATAGGTATATGAAAAGATGTTCCATATCATACATCATTAGGGAAATGCAAATTAAAACAATGAAATACCACTGCACACCTATTAGAATGCCCCAAATCCAGAACACTGACACCAAATGCTAGTGAGGATGCAGAGTCACAGGGACTTTCATTACTTGCTGGTGGGAATGAAAAATTTCACAGCCACTTGGGAAGATGGATTGGTGATTTTGTACAAAACTAAAAATACTCTCACTACATGATCCAGAGATTGCACCTTCTTGATATTTACCCAAAAGGATTTGAAAACGTGTCTGCACAAAGCCTGCACATGTGTATTCACAGTGCCTTCATTCATAATCACCGAAACTTGGAAGTAACTAAGAATCCCTTTAGGGGCGCCTGGGTGGCTCAGTCGGTTAAGCAACCGACTTCAGCTCAGGTCATGATCTCACGGTCCGTGGGTTCGAGCCCCGCGTCAGGCTCTGTGCTGACAGCTCAGAGCCTGGAGCATGTTTCAGATTCTGTGTCTCCCTCTCTCTGACCCTCCCCCGTTCATGCTTTGTCTCTCTCTGTCTCAAAAAATAAATAAACGTTAAAAAAAATTTAAAAAATAAAAAATAAAAATAAAAATAAAAATAAAAAGAATCCCTTTAGTAGATGAATGGATAGACAGTGGCACATCCAGATAATGGAATATTATTCGATGCTAAAAACAAATGAGCTATAAGGCCATGAAAAGTCACAGAGAAATCTTAACTGAATGCATATTATTGAGTAAAAGAAGCCAGTCTTAAAAGGCTACATACTGCACACTTCCAACTATATGACATTCTAGAAAAGGCAAAACAATGGAGACCATAAAAAGACCCCATGGTGGTTATGAGCAGGGAAGGGGGAATAAACAGGCAGAGCAGGAGGATTTTTATGCTTGTGAAAATACTCCATCTGATATTTCAATGGTGAATAAATATGTTTGTCTAAATGTATATATCATACAACACCAAGAGTTAATTTTAACATAAACTATTGACACTGAGTGATAATGATTTATCATTGTAGATTTAACCAGTTTTAACAAGTGTACCACTCTGAAAAGGGGTGTTGATAATGAGAAAGACTATGCATTCATAGGGGCATAGATTATTTAGGAAATCTCTGTACATTCCTCTTAATTTTGCTGTGAAACTAAAACTGCTCTAAAAATAAAGTTTATTTTTTTTAATTTAAAAATTTTTACAAAGTGAAGGGCACCATAAACTGAGTCAAAACAAATTACAAAATGGGAGAAAACACTTGCCACAATATTTGCCACAAATATGGGGAGAGTATTTGCAAATCAATACAAAAATAGGGCAAAGGATATGGACATAAAACTCATTAAAAATAGAAATCACACATATAAACAAATACTCAGACTCATTCATATTTTAAAAACCAAGATTTTTCACCTACCCATATCAAACAGTTTTGGTTAGATGGATCAATATTAAATTTAATGCAGTCAACTATATGGTACTAGAATATCAATAGCCTTAAGAAATTAACACTGAAGTATTTAGAACTAAAAGGCCATCATATATGTAACTACCCTTAAACTTGTGTGCTTGTGTATACATACATACATACATACATACATACATACATACATAGAGAGAGGAACAATGAGAAGCAAATAAACCAATGAGGTAAATTGTTAACAACAGGTAAATCTAGGTAAAGGGTATACAAATGTTATCTATATTATTTTTATTTTTGCAAGTTATCTGTAAGTTTGAAATTATTTTCAAACAAAAATAAAAGTTTTGGGTGAAGTGTGGAGAAAGCAGTCATATATTCTTTCATGGGCATGTAAAATTTGATAATACCTACCGCATTTTAAGATGCATTTATTTTTCACCAATGATTTATATGAAGATTTCCTATGAATATAGTAAAAACCATTATGTGTAAAAAAGAGTATATAAAAATATTTATTCCATTATTATTAAGGGTACAAAAGGATTGGGAACTATATCTATCCATAGAAGATAGGTTAAGTGAATTACAACATACATGTACAATGGAATACAGTAAAGATGTTAAAAATATGAATTCAAGAGACATATAAGCATGCGCTAATCTCAATTATATATATTACTGACAAAAACTATATACTTCCACATATCTGTAGAGACTTGTTTATTGATAGGTTAACTTTTTTTTTCTAATCTTTATTTTGACAGACAGCACAAGTGGGTGAGGGAAAGAGAAAGAGGAGTGAGAGAATCCCAAGCAGGCTCCACACTGTCAGAGTGGAGCCTGATGTGCTTGAACCCACAAAACTGTGAGATCATGACCTGAGCCGAAATCAAGAGTTGGACACTTTACCTAACCAACTGAGCCACTCAGGCGACCCCATAGATTAATTTTAAATGTTTATTTACTTATTTTGGGAGAGTATTTATTTATTTTGGGGGAGAGAGAGAGAGAGAGAGAGAGAGAGCGAGCAGGCAGGGGAGGGGCAGAGAGAGAGGGAGAGAATCCCAAGCAGGCTTTGTACTCTCAGCACAAAGCCCAATGTGGGCTTGATCCCATGAACCACAAGATCATGAACTGAGCTGAAATGAAGAGTTGGATGCTCAACTGACTGAGCCACCTAGGCAACCGTCCCATAAATTATGTTTAAATAGGTACATATAAACTGGCAACACTAACTCTAGGGAGGGGAACTGGATACATAATTACTAAATTACAGAGATTTACTTTCTACAGTATATGATTTTGTATATTAAATTCATATATATATATAATAAACTTAATAAAAATTGAAATAGAATATTTTTAATAAATACTTTGACCCCAATTGATTAAAGAGCATGTGTATGACATGCTTTGAAAAAAAAATGGTGATAACATTTACCCTCTGTAAAACTGTCCTTTTTTTAACTAGACCATTTCTGCTTATACATCCTAAAATCTTGCTAACAATAACATCATTCAAGAAAATTGTTTCTTGGGGTGCCTGGGTGGCTCAGTCATTTAAGCAGCCAAGGTCATGCTCAGGTCATGATCTCATGGTTCATGAGTTCAGCCCCACATCGTACTCTGTGCTAACAGCTCGGAGCCTGGAGCCTGCTTGGGATACTGTGTCTCCCTCTCTCTCTGCCCCTTCCCCACTCACACTCTCTCTATCTCTCAAAACTGAATAAATGTTAAAAAAAAAATAATGTTTATTTATTTATTTTTGAGAGAGAGAGAGAGAGAGAGAGAGAGAGAGAGAGAGGCAGAGAGAGTGGGAGGCAGAATCCCAAGCAGACTCCACACTGTGAGCGCAGAGCCCAATGTGGGGCTTGAACTCACAAACTGTGAGATCAGGCACTCAGCTGAAATCAAGAGTGGGATGCTTTAACTGATTGAACCATCCAGGCGCCCCAGCATCATTTTTTAAATAGATAGATTTATGCTTTATGTCCAGATATCTTGCTACCAAGAATAAGAGTTTGAAAAGCTGGCTAGAATGATGCCTCTGGTTTTGGGAAATTCCTCTTCATCTGTCATGAAAGGCGACAAAACACACGCAGGGGTGACATGACTGCCAACCCTCACCTTTGCTACGCCCATGAGAAAGATAGGCTCAGCACAGATGGCAGTGTCAGAATTCTTAACACTTTTACCTGTTGGTCCTAGTTAGCATGCCTACTGCAATTAGAATGGATTTTGAAACCTGACAGACTTATGTTTGTCTAGCTTCACAACTGATGAGCTGCATGATATTGGGTAAGTTAATTAGGCTTCCTATGTGACTTCCTGTGAAGATAAAAGCCATGTGGAAAAACACTTAGAGTAGCATCTGGCATATGTACTTAACTAATATACATGTTATCATTATTACTGATATATTTGCTATTATTACTATTATTGACTGATTCTGCCCCAAACCCAAAATTCTAAAGTTAACTGGCATTTTGTAGCAGGATTAATGAAGTGACATGTGAGAACACTATTAAGTAAAAAGTTAATGTTCTTGTCATTAATAGTTGAATGAAAATAAATTGCAAACTATGTGAGGAATGGTAAAGACTTCATTTGATAGCAGGCTGGTTTCCCTGTCTTTGCATTATTTATAATAAAAATTGAAAACTCAGTTGCCAGTAGTTTTATGAGCACTTTCAGGTTTGGGAAAATTGATGATATGGTAGTTCTGCATCATGCTATAACCTTATGGGCAAAACAATATATTGGAAAAAATCACCATTTTTGCCAAGTATCTACTTATTAACCATTGGAGAAATTTGTCACCACACCCTGAAAGCATTTGACATTAAGTTGCTTGAGGGTGGGTAAAATGTGTATCTCCACAATATTAGATCTCTTGACATCTAGCAAAAGGAAACACTTCATAAATATTTGGTCAAATAAATGGATGAATCCAGTTGACAAACTAGAGGAACTTTCCCCTCCTTTTCTGAAGGATGCAGTAACCATCAATAAGTCTGAAATAGACTAACTACAGGATTCAGTCTTGATGTGGCCCAGATTGATTTAGCTACACATGTTTATGTTTTTCAATTACGGTCAAATTGGAAGCTATCCACTATATGGTGAAATGAAATGTATGCTGGCACAAGAATCAATATTGCAGCTCTCATCATTTTGTATTTCTTTAATTGTTGGAAATCCGAAAGAATAAAGTGCTAAATCAAATCCTGCAGAAAGCATCAGTGATTATTTATGCTCACACATATCTCAACCCACAAAAATCTGAGGCTTGAGTGAAGGGAAGGGGGAAGAAGGCACAAAGCATTTCAAGCAAGTCCCATATTTGGAGATGTCCCTCTGGTTGGTTCAAGTAAAGAAGTGAAAGCCTTCATCACCTCCCTGTAATGTGTTTTTGCAATAAGAGATTATTTAAAACATTTTCATACTTGAAATTCAACACTTATCTGTTTAAATGATTGATTATTTGCTTCTTTTAGCACAGTCTAAGATCCATGAAGACAGAGACAACTCAAATCAAGTAAACTGATTTTCATTATGGCATCCCCAGTGTCCAACAGAGTGTTTGGCAAAGAATAGACATCAATAGACATTTTTAATGCATAAATTAATGAAAATGTGAGTGTTTTCTGCCATGTTCATAGATGTTAAGAATAGCTGCACACCAGGATAAATATAGTTAACACTACTATATTGAATATTTGAAAGTTTCTAAGTCTGCAATATAAGAAAAAAAAATTGTAACTACGTATGGTATCAGATGTCAACTGAACTTACCCTGGTGATTATTTTGCACTGTATACAAATATTGAATGATTATATTGTACACATGAAATTAATACATTATACGTAAATTAGACCTCAAAAAAAAAAAAAAGGAGAAGAATGGCTGGACTGAGCATATGTCTGTGATGTCCTATCCTAACCATGTGTTTAAGATACAAGGTCTGTGGTTACCAGTAGCATATGCTCTCTGACAACCTATGGGGCACAGTCTGAAGAGAAGATGTAAAGTGGCCTCATTAGCTTCTGCTATTTCCAAGTCTTTAAACTGTTCCAATTGAATATACAATCCATGTGGAAAGAAGCTTTGTGAGACTTCAAACCATCAGGTTTCTCCAATGGTCCAGTGTATATTCTTTATAGTCTTTGTATTAAGTAACTTTTGCATTTGGTGTCTGTGTCTCAAAGTAGAAGACTATTGCTGTCCAGTCTTTTCTCTCAGTTTCATAGATTGAAATCCTTTGACTCACTTGAATCTTACTTTAAAAGCTGAGTGATCTTTACTGGGCTCTCTCTGATCTCTTTTCTGACAGATTTAATACACTGCATACCAATAACCTACTTCTATCCATCTATAAGCAAGGACTTGAATACACTTGTTAAATGAAACTTAAAAATCAAAATGAGAAAATGTTTAAGAGGACTTAAAAGTGATCTAATTCAACTCTCACTGTTAAAGAGAAAGAAACAGAGTCCAAGTCCCAGAATAAATTTGCTGTAGAAATTGTCAAAAGCCCGAATTCCCTGACACCCAGAAAAAGCACCACCCCTACCCCGATGGCCTAAAATTCTCAAAATTCCTAATCATAAATCATCTAAATACCATTTAACAATACAGAAAACCCAAAATACTCCACCAAAATACTACTAGAACCGATAAATGAATTCAGTAACATCACAGGATACAAAATTAATTTACAGAAATCGGTTGCATTCCTATACACTAATAATAAAATGGCAGAAAGAGAAATTAAGAAAACAATCCCATTTACACCTGCACCAAAAATCATGAAATACCTAGGAATAAACTTAACCCAGAAGGTGAAAGAACTATACTCTCAAAACTATAAAACATTGATGAAAGAAATGGAAGAAGACACAAACAAAAGGAAAGATATTCCATGCTCATAGATTTGAAGAATTAATGTGGTTAAAATTTCCATACTTCCCAAAGCAATCTACAGATTTAATGCAATCCCTATCAAACCACCAACATAATTTTTCACAGAACTAGAACAAATAATATTAAATTTTGTATGGAACCACAAAAGACCCCAATTAGCCAAAGAGATCTGGGGGGGGGGGGGGAAGTAAAATTGGAAGTATCACAACCCCAGGTATCAAGATAGACTACAGAGTTGTAGTAATCAAAAACAGCATGGTATTGGCAAAGAAAGAAAGAAAGAAAGAAAGAAAGAAAGAAAGAAAGAACAATAGAACGGAAGAGGGAGTCCTGAAATAAACCCATAGGTATATGATCAATTAATCACAAAGCAGGAAAGAATATCCAAAGGGATAAAGTATGTCTCTTCAAAAAATGGTGTTGGAAAAACTGGACAGCTACATGCAAAAGAATGCTACTGAACCACTTTCTTAGACCATAAACAAAAATAAAACTCGAAATGGATACACAAAAATACACAAAAATAAACTCAAAATGGATTAAGGACTTAAATGTGATACCTGCTACCATAAAAATTGTAGAAGAGAGCATGGGTAGTAATTTCTCTCACACTGGCTGTAGCAACATTTTTCTAAATGTCTCCTGAGGCAAGGGGGGAAGAAAGCAAAAATAAAATGTTGAGACTTCTGCACAGCAAAGAAAACTATCAACAAAACTAAAAACCAACCTACTGAATGGAAAAAGATATTTGCAAATGACATATCTGATAAAGAGTTAGTATCCAAAATATATAAAAAAAACTCATACAACTCAACACCAAAATCATCATCATTGGCAGAAGAATCTATTAAGCTGAGGCAAGGAGGGGATTTGGGGCTCTAAATACTCTTTAAATAGATATTTCAATACTCTTTAAATAGATATATCTATTAAATATATTTAATTTACTCTTTAAATAAATATCTTTATCTTTAATTGGTCTTTATCTCTACCCTCACACTCATTTTCAGAAATACTACCAATTCTTACATGCTCGGGGTCTTCTCCAGGATACCTGGGCTGCTTCTCAGCTTTGTTTATTGTGTGTTCAGGAAGTCACTTTCTCACATCTAGGGTAGGGTTAGGGTTAAAATTTGGCTGAGGGTTAGGATATGTGCCTGGTATTTTGCAGTTCAGAGGCCTCTCCAGAGGATTGGGTTAGGGGCAGTGCTAGGTTAGAGTTAGGGGTTTTAGGTTAAGTGTTAGGGTTTAGAGTTAAGGATTAAGAGTTAGAAGGATTAGGGGCGCCTGGGTGGCGCAGTCGGTTAAGCGTCCGACTTCAGCCAGGTCACGATCTCGCGGTCCGTGAGCTCGAGCCCCGCGTCAGGCTCTGGGCTGATGGCTCGGAGCCTGGAGCCTGTTTCTGATTCTGTGTCTCCCTCTCTCTCTGCCCCTCCCCCGTTCATGCTCTGTCTCTCTCTGTCGCAAAAATAAATAAACGTTGAAAAAAAAATTAAAAAAAAAAAAAAGAGTTAGAAGGATTAAGAGTTAGGGTTAGTGTACGTGCCTGGTTTAAAAAAATAAGAAAAATAAAAAGTAAACAGAAAATATAAACAGACATGTCTTCATAGAAGAGACACAAATGATCAACAGACCAACAGACACATGAAAAGATGTTCAAGATTACTAATCATCAAGGAAGTGCATACGAAAACCACAATAAGATATCACCTCACACCTGTCAGAATGACTAAAATCAAAAACACAAGAGACAACAATGTTGCAGGGATGTTCCGGGAAAGGAACCCTTCTGAACTGGTGATGGGAATGTAAGCTGGTACCACCACAGCGGAAAAGAGTATGGAGGCTCCTGAAAAATTAAAAGAACTACCATAGGAGCGAGTAATTCCGCTACTGGGTATGTACACAAAGAATACAAAAACACTAATTTGAAAAGATATATGCATTCCTATCTTTATTGACACATTATTTACAATAGCCAAATACAGAAACAGCTCGTGCCCATGAACAGATGAATGGATAAAGAAGACGTGTTGTGTTTATGTGTATACACATATATACCTATATGCATATACACACATAGACCACACACACAATAGAATATTACTCAGCCATAAAACAAAGAATGAAATCTTGCCAATTGCAACATTTTTACTGCTAGAGAGTATAACATTAAGTGAAATGTTAGAGAAAGACAAATTTCATATGATTTCACTCGTATATGGAATTTAATAAACAAGATAAACAAGAAAGTAAAAGTAAGACAAAACAAAAAACTCACTCTTAGCTATAGAGAACAAACTGATGGTTACCAGAGGAAGGTGGGTAGAGGACTGGGCAAAATATTTGAAGGAAATTAAGAGTACATGTATCACCATGATTGCTGAGTAATAAAGAATTGTTGAAAAAAAAAAGAAAAAAACCGAATTGTTGAATCACTAAATTGTACACCTGAAACTAATACAGTACTGTATGTTAACTATACCAGAATTAAATTAAAAAAAAACAATTTAATGCAAATATAGTTGACCCTTGAATAACATGGGTTTCAACTGCATGGGTCTATTATATGTGGATTTTTTTTTATCTATAAATACACCACAGTACTGTAAATGTATTTTCTCTTTTCATGATTTTAACTATTTCTTTTCTCTAGCTTACTTTATTGTAAGAATTCAGTATACAATACATATAACATAAAAATATGTGGTAATCGACTGTTTATGCTATTGGTAAGGCTTCTGGTCAATATTAGGCTATTAGTGGTTAAGTTTTGGGGGAATCACAAGTTATATGTGGTTTTTCGACTGCACGGGTCACTGGTGCCCCTAACCCAGATATTGTTCAAGGGTCAACTGTAATTGCCATTAACTTAGGGATATAGACACCATTCCAGAACCATAGCCATAGTGATCAAAACCCAGTAAGCTTGGATGGCTCAGTAGTTTAACACCCAACTTCGGTTCAGGTCATAATCTGATGGTTTGCGGGTTCAAACCTCAGGTCGGGTTTTATGTTAACAGTGCAGAGCCTGCTTTAGATTCCCTGTCTCCCTCTCTCCCTTCCCTCCCTTGCCTGTCTATCTGTCTGTCTCTCTCTCTCTCAAAAATAAATAAACATTAAAAAATGTAAAACCCAGTAAGCTTGGAGCTGAGAAACTGCTTGTTTGGGTTGCCACTTCACATCTCACTTGCCAAATATCCAAGCTGTTGAGTAAATTCCAAAGTGAATAGCCTCCTGGAGCTATTCTCATTTTCCACCTTGGTCAGTGACAACCATTTTGTTTCTCTGTGATTGCCACAGCTGAGCCAAAAAAAAAAAAAAAAAAAAGCATAAAACACCCAAATACTTTACAGGTAATGCGATCATTCCTAAAGCAAAGTTTGAATGCACAACACATCCTACCTGAACTTAATCAACAAATACCTTTCTGTGTCAACAGTTATCTTTGCCATAAGGTCAAATTGAAGGAGAGTAGACAGATGGTAATGCAAGAAGATATTGTTTCACTAATTAATTGCCTGGTTTTGAAAAAAGGCATCTCCCCTTTTTAATCTGGAAGCAACCATAAAACGGCTATTATTTTATAAACTTAATTCAACAGTTGTGCTTGGAGTTCAAAAGTAATCATATTTTGAACTAATCTAAATGTTATAATAGGAGGAAAGTTAAATGATGACACATTCACATGATGCAAAGTTGTCATAAAATATAATTACAAAGATCATAACAATGAAATAGCAAGAATAGCAGAGTCCATACTGTGTGCCAGGCAATATGCTAAACACTGAATAAGAAGTATAATAGCCATGTGAGAAAGGTACTATTATTATGCTACACACAAAACCAAAACCCGACATGGAAGTAAATGGGCCAAAATGCAAAATACAGTTATTTTGGGAGATGGGTGATTATTTTTAATGTGTGATATGATTTTCTATTTTTGTTAAAATAGTTGTTTTTCAAAATCAAATTGGTTAAACCAAGTCGATCTCAATAACATTTTGAGTGACATGAGAGAAGTCCATAGCAAGCAAGGCTATAATATTTGGACAACCACTGTGTTTAGTTTTTCACTTCTTTTACATTATATTAATATCTGCATCGACATTTACCTTGTGACTGCTTGGACAAAACAAATACATTTCAAGAGCATCAAGAAGAAGCACTTGCATCTATCCCCCACCTAAAACCGGCTTATCTTAGGTCTTTAGAATTGCCTAAAATTTTCATCGTTCTGAAATCAGTCATTTGGACATACCCCTGGGAAAAATAACTCCTCTATTTCTGAGAAGCTAATAATTTCCAAGGTGTTAACTCAGTGGTTCTCAACCAGGATGATTTTGCCTCCTCAGGGACACTTGGCAATGTCTGGAGACATTTGTGATTGCCATGACTGGGGAGGTACTACTGGCATCTAGTGGGTAGAAGCCAGGGATGCTGCTAATAACCTAAAATGCACAGGACAACACTCAGACATACACACTGTTCCCTCAAGGCATTATCTACACTAAAACATCAAAAGTACAGATGGCTAGTTTAATTTATGGCTATGAGAAATATCCTTCCCTGGAATATGGACCAGGGTTCTAGATTAAGGCTAGTGAAAAAGACTAAAATGCAGAATAAAAAGGAAAACTAAGAATCAGAAAAGTAAACCTTGGTAAAATCCCATATTTTCTCCTCCACAAAGTGGAAAACCCCCAGCTTTTCTCCTCTATAAGGAAATGTGACTTTGCACGAGTTACCTAAGCCTCCTTTCCATGCTTGTTAAATGGAAATAATAATTAAAATTTTTCTCCTAATGAGGCTTGTGAAAAAATTAGGACCCGTAAAGATTCTGGCAACTACAGTTGCAACTACAGTTACGAAGCCTGTTATGAATGGGGAAGATGATGGTGTCATTGATGGTGTCATTGATGGTGTCATGATGACAATTAATGGTAATGGTTATGGTGGTAATGATTTTCACCATGCCTTAACATTGCCTAATTATGACACCGATCGAGATAGCAAACTATCAGAAACAAAGATAACACACCTTCTTAGTCCTTAATTTCTCAAAAATTGAATTTATTGTACTGGTTAGTGTTTTGACTCTAGGAATATAAGGAGAATTAACTCATTACTCAAGAGAATGATCACCAAGATGTTCTTCTGGTAAGAACTCTGTGGACAGAGAGAAAAGAGTTGTGAGGATACATCAGAGAGTAGATGTAAACTGGACCTAAGACTTAGTATCTGATATTTCAACTGGGCGATAATTCTAAGAGAAAACACTGCTGAGGTAACTACAGCTGTGGTAAATTTCCTTCCAAAATAGGGAGGTTAAGTGGAGACTGAAAACATCTGCAACAGAGTCTTAAAGACAAATAAACTAAAATTGAAAATAAAAGTTAACTATTCATTGAACTGCTCAGGGCATAAGATGATCACTGGACTGATCAACTAGCTTCATGACTTTGTACAACCATTTCAAAACCTTAAGTTTGTTAAAGAGCACTGCTATTTCCATTATCAGTTTTATTTGGCCTTTTCCAATATACTTTTTGATATGAGTTTATTTTCTTTATCCCATGGATACTCATGTGAAGTTCAATGAGCTCATCATTTAATGATGACCCTTGAAAGGATTTCAAGAAACTAATAGATTGAGCCAACTCTACCTGTCAGTTTTCCATGTTTTCTTTCAATATCTGCCTACTCAATTCCACCTCCAGCTTGAAAGCTCTGGGGATACTGTGCTCAACAGCTCTGTCTTTCCAAGCTGGTGCCTCAGTGTTCAGATACTTTTATCAACAAATATACAGTTCTGTTTACTGTAATGGAAAGAAAGTGTTTATGTTGCAAACTTCACTATTTGATCATGCTAGTCCATCTTCCTGAACTGTGCATCTTTCTCTTTTCTATACAGCCAAGTGCTACCTCTATTCCTTCCAGAATATATAACTGACTGCCCCATCCTTTTGTTGTTCCATGCAATATGCTGTAGATAATGATATATCTGTGCTGTAGCACTTGTGTGTTCTTACAGTGAGCAGTCTCATAAACTAAACTGCCTAGGTTAAAATCCCACCTTTGGGATTTTTAAGGACACTTATTAGATATGTGTATTTGGGAAAATAACTTAAACTTGTTTTGCTTTGCTTTCCTTATTTGTAATTAGGGATAATGGTAGCATTGAACTCACAGTGCACAAAAGATTTTTTAAATTCTTGACATGTAGAAAGAACTTGATTAACTCTCATGCCACCGAGTTTTTTTCTCTCCAGATGGGCTGTAAACCCTTTGGAGACAATGACAGCGGCAGCTATAGTGTGGAAATTCTTAGACCCTGAACCCACCATTAACTAAGAGTCCCAGCCTTTTCTCTATACTTGTTGCCTAACGATTATTGATAGGACGAAAGAAGTTCACAATTGTCCATAAAGTATTTAGCATAATATCTGGGGCCACAATAGGATCTCAATGAACTTACTAATGAAGAAATTTTAAATAACTTATTGAGCACTTCTTGATGTAGTATATGTGTTCATATGCATTATATAATTAACTTCCTAATTCTCACATTTATACTGTGGAAGAGGTACCATTTTTTATCTCCATTTCACACAGAGGGAAACAGAGGCTGAGGAATGTTTAAGATCGAAGATCATACAGCTCAAGTAACAAAGCTAAGAGGTAAATCATCAATGTCAAACTTCAAAGACTTGTTCACTTAACAACTCTGTATCTTTCCCTTTATATACCCACATTGAGTGGCATCAGATATAGAATAAGATTTTATTGATGATTGTAATGCAAGTTGCGTTTATTAAAATCTTGAACAGTACAGTGAAAACATACTTTTTGGCATTTTTTTAATATCTGAAAATCATTAGTAACAAGATTCCTACTCAGAAGCTTAATATAGATTTCCTCAAGTATGGAATGTTTTCCCACATAAATATTCCTAGACAGTATTTATGGATCAAAACCGCTCATTTAAAGTGAATATCTGAGCTAACCTCAGTCTTACTGGAATGAGCTCTTTGAAAAAAAACATAATGTATCAAGAACCATAAGGAAAGTGCTAAAAGCAATGGTTGCTTTGCTTAATGGAGCAAGTCGAAAGTGTTTGACGTTACTCTTAATAGTAGTCAGTAAAACAGTTTCCAGTAAAACTTAAGTGAGGAAATTAATCCCATAATAACAGCATGCATGCAGGTCTAGCTCAAATAATAGCAGTGTGAAGATAGCATGAAGAAAAGAGGCTTTAATTTGTGCTTCAGAATGTGTTGGGTGGGTGAATTGCACACACATTCAAAGTGATTTATTTTCTTGGTCAATTTTTTTTATTCAGCAAGAATTTTGAAAATACGGTTAGTAAGTTCTATATAACCTAAAAATATCAAATAGTTTTTGAGTCTAAACACTACCATAATCATTCTATCAATATTTGTTAGGCAACTACTACTCTGCTGCTATGAGCAGTAAAAGAGTGGGAGAGAGCAGCAAATAATATTTAGCTTTTTAAGTTTATTTATTTAGAGAGAGAGAGAGTGTGTGTGTGTGAGCTTGAGCAGGGAAGGGTCAGATATACAGGGAGAGAGAATCCCAGGTAGCCTTATTGCTATCAGTGTGGAGTCCAATGTACAGCTTTATCTCACAAAATGTGAGATCATGACCTGAGCCAAAGCTAAGAGTCAGATGCTTCACCAGCTGAGTCACCCAGGCACCCCAGCAGCAAATAATATTTTAATTATAATATGATGTAAAAAGTTCTATGATACATATTATTTACCTATATATAACTATATATATAAATATATTTACAATATGATGTTAAAAGTAATAAAAGGCTATGTGTGCATAAGTGACTATTTCCTTTTCTTTCTGGGAACACAGACTATGCTTCCAGACTCCCTTACAGTTAAGTAAGTCATGCGACTGAGTTCTTGCCAATGGAATATGGAAAGAAATGATGTTTGATGGTTGTAACCTTAAGACTGACACATGAAAACCAATCACAGGGGATACTCTCTCTCTCATTTCCGTACCTGCTGATAAATAGAACTCAGAGAACTTCAAGGAAGGCCAAGTCACAAGGTGGAAGGAATGTGAATCTTAGAAATCCTGCTCATCAGGCTGTCTGCCAAGTACTTACACTGAATGCTTCCCTGAGTAAGAAATAAATACCTATCATCCTAAGTCATTGTTATTTAGGAATTGTTTGTTATAGCAGTTAGCTTACTTTAACACATATTCTCTACAGAAAATGTGCTTACATGGGCCAAAGGCACACAAAAGAAAGAGGAAGTACTTCTGCCTGGGCCATACTCCAGAAGTGGTAAAACTCAAACTGGATCTTGAAGGCCATTTTCCCTTCACAGAGGACAAGTGAAAAGTGCTCAGAGATAGCCCTCTCTATTCTTTAAAAGTCTTACCCAAACTAAGACATGGTTGTATTTTGCTTTCTCTAGATCTGAACACTCCAGAACAAAATACTTACACCTGAAAATTGGCCAGAGGCATGATCTAGTGAGCTAACATTATAAGAGAATAGTTGATGAAGTCATGGCTTGTGGGATGAAATGTGTCTCCCAGCAGCTGCTTATATGAGATCATGAAGAATAGGTCACTGACGACTCATTTCTGGTACCTAAAAAAGAAACCATCAATACTCACACAGCTTTCTGTCTTTATTAACATGACCACTATTCCATGTACTTGATTGTCATAATTTACTGTTCCAGGAATCTCTTGACAAGAAGATAATAATTGCTAAGAACTTTGTTGTTCATTCTAGGAACTTCCTAAATGACACATTGACTCTTCATCAGAAAGCTCAAATGGCAGTTTACACTCCAAGTCCTTGTGACTCCTTATCTCAACTTTCTTGTCTTGCTATCCACAATTACCCAACAACTATAACATAATCTTTACCCAGTGCTAATCAAGCCCACTTGCTGAAAGACTCATCTTCAAAAATCCCAAAAATATCCTGATAACTTTCCCCTCCCTGCTCTAAGAAGCTACCAAAACTCTATCAGGGAAGTGTCCTCCCTTACTACAGTAAACAATACATTCAGCTTAGATTATCCAAACAACCTGCTGACAGGACAATTAGTTTCCTAAGGCTGCTATAACAAATTACCACAACTGGGTGGCTTTAAAGAACATAAATTTATTCTTTCACAGCTCTGGAGGCTAGAAGTCTGTTAGCAAGGCACTGGCATGGCATTTTTCTTTTTGAATGCTCTAGGAGAATATCCCTCCTTGACCCTTCCTAGATCCTGGTAGTTGCCAGCAATCCTTGGAATTCCTTGGTCTCTGGCAGTAACTCCAATCCCTGTCTCTGTCTTCACATGGCATCTTCCTTTTGTGTCTGTGTCCAAATTTCTCTCTTCTTATAAGTCTACTAGTCATTGGATTAGGGCTTAATCCAGTAATGAGATCATCTTAATTACATCTGCAAAGGTTCTATTTAAAAAAAGGTTACATTCACAGGTTCTGGGTAGACATGAATTTGGGGGAGAATACTACTAAATCCAGTACAGATGATATTTTGGAGAGCCAGAATTTTACTTCCTTCATCCTTGTATTAGAGTGACTAAAACAACTTTTACTGTGGATAGAACCTCTTGTTTTTAAATTAGACTTAAAATTCAGATGCCACCAGAGAGAAATACTGATGCTTAAATTTGCATTAAGCTATAAATGACTGGCATTAGAGTCTTTCCAGAAGGCAAGTTTTGCAGAGGAGGATGGTGCAGAGAACAAGAGGCTAAAGAGAGCCCAAGGGAGTTCTGAAACTATTACACAAATACATACCCCCCCACACACACATACACACTACATAATGTCTTATAAATTTGGTAAAAAATATAACACTCAATTCCCTTTGGCCTGCACTGATGATTAAATTACTACCTTAAATGATTGGCCACTGGGGACCAAGACAATGCACCCTTAGTCCAGCCTTTACATGTAAATACTTCGGAAAGAGAGAACACATTAAGACATTATTCAACATTAACATTTTAGTGGGATTCTTTAACAGATAACCAGTTATCAGAACTATCAGTGTAAAACGTCAGAGGAGGGCCCTAATAATAAAGAGACCCTTGGTGTAGCTTTCTTAGGTTCCTGGGAAGGAAGGCACTGCAGTAGAAACTCCAGATCACTGACGTATAGGCAGTGTTCTTTGGGGTTAAACATTACAAGGAAAATCAACAATTTATCAACACTTTTCATATGCAGTTGTCTATCCAATGACTTGTGTCATGAGTGAAGACTCATTATTAATCTTTCAATATTTCCCAAACTTTGCCATGAGCACTGTTGCCTATTAAACTTCTGAAATCTGTTTATGCTTCAGTTGTCTACCAAATTCATCTAAGAGGTCAGCAAAACTCAATCTCACGAAATCTAGAAACCCTGTCAAATTATCTCTGCCAATGTAGGAGAATGCACTCTCATGAGCTCCTTCATTAACACATTCTCTCATTCCACAACAAAACCTCTTATTAAAAATGGAGACAAAATTTGCTAATAATTAATACAGCTGGTATGTCTAGCTTCTCTGTAAACAGTCATTTTGCTCTTTAAAATCTTTAAAACACATTCCTTTCTCTGAGGTTATGAAATGCCTGCCATTTTCCCCTAAGTCAACAAAGTTTAGTGAGTTTCTCTGAAAGTATATATAGAGGGTTTTATTCATTTCAAATATTATTGGTTTTATTTGTGTAGTTATGCCTTTGTATTATGCACTTAATATATCTGGGCTGAGATAGGAACTTATTTCACAGGGATATAGGTTTCAATTCTTTCTTTGGTATGTCTATTTAACCCTGTCAAATTAAAAAATTCTCCTCTTATAGGATTTTTTAAAAATAATATATGATAACAAACATATTTTATCAATGTAATTCCTCCAACAGATATGTATTGGGTGCACACAATTTATAATGCCTAAGAAACTGGAAATCACCTATTTCAACTAACCAATCAGTGGTTAAGCATGTGAGTTCCAAAGCCGTAACACTTGAGTTTAAATCACAAACTGGTTGTGTTACTTTGGACAAAGTATTTGACTTCTTGGTGCCTCAGATTAGTGATAATTTACTAAATCAATCTGTGCAAAGTGTCAAAAACAGTGATTAAGACACAGTAAGTGCTCACTAAATGCTATCTCTTAATATTATTATTATTGTTCTCTGAGGCACAAAAAGAACAAGCAAAATGTCCCTGCCCTCAAGATGCTTGAGATCTGTTGGGGAATGGCCAAACAAAACTTAACTAACCAATAAACCAAGATCTGTTATTTTATGTGTCAAAGGAGATGAGAAGACTGGAGTGATCAAGGTTTCATTTTGAACACATGATTGGAATGAGGGCTTTAAAAATGGTATGGCTCCATGATTAGTATTCAAGGCAAGAGAGTATAGAATGAAAGCATCAAGAAGACAAGAATAAACAATGCATTCATTTGATGAGGACCCATATGTTCCTGGAACAGACTCTTTCTATTGAAAACAAAGACAGAAGTAAGAGAAGCCTAATATAGGAAACCACCAAGAGCCAGGTAAGGTGTTGGTTCTTATAGATTTATGTTCATGAAAAAGACATGCAATGATATCAGGGCTGAAATGGAGGGTCAAGTCTACTAACTGATAGCTGATTCCATGTAAATTAAACTGTCAATCTAGTATGAATGTCATTAAATGATATATTTAGGCATTTTGCATATCAACAAAACTTTTATAGGGTTGAGTCTAGCCTAACACTAAAAGTGACATTTGATTAATTATGTAAAGAGTTAATCATTTGTGAACATGTTCATTCATTTGTTTTTTTGTTTGTTAAACAGCATTTATGTTCTAGAATAAGCACTATAGTTGACATAGCATCTATACTTTAGATGATAGACCAATGATTAAGATTGGGCTCTATCCTCAAGGACCCCAAAGTGCAGTGAAAGTAATTTAAACTTGTTTTTCTTACTGTTGAAGATAGAAAATAAGCAGTGCCATTCCTTTAAGAATAAGGAATATGCATAAAAAACAAAAAGGAGTTTAAAGTGAGAGGGGACACATCTGCCCAGAAAATTCTTGCAAGAGGATGGATGGCACACAGATTCAGCTTTGAAGAATACTGAAAATGATGGATGAGATATTCCAGTGTGAGAGACTGGATAGGCATAGGAAACTGCTGGGCAACAGTTCAGTGTGGCTAAAGCAAAGCTTTCCAGAACACATTTCATGGAATGCAACTCTTTCCTGAGGAAGTTAAAGAGGTATGTGAAAAAAGGAATTTATTTGTAATTACCTAAGTTTAGAAAACAATGGGTTAAACAAAATGGAACTAGTTTCCTTATTAAAAGATTTCTCAGAGCTTTTAATATGCTAATTCGCATTATGAATTCTTAAGAGAGTAATATTGTATACAGCTATAAACAAACTTGTTTTACTATGAAATTTACTTCCTTCCCAGAATATTTTAAAGGACTAATACTCAATGAATATACATTGTAAGGTGTTTGGTTAAAACAAAGAGAGATGTTTAGAGTATCTCATAGCAAAAGGTATAGAGTCAAGCTAATGAATTCTGACCTTTATTTGGTAGGATTCAGAAAATCAAGTCACTAAGGGAAGCCAATGCTCACCTGTGTAAATTGATTCATTACAACGTGTATTCAAAACATAACATTGGTCAGTTGGGAGTCATTCTTATTCTAAAGCCTACTAGCCAGAGGAAAATTGAGAGGAATTTGCCAATATACCCATTGTGATATTCAAATGATCATGAGCCAATATTTTATGTAGGTGGGAGAACAACATATTTTAGAGGCTATAAGCAGGAGAAGAAGCCTGGAGACCTGATCGAACAGAATTTATTTTTTCTTATGCTTCTGTGTCCCCAGTCATTTTATTTCCACATTTATGTCACGTTAATAGAATAAATATAATAAGACAGTATATAGGAAAGAATGCAGTTCTGTAGCAAAAACATGCTCTTATTTGTATCCATTTGCTTTTATTATTTTCCTAATATACAACAGATCTGCTATGAAAGCAGAACAAATGGATTCTAGTCTTTCACATGCCTACCAAACTGTAGGGAATTATGAAAACTGGAAGCTGAAACCAGTCACCTTAGACTTTAAGAATGCTTTAAGAATAAGGGACCAAATATTTGCAAAGAGGTTTGGGCTTCTTGAAAGAAAGATGCAACATGTTAGCTCACATTTCAAAAAACTTGGAAAATTAAATTGATTTAAAGAAGAATTTTCTCCCCAGGAGAATCTATTTACGCAGCATCTACTTTCATTGCTCTTATACTCCATGAGTCATCAGGAAGTAACACAAAGTCACACAAGAACACAGAGTCCTCTTGGGATTTTGAAACAAATGGATTTGAAACTGCTCAGTTGATCCTACCCAGAGGATGATATATACAAGAATTCAGCATAAGGAGAGTTTGATCAGTGCAATTAAATGTAAGCATTGCACCTGTGGAACCTGGAACACGATGTAGCGGTGTGATTTATGAGGCCAGAGTGGGTGGATTTCATTAATTCAAGCCTTTGTATTTTGCATCTTTGCCATGTAGTTAATGCTACTACCATTTTAATGGTGCTTGCAAATAATCTACTGAAAAATAAGGAACATATTTTTGACCTTCCCACCAATTTACTGAATGCCTACTATGTGCCCGCCAGTGTGAGTCAGTGGGAATTCAAGTGTCTGTAGGAATCCATCCAGTTTCTCTAAGACAAATAAAACTCAGTATGGCAAGTCTTATGCTAGAATCAACCATATGGGTTTATATGAGCTCATGGGAGACACACTATGCAATCTCAGTGTTTGGAAGAGATAGATTTTAACAGGAGTTCTGAATGACCAGACATATTAGGGATAGCTGGGAGCAGATCTAATAGGTAGCAGGAGTACCCTGAACCAGATAAGAATACAACTTACTAGAATCTGACTATTCTGCTGAATTTGATGATAGTTTTCTATAAGGTTGAGATTATACAGAATTCTATGAGGTTGAGGACATGAAAAGAGATCAGGAACATGTACACCTGTCATTGCAGGGAATATGGGATTTATCCTAGCGGACATAAAGAGATACTAAAAGTGTTGAAGCAATATAAGGAAAATGTAGAAAAAGATAATAATCATTTATCTCCTTAGGACCACCCAGCATCCATTTCTCCTTCCTAACAATACTCCAGTTTCCTCTTGCAAATGACCACTACCTCATCGTGTGCAATCTTAATATGAGTATACTTCAACTATTTTGCCCTCAGAAACTGACAGTCTTTGGAGGGTCCAATTATCACATCCTTTCTTTCACTATTCTACGACCATCACTCTGAAGAAAAGAAACACCTAAGCTCAGCCAATCAAAGGAAAAAAAATATTGTTTTTCATTTCTAGTGAGTGGTTAGGCAAGACTGTGGAGTAATTCCTACTGATAGAAATTTGTTTATATCTGTTCTGAATTTAATTCTTTAAAATACTTTTCTGTCTTTAAATGTCTATGTATCTTTCCAATTCTTTCAAACATATTACATTTTAACTTTAGTTACCCAGAGATGATTTCTCTCATTTTCCAAAGAAACTTAATTAACATAAGCTATCAGCTTGATAGAAGGGGGAACAATGGCTTTAATAAATATAAAATTGGAAATCTAGGCAAGACATAACAGGGACCTAAAAAATGTAGAGCCTATAATGTTTAAATGAAGTGAATGCAAATAAATATATTAAGGAATAGAATTGATAGGATTTTGCAGTTAATTAAATGTGAAAAGTAAGGGAGAAAAAAGATTCAAGGCAGCCAGGTTCCTTGCCTGAGCAATGAGTTATGTGATACTGCTATCCCCTGAGCTAACAAACACAAGAAGTGGCACATATTTAAGGATTAAGATAAGGAATTTATGTTTAGACAAATCCATGTTGAAGAAGCCCATCAATAGTTAAATATTCTAGAGCAAAGGAAGATTCTGTAGGAAATGGATATCTAGGCATTTTAGGTTGGTAGGAGATAGATGTATCACTGAGCATACCACATAGAATGAAAACAGTACAAGGTTGAAGTTGAAGAGAGCCTGAATTTAAAAACAAACAGAGAAAGAAATCCCACAAAGAAAAGCTAAGAAAGAGCAACTATAAAGTTAGGCAGGTGGAAAAAATGGGTCATGGAAATGAAGTAACAAGTAACAAGAGAGCACAATCAAGAGTAACAAATGCAGAGAGATTCAGATAAAGGTTAAGGAGTGCTTATTGACTTTAATAGACAAGAGATCATTGGTGACTCTATCCATTTGCAACTGACACACAAATTCAATATGACAACTCTCAAATCAGTTGCTTAAAACAATAATCATTGATTCTCATTGATCTGCATGTTGCTGGAAGATCAGCTGATCTAGTCTGGTCTCAGCTAAAGGCATGCGTATATGCTCATTCTCTTCCTGGAACCATCAGGCTAGTCCAGAAATATTTTCATGGCAATAACAGAGGTCCGGAAGATAAACCCAATCATGCAAGCACTTCCAAGCATTTGGTCTTATTAAACTCCATAACATTTCATTGGCCAAAGCAAGTAATATGGCTGAATCCAAAATCAAGGAAGGGGAACTATACCTCCTTCATTGTAGGAACTCGAAAGTCACAGAGCAAAGACTTGGAAACAGGAGGGGTGTAGCATTAGGGCCAATAAAGCAACCTAATGTAGTCTGCCTTCCTAGGCACAATTATTCCTGTCCATCTCACAGGCAAAATACACTAAGCCTTATCTCAAGAACCACAAAATTTCCAGCCAATCATGCATTGATCTCTACCAGTATCTTGTGATCTACCAAGTTCAAATGTGAGTTCCCTTCATTTGAAGACATTATCTAAAAAGATAAATTACCTACCTCTGCAAACCAACATGCAATGGTGTAACAGGAGCAAGATAAGAGTGGTAAATGCTTTAATTTAAGAGAGAGAGAGAGAGAGAAGTGATATAGCCATTTGAGCACTACAATTCTAAAATCACACTGCCAAAAAAGTTGCTGGTTTTCCTATTCTTAGAATAGGGAGTGTTTCTTCATTAGACACTATTTCTGCTCTTTGGGAGTGGCTCCCAGTACATTGTTTTTTATGGCTCATTGTTCTCCATGGCTCTGACTTCTGAAACATCCTTTTCCATCACACCTCCCTGGCTACTAATGAGGAGAGCATTTTAAGATAGGGCATTTCTTATGGCTGAAAAAACTTCCTGCCTGAAGAAAGTTGGAGGTCCAATGATCTTCATATATTTTGAATAGTCTCAGTATCTTTTTGTCTAGTATTTGAGTTCTCTAAAACATTTAGTAGCTTTTTATTAGGTAGCTCTACTAGAACTGTCCTACAGCACTCAAAATGATGGAAATATACTTTATCTGTACTGTCCAATAAGGTAGCCACTAGCCATATGTGGCCATTGAGCAGTTAAAATGTAACTACTATGAATGATGAAGCAAATATCTAATTGTAATGCATTTTAATAGCCACATGTGACTAGTGGCTACCATGTAGGATAAAATTGCTAAGATTTAATTATGTATTTGGGGCACATAGGTTGCTGTGGGGCATAGCCTTAACCTTCCTAAAAGCTCGAGTCCAACTAAGAGAGTCTAAAAGGTACTATAACCTAAATTTTTCAGAGGTATTACCAAAGTCTTATAATCTCTGACTACAGACTTATAGTCATAACCTTTAGTTGGTCTTTATTTGGAGAGCTTGTACATGTAAGCTATACTCAGATTTCATCTTTACCCTCAGGATTTATCATAACCGAAGATTCTTTTGTTGCCTACAAAGGTTAGAGAGAAGAACCTTTTATTTCCCAACCCAGCAGGTCATGGACCTTATGTTCCCTCTAAATTTTGCTTACAATCTACTCACTTCTTTCCTAAGCTCATATCTTTTTAAAAGTAGCATATCAAACACAAGCAAAAGAAAACAGAATATACTTTCAACATTTTGCCTAGAGTTCTACTTGCCCAAGTGCAAACATTCAAGTACATTTTCTATCTTCATAGTTATTATAACAATTTTACTAGTTTCATCACTGTGTAATATAGGCTGTCATTTATGTAGCCTCCTCTAATTGTTTCCTTATCATTGACTTGCTAGTCCCAAGACTCATGTCACATTTAAGCATTTTAATATTTAATACAATTTTAAGCATTTAATATGCCAGCACCCCACTTTTAAGTAGGAATCTTTGTATCAGTTAGCTGCCAGTTTAAAAAGATACAGAATGAACCATGTAATATTTCAGCAGCTTAAACAACAATAATTTATTTTCAGGAAATCTAGCTTTGATGTGCATCAACTGGTATAGGTCAGGAACAGTGTGGATGTCTCGGACCTGCTCCATGTGCCTTTCATCCTCTTCCTGCGATCAGTAGGTTAGCCCTGGAAAGCTATTCTCATGGAAATATAAAGGCATGAGGTAAGCCCAATCTCACAGAAATTTTTAAGATTTTTATTGCCATATGCCTCCTAATATCATACCAGACAAAGCAAACCACATAGCCAAACTCAAGTCAAAGGGCAGGGAAATATGTCTCTTTAGTGATAGTAACCGCAAAGCCACGTGGCAAAGAGTGTAGATACAGAATGTGTGAAGAATCAGAACCATTAATGCAATTTAACATAGTAACTTTAGTAAGAAAAGAAGGTTGAGCTTAAAGATCATAGATTGTAAGAGACTGAAGAGTAAATGGAAGAGATTGGAGACAAGAAAAGTAGATGACATACTTCATAGACCCATGGATTACGAGGGGTATAAGGAAACATGAGGGCAATCTAGTGAAACTTCCAAACTGAGGCTTAATTTCTTTCTATAAGAGCCTCAGAAAGTAATCTGCATGTCACTTTTTAGATGCTTGGATTGACAAGGAAATTGAACCATTCCTGCTTACTATTCTTTAAATTCTGAGAAATCTACACTCCTCATCTTCATGATAATTTCTTGAAACAGTTCATGAAATAACCCAGGGGATAATGAAATAATTCTACTAGCATGTGTCTGTCACCACTTGGTATTAATTCTGCTCTTTCTGGCAATGCAGAATATGATGATTCCTTCATTTGTAGGATAGCACTCCAAATATTTGAAATCAACCATAATGCTCTGTACTCCTAAAAAGGTTTCACCTTCAACCTTTTCTCCTACAACATAATATTGAGTAAACTTATCTGA
Source organism: Herpailurus yagouaroundi (assembly GCF_014898765.1). NCBI lineage: Eukaryota > Metazoa > Chordata > Mammalia > Carnivora > Felidae > Herpailurus > Herpailurus yagouaroundi. Next base: position 22,662,528 of record NW_024412418.1, read on the forward strand.
TTTGTGTTTGGGGGTATTCCAAATTTACTATAATAGCACAGCTAATTATCTAGTTTGATAAGAAGTTTTTCTTATTGGAACATGCTACAATAGTAATGATTGGCACATTAGCAAATTGATCCACTCATGAGGCACTTGATGAAGGTTGGTTAATTTGGTTTTGATGGTGAAATGCTTGTGTTATATAAATGGATTATTGTGCATAAAGGATTATTCTCTGAATCTTGTTTGGAAGTAAATACTCCTAGAACACAAATAATTATTTTTTCCTTACTAGACTTCAATAAAAGCATTAAAAATATGTTCTCCCAATCAGTAGGTGATATTGAGTACAGCTGGCTGTAACTCAGGGTAACAAGGATAATTCAAATAAATATTTAATTAATTAGAGAAATAGTCCATCAGAGAAAAGATAAAATGCACTATGGATAATTGTTAGCTTCTGTACGGAAGGGCTAAAACCATCACAGGAAGAAAAGTCAGAAACTCTGGTTAGGCAGAGGTACAGCGTAAAAGATAGGGGTATCAAAGTGGTAACAAGCTAAAAGAGAATCAGTGCTGTTTGGTTGCTTATTATTTTTAATTATTAATTAATTGTAATGGATAATAACTGATAATAAGTAATAACATTGATGAAATAAATATAATAAAGGAACTTTAAATAATAAAGCTGACTTGTAGACCAGCAGAAATTAGAGATGAAGTTGCAGGCAATATTATTACCTTGGCGTTCATATTTGATGTCGATGCTTGCTTTCATTTATGTTATGGCTGCCTATTCAGCTGGATAAGGTTTTTAGGAAAACTGAGCTATATTGTTCAATTTTCCACAAATTATCTAAATATGTCCATTTGTATTTTAAAAATATAGGATAGATTCATAGAGGAGAAAGAGATGAGAATGAGATCCTATTTTTTAATGTTATAAAAAGAAAAAAAAATTCAAGACTGCTTTCCAAAGCAAGGCTCTTTTCAGATTCCCATTAGTGTCTGCATGGGATTCAGCCAATGGAATATTTAATATTAATTTTATTTCTTAAGAGGGCTATGGATTTTTTTTTTTCATAAGGAAACAGTGCAAGTGTGAAGACGCTAGCTACATTTGATACATTTTTCCTGCAAGAAGGTATCTAGTGCCAGTAAATGGCTGATATGAGCTGCCTTCATTTCTGAGAAACAGGAGAGATGCCCTAGCTCAAAGCCTTTATATTCTGGATGTTGCTTCATCTAATGTTTAATCCAACTGAGGCCTTATTATTAACACTCATCACGTTTTGGTTTTCTTTATTTATGCTAATTTATTCCATAGCCTGTTGTTCCTCATCTTTTCAAAATAGATTATTTCCAGTGGACTGATAAGGGTAAAAGTAAAGGGATAAAAAGCCGGTTATCACATGTCTCAGGCCACACAAGGTGATGGTGAGGAACAGCCATTTCCTAGAAGTACAACACGATGAATCTGTGGCATGAGCATACTTGACAATTTATGAATGTCCTATTCTCAAGTAACCCCAAAGACCCCTAACTAGTAATCTATAATTATTCTTCCAGAGATGTAAATTTAAATCATGGGCTCTGTGAAGCTGGTAAGAAAAAAGCAAGTCATTTACTAGTAGGTCCACCAAGACTCTACCCAGTATATGCTCTAGAGAATATGTTTAATACGGAAAAAGAATGCATATTTGTGTATTTATAACATTGACCAGTTAAAAGTACCAGGATTAATAGGTTTATCTGACTAATATTTATTAAGGGCCTATTATGGGCTAGAAGGCTAGGTTTACTATGATGTGCAAAACTGGCATGATCTCTGGCATTCCATTATTGATAAGAATAGCTAATACCTACTGAATGCCTATAATATGCCAGGCACCATTCTAAATATTTTATTCACAGTAATTATTTATCCTCATAGCAATTCAGTGAGTCAGGTGCCCATTATTTTATTTTATTATTATTTTTTTAATGTTTATTTACTTTTAAGAGGGACAGAGCAAGAGCAGGGGAGGGGCAGAGAGAGAAGGAGACACAGAATCTGAAGCAGACTCCAGGTTCTGAGCTTTCAGCACAGAGCCCGACGTGGGGCTTGAACCCACGAACTATGAGATCCTGACCTGAGCTGAAGTCGGATGCTCAACTGACTGAGCCACTCAGGTGCCCCAGATGCCCATTACTTTAAACATGAGGAAACTGAGGCCCAGAATAAATAATTTGTCCCAAATCACTCATCTAGAAAATGGCAAACTGAAGATCTGAATCAAGTTAGATTGGCTTAGAAAATACCCTTAGTCACTTGAGATCCAAGGGTCACTCTACTCCTCCTGGACCCTAATTCAAAACGTACAACCTTAGGACACACATATTTTTTTTTTAACTCTGATTTATCACTAGGAAATAAAATTCCGATACTCCTACTAATACTGTCACCATTTATTAAGTGAACCTCTATTATGTGTCTAGGCAATGTGCAAGACCTTAAAAATAATCCCTAATCTTCAAATAAACAAAAAAGTATATCGTTTTAATCCTATTTTATAGAATGGAAATCTGAAGCTTAGAGAGGCTTAATGATGACTTAATGGCTAATAAGTTGAAGTGGAGACAGAATAAGAACCTAGGTCTGTTTGTCCAAAGTCTCTATTCTACTCAGATCCAGTGATTCTTAACAATAAAATAAACTTACCCATCTAGGCTAAATTGAGGCAATGTCAGGGTAGACTACTTAGATAAAACATACTCATAAAATTCTTATTTTTTAAAAATTATTAAAGTATAATTAACAATTTATTTGTTTCAGGTGTACAACATATTGATCACAGAATTCTATACATTACTCAGTGCTTACCACAATACACTTAGTTACCATTGTACTGTCACCATACAATGTTGTTACAATATTATTGGCTATATCCCTTATGCTGTCCTATTCATTTCCATAACTTATTTATTTTATAACTGGAAGACTGTACCTCTTAATCCCCTTTATCTGTTTCACCCATCCCCCACCCACCAACCTCCCCTCTGGCAACCACCAGTTTTTGTTCTCTATATTTAAGAGTCTGTTTTATCATTTGGCTTTTATATTCAACATATAAGTGAAATCAATGGTATTTGCCTTTCTCTGCTTTATTTCACTTAGCATAACACCCTCTATGTCCATCCATGTCATTGCAAATGGCAAGATCTCATTCTTTTTTATGGCTGAGAAGTACATCATTGTACCACATCTTCCTATCCATTTATCTACCAATTAACATTTGTGTTTCTTCCATATCTTGGCTATTATAAATAATGCTGCAATAAACAGAGTGCCTATATCTTTTAGAATTAATGTTTTTCTTTTGGGGGGGGAGTAATATCTAGTGGCAGAATTACTGGATAATATAGTACTTCTATTTTTAATTTTGGGAAGAACTTCCATACCGTTCCCCACAGTGTTTTGAACTATGAAATTATTTATAGAAAACCTGATCTCTAACTGTCTGCAGTGGAACCAAGAAGAGAAATGTCTCAGATTTTGACAAAAGAATACACCAGCAAGTGATTCAGTCACAGGCAATAGAGATAGAGCAGTGAAAAAAAAAAAAAAAAAAGACAAAATTCCTGCACCTGTGGAACTTAAGTTCTAATGGAAAGACAGTACCTAAAATATATAATATGCTAGAAGATAAATGCTGTGGAGAAAGCAATAAAGTGGCGTAGGGAATCCCAGAGGTATGGGGGAAGGTTGCAAAACAAATAAGATGGTCTCCAAAGGTTTCACCAAGAAGAAGGGATCAAACTACCCAGCTAGAGAAAGAGTATTCCAGGCAAAGGAAACAGCAATGACTGCTTTTCTGAGGGAAGAATGCCTGGCCAACTTCAGGAGCAAAGCTAGCAAATTTGGAAGAAAGGTAGGAAGGGGGATCTAGGTAGAAGATAACTCAGAGAGATAAGGTAGGCCACATAATGAGATATAAACAAGATTGTTAAGACCTTGACTTTCATCTCTTACATGATGTTACTTCATTTTTAATTTTTTTACATTTATTTATTTATTTTTGAGAGACAGAGACAGAGACAGACAGAGCACAAGTGGGGGAGGGGCAGAGAGAGAGGACGACACAGAATCTGAAGCAGGCTCCAGGCTCTAAGCTGTCAGCACAGAGCCCCCACATGGTGCTCGAACTCACAAACAGTGAGATAGTGACCTAAGCCGAAGTCAGACACTTAACCGACAGAGCAACCCAGGTGCCCCTTACTTAATTTTTAACAGATCATCATCTTTGCTTGGCTGAGAATAGCCTAAAAAGAAACAAGGATGGAAAAAGACTACTGAGAAAATAAGCAAGAGATAATGGTAGAATGGACTAAGAATAAAAGCAGAGAAGTTGCTGAGAAGTCATCAGATTTGGGACATTATTTTGAAGGTAGACACAGTTGAACGTCACAGAGGGTCATACCAAGCAGATGGAGTTATTACTAAGTGTGCTGGAAGGACTGTAGAAACTAGGCTAAGAGTTTTGTTTTGGACATGATAACATTGACATATCTGTTGGACATCTGAGTGGATGAATTGGTATTTTGATTTATGAGCCTGGAGGTGGAAGAGGTCTGGAATACAGATTTAAATTTTGGAATTAGATCATATTTGAAACCACGAGATGGATGGTACTATCAAGGAAGAGGTTCAAATATGAAATGGGCCCAAAGATTGGTTCCAGGAAAGTCCACATTAAGAAGTAAGGTAGATGAATAGAAACACAAGGTGCATGAGATAAAAAATCAACAGGGTGAGCTGGTTTTAGGTGTAGGAGTTAGATTTTGTTTTGAGTAATGAAATTATTCAAGGAAGTTTAAAGAGGAAAATGAATTATTAAGGATACCATGGAATTACAAAAAAAAAAAAAAAAAAAAAAAAAAAGACTAAGCAACTAAGTTTTAGAGAAGGTGGAGAAAGACACTCCCAGAGAATACATTAGGAGGTTTTAAGGGCTTTCCGTCAAAAACCATACCAGTTGTATAGTTCAACTCCCAACTTTTCTTCAGAGACCACACTTCCAAAATCCTCAGTAAGGCTCAGCATACCTCAAGTATTTATCTCCTCTCCAATCAGTGGCCAAGTCCACATAGAACAAGCATGGTTATCAGGAAAATGCTGTCAGCTTCCAAAGAAAGGGAATTATAAATGTGGTAAAAATTTTAAGAGCACTTGAAATATTACGTTTTCATTGACATGTTGGTTTAGATATATTTCTATTAGCATTTTTTGAAAAAGTTTTTGGGGTGCCTAGGTGGCTCAGTCGATTGGGTGTCCAACTTCAGCTTGGGTCATGATATTATTGTTAATGAGTTCAAGCCCCACGTCAGGCTCTGTGCTGACAACTCAGAACTTGGAACCTGACTCAGATTCTGTGTCTCCCTCTCTCTGTGCCCCTTCCTCACTTGTGCTCTGTCCCTCTTTCTCTCTCAAAAATAAATAAACATTTCAAAAAATTAAAAATAAGTAATTTTTAAAATATTTATTTATCTTCCAGGGACAGAGAGAGACAGAGTGTGAGTTGGGAGGGGCAGAGAGAGAAGGAGACACAGAATCCAAAGCAGGCTCTAGGGTCTGAGTAGTCAGCACCACGAAATCATGACCTGAGCCAAAGTTGGAGGCTTAACTGACTGAGCTATCCAGTTGCCCCTCAATTAGCATTTTGTTGTGGCTCTTACTATAATAAACTTTCTTATTACTAGTCCAAGGATAAACAATTCAGTGTTTTGACTTAATGAGATTTCCCTTTAGTGTCTCTGGACAATTTTATATCGATGTGACAACAGCACATTGGACCATTTTGGCCTCTTAAATACCTTATTTTACTTAAGCTATATGGCTTCCTGGACCCCTCTTTCATTTAGTTCACTCGCTAAATATATTAAGGTTGCTCAATTTTAAAGACAAAACATTGGTCTTTACTATCTAGACCCATTAAAACATAAATATGCAGTATGAAAAAGTGGAAAATACTAGTCTACAAATCTAAAGCTTAAATTTTATTCTTGGTTTTGCCACCAACCAGCCATGAACCCCTTCTCAAAATATTTGACATTTTTTAAAGTTTATTTATTTATTTTGACAGAGAGAGAGAGCAAGCATGAGGGAGGGACAGACAGGGAGAGAGAGAGAGAATCCCAGGCAGGTTCTGTACTGTTGGTGTGGAGATCAACATGGGGCTCGAACTCATGACCATGAAGACATGACATGAGTCAAAATCAAGTGTCTGAAGATGCTTAACTGACTGCACCACCCAGACACCCCTTAAATTTTAAATCTCAGTTTTCTCATCTCTATAGACAATGGTAGATTTCAGAAATGGCAAATTGTTTCATGTTCATCCTAACTTCAGGCGATTTTGTGTTGACAAGAACTCCGAGGTCATATATAAGATATGATGAAAAGAGAACATTAACTTAGTCAATTAACGAAGTCTACCAGCCTGGGAAGTTATTTTGCCAAATACTTTCCATGAAGGAACCAGATGTTTCCTCATTCAAAATACTCTTATTTTGTACGTGCCAGTGCTCAGCACTGCGTGGGGCAAGGAGGAACATCAAGATGGGTTAATAAGGTACAATCCCTTGCGCAGGTAAAACTCATTTTCTAGCCAGTGTGGTAAGAATTATAAGAAATTATTTCTGAAGTTTATTCAAGTTCCAAAACTGCACAGCTTCCTGATTTCTTTGCAGGTAAAAAAAAAAATAGATATTACAGAGAAATGCTTTAGCCCATTCTTTACTTATTTTACATTTCACTACCTCCTATATACACAGGCAGAGCGGCACACAGACAGACAGCCTCACGGGTAGGTGGTATCTCTGTAGGCAATGCCATGCAACATCACACAGCAAAAACAATCAACACAGCACTGTTGCCCCTGGCTCGTGGGAGAAAGCCTCTGCTCTCACTGTCCATATCACTGGCACAGGACATGAGAAAATAAATCTAAAATTGCTACCTTTCCACACTGGATATGACCGCCACTGAAGCTAACAGCCTAGAATGGATTTGGCAGATTTCCTGTTACTGTATGTCTAGTTTCTTATTCAAGGTTGAAGGTGGGCCTAAGGATGGTAGGAGTTGGGGGGGGGGGCGGTGAGGAGGCATAAAGAGTTTGTACACTAGCTGTAAGGAGAATGGCATCTTCAGTTTCCATAGTGGGCTTTCATTACCTGGGAGAATCCCAAAACTTCCCTATTCCTGACTCCTACTCAATCAACATTTACCTGTCTGGGTTGTATTCTCAGCTATATTTTTCTTGTTAATCAAAGTGATATCCTTTATATATCAATTCCCTTTGAAAATAGTTAGCATGAGTCAGGATACTCAAATCTGATCACTTCTTATGAACTCAATTTTTTTCAATTGTATTTAAGCATGTGTTGCCCAAGCTCTGATGTATAGCAACTTTATCAGGGAAAAATACTACCTTATGAGATCACTTGGCAGTCACCCAGCTTGACTTCTAGTAACACCTCTGTATCTCTGCTGGAGAATGTTTTGAGGTTGTTGTTGTTTTCTTCTTCAGACTTCAAAAATAGGTGTCAGTACCATTGAATGAAACCAGCTAGAGCCATTGACATACTTGCTATCTCACAAATTGGAAAGGGGGTAAAAACTGTAAAGGAAGTACTTGACAGATTTACCTACCTACCTACCTACCTACCTACCTACCTGCAGACCTGTATGCCATGAGAAGCACTTTATTCCCTCATAAATAGCATGATTTAAGTTCCTCAATGCAGTCTTTCTCCCACCTGTCTCCTCCAAGTATCCCAGTATCTGTTGTCTCTGCCTTCAATTTAGTTGGTAGGTAGTTGCCAAAATATTCTAAAGCACTGCTTCAAACATTCCAATGTTCCGAACTGAAACTTCCCTGTGGTCCTTCCTTCGCCTAACAAATTAGGTAAAACTTCTCAGACTGGTATGTAAGATCTTTTACAACCTGACCCCTACCACTACCCCGACAATGCTCTCCAGCACTTCTCTCTTATTCTTCCTCCTGCAAGTCCCCACCTTTCCCCTCCTTTACCCAGAATGCTCTCTCCACCACTCCTGTTTAACCCTCAATCATTCTAGTTCCTACGAGAATGTTTCAAATGGACTTTCCTTACCTTCTCAACTAGACTTTCATTGCTTCCACTTTTAAATCATCATAGACATGTATACTTTTATAATTATTACAACTTACATATACAAATGTATGAATTCTAGGTGTTCAGATTAGTGAGTTTTGACGCAGGCAACCATAACCCCAACTGGGCTATAGAATGTTTCCACCACACCAGAAAATTCCCTTGTGTCCCTTTCCAGCAAATTCTTCTGCCTCAGAGGCAGTCACTGTTAGGACTCCTATCATCATAACTTTTCCTTCTAGAATTTCATACAAACAGAAGCATACAGTCTGTACTCTGTTACATATGTTGTTTTTTTCTTTTCTCACCTAGTATATTTCTGAGATTCTATTATTTGGTATAACAATAAATTGTTTCTTTTTATTGCTTAGTAGTATTCCATTGTATGAGTATTCCACAATTAATTTACCTTCATGTTCTTTCAAGTTTCTATTTAAATTCCAGTGTTTTCATTTATTTATGCATTACCTTAATTCATCAAAAAGTGAGGCATCACATTTTCACCTTTCTTACAAACCATTACAATGATTTTGTGACTTGTGTTATTTTCTCCCTGTATTATATTCTCTGTGAAAAAAAGATGAGAGGAAAGGCATTTCATTTATTCCTTCTGTATTCTAAGTGCCATGATAAGCTACCTCATTTGATCAACACCACAGAAATGAAGTAGATATTATCTTATTTTACAAATGAGAATACTGAGACTCTAAGACATTAAGTCTTCTGCCTTGGTTTACACATAAAGAGGAAGTAGAACTTTAACTTTGGATACTCCTGGCTCTAAAGCATTTATATTTATTTCTGTGTCATGCTTTGTATCCTGTGAAAATCCTACAGCTGGGGTGCCTCATGTACTTCTATATGAGGGAAAGATTTCATATTTTGTGAACATCTTTATGGGGATTCAGTAAGATGCATTATGTTAGGCAAATAATAAGTAAAATAAAAATACACAAGGGACAGAAATGATAAGGTGTCCTCACTAACCATCACTACCCAGTTGGTAGTGGGTACCCAGTTGGACTGTCAGCTTTCCCAGAAAAGCAGTAGATACCTGTTCTCCCCACAGTATCCTTGGATGCTACTGACATTACTGTTATTTTAGCTATTCCCCAGATCCATATACTGGATATTTGATAATTTTGAATCCTTATTCAGTGTCATCTTTTCCAGATACACTTGTCTAAGATAGTAGAAATAATACAAACTTAGGATATGAACACCTATGTAAAATTTCATTTGCATCTACTATCTCTGTGAACTTAAATAAATCACTTAACCTTTCTAAGACTAATTTCCTTATTTTTAAAATGACTATAATAACATTTACTTCTCAGTACTGTTGGAAGAATCTGTGCAAATTTGTGTGGACTTAGCACAATGTTTGGCATGTGGCCAATAAATATTTCCTGTGATTACTACTGTGATCCAAAAAACCCAACATTCTTTATTATTCTGATCATTGTTGCCCTGTAAACATCATCTGGATTCTCTGTTTACAAAGAAAAATCAACCCGCAATGAACATACACAAAAGAATTTAAACATTACACATGAAGACATATGAGACATAGACTTACAGGAAGGAAAGATCAGGACCTTGTTGGAAGGAATGCACTCCAAGAGAGAATTTTTGAGAAGTTAAGTGTGTGGACTGTGGAGCCACCACCTGTATTAGAATCCTGGCTCCAATTTAATTAATTGTGTGATCAGGGCCAAGTCATTTAACCCTGTTTATGGTCTTAATGTGCAAAATAGACCTGATAATAATAGAATCTCTTCATAGGGCTTTTGAGAATGAAATGAAATATAATGTATGTAACATACATTACCTGATTACCTGGCACCAAATCATCAATAATTTATTTTTTATGATAATAATCATTATTGTTATCAGTACAATTAGTTTATGAGTGAGGGTCTGCCTGAGCCAACATTTAAAATGGCAACTGGGAAAGCATCTGTCTGGTTTTCCCTGGAGGATATGCTTTCATGTTTCTTCCACAGGAGCTGGTCTTTCCTGCCAGAAATTCACAGGGCAAATGAATTACCTATCCTGTTAACAGGAAAAAATAGTTGTTTTCCACAGGGAGTTGAGCTGATTTCCCACTTAGAAAACCACAGTGACTGGACAGCACCATGGTTATAGAAGCAATGAGCAGTGTGCTGCCCAGGTATTAAGGGTGAAAACAAGTGTATTTTCATGACGAGGCACTGAGTAAAAACTCAAAGTCTGTAAGTGTTCACAATTAGCAAGAATCACCAAGGAACTCACACAAGGAACATGACACTAAAATAGAAGCTTTGTAGAAGAGAAGACTGCTGTCTGGGGCCTCTGATTCCCTGCAGAATCAAGGTTGGCCCACTTACTGAGCTCTTGAGAAGACAGAGTCTGAACTCCACCTGTCTGATATACATGTAATTAACTAGTAGCAAGGACCTGATTTAATGGTTAATGAATTCCGTAAGCAGATCACAAATATAGCAAAGTTTTTCCCCCAGTTGATTTCTTTGAATATAAATGCAAATGATAAATTCCATTTAAATGCTGTTGAGCTGCAAACATTCATTTGTCCAGGTAATTGTTAAACCTGTGGTAAAATCACTAAGAAATAAACTTTGAGAATAGATAATGACATTTTAGGATATACTGCAAAGACTTCAGTCATAGGAACTTTGAAAGGAATGTACCTGGACAGTGTTTTTCTAAACTAAAGACTCAAAAAAATAAATAAAGGAATAGGCAGACTCTCAAAATGTAAACACTGTTTTAGTTAAAAACTAGGAGTAAGAAGAGAGTATCCCCTCTCATAACTAATGTGTTGTACATCCTGGTAGCAACCCCTGAGAGGTCTCCTTGACATTATAATGCTCTGTCGAGCCGCAAGACAAGAGCCATTACTTCAAGCCATGAGGAGTAGTGCCCAGCTCTGGCTCCCTAAGAAAGGGCAAACTTGCTGGAGTACTACCTAAGAAAGGGTCCTTGTAAGAAAAGCCTCCAAACCAGAGTGAAACAGGAGAGCTGCTTATGGAAATAGCCTATGACCATGTTAAAAAGGAGATTATGAAACATGAAATGCTAAGACTGTACCAAAGAAACAAAACAAAAAACACTTAAGTACCAAAGATCTATCTTAAAAAAAAAAAAGAAACAAGCAGTGATAACAAGACAGGGAAAAGTGAAATGAGCTGCAATGAGAATCAGGCCTAAGGCATCAAAGTGCTCGAGTTTATTCATTCAAAAAATGTTTTTGAGCATGTGCCAGGGTTAAATTGGGGTCCAAGACAAGCAAGGACACTGTACGAAACCTGCATTCTAATGGATAAACATAGACAACAAATGAGAAAATAAAATTATCTCAGATGAAGATAAACATTAGAAGTGAAATAAAAAGAATATTGTGATTCATATGATAATAAACAGGGGACCATCAGAATAGATGGTCATGGGAAGCTTCATTGAACAGAAAATGTTTAAGTTGAGAACTAAATGATGAGCAATTGTCAGCTATGGGAAGATGTAGAGAAGGGTGCTCCATGCAGAGAAAAAGCAAAATCAAGGACCATAAAGTGAGAAGGAGATTCCATATTCAAGGAAAAAAAAAAAAAAAAAAAAACATGACAATGTGCCCAAAGAAGGGTACTGGGCAGAAGCTTGGAAAGGAAGTTAAGACATTCAGATTTTACTTATTCTTACTGGGATGGGAAGTCACCGGAGCATTTCAAGAAAGGAAAAGACGTAATTTAATTCGCATTAAAAAAATTTATGATTACTTATGTGGCAATGCATTTTAATGTGGCAAGGTGGAAACCGGAAGGCCAGTTGGGAGGCTCCTCCAGGATTCTTAGGCAAGTAAAATTGTATCTTGAAGTGGCAGATATGCAAAGAAGTGGACAGTTTGGAGATATGCTTTAGAAAAAAAATCGTTGACAGATTAGATGTAAGTGTGATAAATAGGAAAAAAATCACCAAGATTCTTTTGTTTAGGGCTTGCATAACAAGGCATTACCATTTGCTCTAACAGAGAAGACTGGAGGAGAGACAGGTATAGGCAGAGAGGAAAATGAAGAGTTTGTTTTGGCCATCCCAGTAGAGGTAACAAGTTAGTGGTCAGATATACATATTTGTAACTGAGGAACAGGTCAGAACAGAGAATCTTTTAATTGGGAAGTCAACAGCTCACAGAATGATAGTTAACACCACTAGGACAGACAAGATCACCTAGGAAAAAGAGTGTAATTAGGGAAAAGTGGAAGAATCCAGTGCTAAGCCAAGAGGAAAACCAATAGTTAAAGGCTGAACTGAAGAGGAGATCGCAAAGGAATCTGAAAAGGTGCCATCAAGTGAGTTCTAAGGAAAATCAGGTAATTGTGGTAGCAGAGTAGTAAGGAAAAACAGTGTTTGAGGAAGCATACTGTAGTCATTAGGTCAAAACTTGCTGAGAGGTAAAGCAGCCGAAAAATGCCATTAGATTTGGTGATGTGGATCAGTAGCTTTCCAAAGATGACTCAGCGAGAGGAGGAGAACAATGAGGCAGGGGATGAAGCCCAACCAGAAAGTGCTGAGGAGAGAACGGGACATGAGGAAGTGAAGATATAAATAATTTATTAGTTTTGGAGAACAGAGGAGAACAGAGTAGGATCTAGAGGGAGACCTGTCAAAAGAGCTCTTGGTTGGTTTGCATGTTATTTGAGTTGAAAGATATAAATACTATTAGTCCTAGTATTTATTTTCTGATTGCCTATGTGTAAGGTGCTTTTCTAAATGCATTTCCTGATTGACAAATCCTCACAAAATCCTTATGAATTAAGCACTATTACTATCCCCATTTTATAGATGAGGGAAGTAAAGCATGATAATATTCTTCACCTAGTGAATCCTAGTCTAGTGAAATTATAATTTCAATCTCTACTGTGAATTGTCCCTCACTGTGTTAGTCTGCTTCTAATACCTGCATTGTTATGCTGATGAGAATCAGCCAGCAGAGAAAACTGATGATGGCAAAGAAAGAGTAACATTCCAGAAACAAAATCCTTAATAAGGCAAGATTGAATGAGATCAAGAGCAAAATGGTGTAGATGAGGAAGGGAACACTTCTCTAATAAAAGGGAAAAGAGAGAGCATGGCTATGGATATACATAGTTTTACAGACTCGGTGGCAGGAAGATAAAGGCATTGCCAGATGCATATTTCTTTCTCACCAAACTATGAAGTGTGACACTCCAGATCTTTCTTGCTAATAAACCATGAAGCAAAAGAAAGAGATGATTGTGATCTGATACTAGAGGACAAACAGAGAATCACAGAGAATACACCTCATGGAAGCATGCTAGGATAAATTGGCAGGGGCAAGTGCCCTTTGGAGATCAGTGATTATGAATTCAAAATGAATCCACATGGTTCCATGTTTTTCTCCAGACCCATTTAATCTGCTTGAGGGCAGGTAAAACTTGTTGAGTTTTTTGGGATGAGGCTTAATCAGGCATGTAAGGTGGAGGAAAAAGTCAGGAGTGTGATAAGTTCTCCACAGGCAGATGCTAAGATGAGGTTTAAGGTAAAAGATGTTCATTAGCATTCAGCACCTGTGAAAGGAAAAGGGAAGACACAGGATTCAGCTGAGAGAGAGGCATTCATTTCAAGTAAGACACAAAAAACATTTGGTCAACCTGCTGGGGGCCTCTGGAGCAATTGTCTATGGTTTCCCATGCGACCACAGTAGGTAGAAATGGCTGGGTAACATTGATACTCCTGCTTTGATACTTTAGCCAATGTATATGGGCTGCCCTGGCAGAGGTGATCTGCAGGAGAGGTGATTCTGCAACTGGGGCCAACACTAAGGTTGCTGAGCCAGAGGCTGCAGGGTGAAACCACTCCCAAATTGGCCATCAAGTCCTTTGGTGAGGGGAACTGTACAGCACATCTTTGTGTCTAACAGAGGGTGGATAGGGAGAGAAAGAGTAATTATAATGGTAGAATACAGAACTCAAGGCCATGAGGAGCTATGGGACAATGAATCTTTATTTTATGGGGTTGAATGTGGAAAGAATAGTGTAAAGTTACCAGATAGGGCTGAGAAATCACAAATGATAGGTTATGCCTACCCTCAGTGTTAATTAAAAATAATCTCAAAGAGTATATAGCCCAGAAGCAGTCTTAGACCCTCAGACCCACCTTTGCATGTTATAATCTACTTTTGTACAGCAATTTGGTTAACCAAACCTCCACAGAGATATTTTGAACATTCTAATGTGAGAAGGCTTAGACTCTCTCATCACAAGTGGTGAGAGATAGTTAAGTTTACTGATCACTCATGTGGAGTGACTTAAACGTGAACCTGCAACAAATTAAGGAGACCAATTAGATACCCTTCTAAACTATCTTCCTTTCTCATGATGTTTCTGATTGCTAAGTCAGAACTAAAAACCTTTAGTTTTTGGGGATTTGTTTGTTTTTAACGTACATAAGTTTAGGGAAATAGGAAAAAGCAATATAATTGAAGATAACTGTGAATTTGGACTCACATTTAGAGGGTAGAGTACAGAAACTAACATCGAAAATGCCTTTTACTTTCCTGCCACATTCTGGTGAGTGATAGAATATGCTCTATATCATGCCCTCCTCCTCACAAGGGTAATAGTCCCCTTACAAACAAATGCAGTCTCCTGGTTATAAACCACATCACCTAAGTAATTTCTGCCAACTCTACCCTCCCTTCACCATCCCTTTAACTGGAAATGTTCATATAACACATTGTGGCTATATCATCTAGTTAAAAAAAAAAGTAAAATATGCAGTGCTACCCTCTTTGTTTTCTGGAAATTATATGGCTAAAAGCAATAGCTTTCGTCGCTAACAAAAGACTGTTTCATCTGACTGCCATAGTTTAGCACTCAGGAAAAAAAGAATTATTGTAATGACAAATTTAACAGCATAGGCTATTAGCAGCTAAGTTTAGACGAAGTCTTTACCCTAGTTACTATGTTTAGAGTTGAAAATGAAAATATTATTTCAAGATGGAATGGAAATGCTCACCATGCTTCTCACGTGGGAAAGAAACAGTGCTGAAAAGAGCTTGAATTGGTTATGAATACAATGCAATTATTCTATTGAAAACTTTGGCTGAAGGAGTATTTTTCTAAAGATAGGAACCAAATAGGTGGAAACTACTTCAGTGAGATTCCTCCTTCCCTGCCCCCAACCCCCACAGACTCCAATTGCCCCTGAGACACACACAGCCAAATGGAATAAAGTTAAAATTCTTACCTGATCAATCACTGACAAGTCTTTATCACTGAGCACCTGCTCACTGATCAGAGAAAGGAAGCATGTTGACTTAGGAGCTTGGACTATTCCTGCCATTGCCACATCTGTGAACTGGAAGCCACTTCTTAAAACCTGTTTGTTTTTTTGTGTTTATGTATTTTTGAGACAGAGAGACAGAGAGACAGAGAGACAGAGAGAGAGAGAGAGAGAGAGAGAGGGAGAGAGAGGAGAATGGGCAGAGAGAGAGGAAGACTGATGATCTGAAGTGGACTCTGCGCTATCAGCACAGAGCTGATGCAAGGCTTGAACTCACAAGCCTGAGATCATGACCTGAGGTGAAGTCAGGTGCATAACAAACTGAGCCACCCAGGTGCCCCAGAACCTGTTTTTTTTTTTTTATAATCTGTAAACTGAGGGGTCTCTCTAGATTAGCTAAAGTCCCTCATATCTAAAATTCTGTTATAATACTCCCATTTGAACGAAACATCCTTCTCTGATATTTCTGTATATGTCTCTCAAAGTAATACTTGCTTTGCAGAATGAGCAAAAGGTCTATTCAGCCAAGAAGGGGTGGGATTGAGGTGGCTGGGCACAGAACCAACAATTTGGGGGGTTTGCTTTGTGCCAGACATGATCCAAGGCACTTTACAAACCTCATATCTCATATCTCCTTTTATCTTCTCCAAAACCCCATGAGACTGTATTCACTATCAGATGGACCAAAAGGTCAGATTGTCAGAACACTAACCATGGAAGCTACTAGAGCTTTTGAACCCTGGGCAGGGTCACATTGATTTTACGATTCAAAGCTTCCCAAAATGTTCTCTGTCACACACAGCAAACTTTCTCCTACTTATAGAGTAAATTAAGCCATGAGAACTTCACATGAGAAATTCATTCCTTTCTGTGTCAGTCTTTCCAGATATCTCCTTTTGAAATGAGACATTTCAAAAATTTAAATGTAGCATATACTTAAGAGTCAGCCTGAGTTGGAATTCCAACTTTGTGATAATTCATTTAAACAATCTGAGCCTTCATGTCCTATCTGTAAAATGAAGACAGCAATACTGCCTTACATTTCTGTAAGAATTTAATGAGCTCATGTGTGTAAAGTGTTTTCTTCCCTTCTACCTCTTTCCTTATGGGCCAACATATTTTCTAACATGAATTCATTGTCAGTGCACAATATTTGAACATTGTGCGAGAACAAATTTCCGGTCCTTGAGAATGTAAATTGTGAGCCATAGAGAAAGCCAGGTAAACAAGAGCACTAACTAGTTACAGGTTATGTGTGAGAAATTCATGCCTACTCAGCAGTCCACTCACACTCCTGCATCTCCCAGACTCCTTGTAGTTAGCTTTTCTTGCCTTCACTTGTCCTAATTTTGTAAGCCTTGTTAGGCCAATTCTGGCCAATATGCCAGAAACAAAAGCAATTTTGTCATTTTGGTTCAGGGCATTTAGAAATGGGTGTGAGTTTTCTACCTTTTCTCTTTTTCTACCCAGGTAATCCTGCAAGCCAAATGTAAATATGGCACCATGATATGATGGTAGAACCTCTGTCAGATCAAGTCCCTGAATGACTAACCTTGTGGAGAAATGTCCCCCATCAACTGCCCCGGAAATGAAAGGAGGGAGAAATAGGCTTAGTTAGGTCACTGAAATTTAGAGCTCATGTGCCATATTAGATATCTCATCTAATATCCTAATATTATAATATAAGCCTATTCAGGATAGGGGGCAGGACGAGGGGCAGGGATGAGGGAGTTCTACCTACAGTGTCTATCTCTACCTGGAAGGTCTGCCTGGAGGATGTTCTTGTTTCAGTTTTAAAAGATAAATAAATATGATTTATTTATTTTTTTAAAAAAAGGATAAAGTATGTTCATTAAAGAGCCCTGGTTGTGGGCCAGGAAATGTCATTTTAAGCAGAGGTAACAGCAGAAGGAAAGGTACACCATGAATTTACATGACACAGAATTGTAGTTATATTTAAAGTATAGTTAAATCTGCAGGATGGTAGTGTGGGAGGGGATCCCCAATAAGAAAGGACATCTCACAGATGTGTACATTTCCCTTATCTTTGAAAGCAGAAGGAAAGAGGAAGGAAAACCATTCATGGAAGTGGAATCCCAAAAAAGACATTCTTCACTACTTTATAATTTTGCCTCAGGTTGGCTTTGATCTACAACAGGAAGAATTCAAATTCATCACCACTATTTATTTTTGCTTATGCCCATGTAAACTTGCAACACCCATTTATCTCCACTCCAAGTGGCTTTCGAGCTGAAGCTGCCAATTATCCAAAATGGCTTCCTGGTAGGTAATGTCCATATTCCACTTGAGGCTCCCTTATTCCATAAAACTCATTTAATGTATAAACTTAATTATGAGATCAAGGGCCTCAGAGGTGAAAGGCTAACTAGGGCATTAAATCCTGAACCACTTAACAGCTGCCCCATCACTTGGCAGAATTGTATTTTAAAATAGTGTTTGAAATATATTTAAACTGAAATAAATAAAACATTTTCCTGTAAATGATGCCAAGTCCTGCCAATTAAACTCGGATCTATTTAGAAAAAAAAAATCTTTAGCTCTCAACAAATGCTGGCTGCTTTTTCCCACTAAAAGCAATTCTGAGCATTCATGCTCGCACTTTTTCCCTGTATCATTATGCTGTGTTCCTCTTGTTAATATTTAAAGCTTCTGAAACTGTTTTTCCCATATGCTTTTGGACTAGAATGCAAAACTTAAGTTTTCCATTTTTATGAAGGCTTGTAAAAAATAATCTTATATGCTGCATATTAAGGGAAGATATTACTAATATCCACAGGCATAAAGTCTTCACTAAATAAGAAAAAAAAGAGACATGGTGGACAATCATTTATCTTTACCATGCTATACTATCCCCCATTATACTTGACTAATAATAATGATATGGTAATAATAATCTTCGAATATGATATGCCAATGCTTTTCTAAGCACTTTAAATGTACTATTGTATTGTATATGCCTAACTATGGTACAAGCATTTTTCACATGATGAGACTATTAGTAACCAGAAAACCTTAAGATTTCAGAATTTTCAGCACCTGACCTAGAATTCATACCCATGTCTATCTACTATCATTTGAAATCACTATGCTTTTCTGCCTTTAAATTTTATAGTTGGTTTAGTTAATCAGATATGATATTTGAAACCATAAAACATATATACCGGTTTGACTGTTTCTAATTCAATGAAAAGACAACTATTCTATTATTTGAATCATGAATCCCAGTTTATAAGGTGAAATTATAAAGCAACAAAGTCAAAGGAACTATATTATCTGACTGAAGAGACTAAAAGCTTAATACCAGGGGCGCCTGGGTGGCGCAGTCGGTTAAGCGTCCGACTTCAGCCAGGTCACGATCTCGCGGTCCGTGAGTTCGAGCCCCGCGTCAGGCTCTGGGCTGATGGCTCGGAGCCTGGAGCCTGTTTCCGATTCTGTGTCTCCCTCTCTCTCTGCCCCTCCCCTGTTCATGCTCTGTCTCTCTCTGTCCCAAAAATAAATAAAAACATTGAAAAAAAAATAAAAGCTTAATACCAGAAATTTTAAGGACACTGAACACAGCACTGAAGAAGATGCATATTCTCTATTCTAATAGAGTGGGGGTCCCAGCTGGATTTAAAGTGTTGGGGCATAGAAATGGTGGGTCATCTTTGATAAACTGCTGGAATAGTCCAAACCAAACTTAATTTTCATGAGGTGCTTCCTAGAAAGACAGGCACAAAAAGGTAAACCCCATAAGAAATCCATGGTTATCAGAGAAGAGAAACAAATCTGACTATAACACAGTTGTTTCTTAGATTTATCAAGCACAGCTACATCCTTAGACTCGTTGCTCAATCCAGTTGAGAATGTGGGTGAGAAGGAAAGAGGGGAGGTGTGCTTTATATAAAACATAAAAGTCTTGTTTCACTTAAAATAAGTTCTCCCTTTCTTTAGTCAACACTCTACAGCAGCCCACAACTGTGATAAGGATGCTTATCTCACTCACCCCAGCTTACAGTATTTTACTCTTGTAATGAAGACATCAGACCTTCACAAGGCATGTTCTGGTTCCTATAGCCTTCTCCAACACCAGACTGCACCATTCTCTACCTTACTTTCTGTACTTTAGCCACCTTGGCTATCTTTAGATTCTGAGAAACTCCATGC
Organism: Herpailurus yagouaroundi; assembly: GCF_014898765.1. NCBI lineage: Eukaryota > Metazoa > Chordata > Mammalia > Carnivora > Felidae > Herpailurus > Herpailurus yagouaroundi. The sequence continues at coordinate 22,682,151 of NW_024412418.1, forward strand.
TCCAACTGCCACGGTCTTGGGATAGTTCCTTCTGCTGCAGTAATTGACCCTCATTCCCACTCTACCCATACCCAGGTTACTTAGTTTTTATCAATCCTTTAAATCTCCTAAGAGACTCTTCCTTCTGAATCCTTTCCATAATTGTAGTTTTGTACCTGTGTTCTCATTATTGGAATTTGAGTAAGTTCTGACTGCTCTCCTAAAGCAGCTATTTTGTATTTCATATTCAATACCAAGCAACTTACCTGGAATGAGCCAACATTCCAAATGGATCTTGCCACCCAAGAAGTGCTATTTAGCACCCTCTAACAGGATATGATGTAAGAATGATAGACATTCTCTTCCTCATTCAAAAGAGAAATTCATGCAGCCCAGTGATCACTTTGTGTATGCCATCAGAACATGAGACTGGCAAGAGTTGGCAATACTGTGCAACCTCAATCTACAGGACGCTGGACAAGCTGTGGAAGTTCCCAGCAGTGTCTGGAAAATGTAGAGACACACAGTGATGGGGGCCCAGTCAGGAGAGAAGTGGGAACAGCAGTAGCACCACAAAGTAACAAACCATAGTAAACCCTGAGATATCTCCCTGAACATATTTGAGACAACTTCTAAGAATTTCTAAAATATTACTTTCTAAGGTTTCAAATGATCTAAATTTCCTGAGTAGGTAGACTGAGGCCCATCTATTTAAAATTTCAAGAGAAGGAGTGTATTGGTTCCCCCACTTATCCAGACCAAGGACATGGTCCTGTTCAAAGAAAGTCAGTCATTGCTGACTCATGGCTAGACACTGGAGTGTAGATGCTAGCTCTTTGCTCATAAGTCACATTCAGGAAAACTAGAGGATATTATCGCTTTGGGATTTCTATATTTAGCATTTGGTCCTATCTCTTATTTTATTATTTCTTTATTTATAAACATGTTTCATAACTTACTGAGTCTCAATATTTAGAATAATGTATTGCTGATCTGGCTTAAAGCCATAATCCTAAACCTTTCCTTCTATTACTTGGAAACCATATTGGTTAATATATCAATTTTATGAGATTTCAAGAGACTTAAGGCATTAGGAGTATTACGCTAATTTGCTTCTTAAGTATAATTTTTTTCCATTTTTTTCCAAACAACAACTTTAGATGTCCTTGGCTGTGGTTTGCTACCAAGGAGCCAGACTGTAGCGTTAGACCACCAGGATTCTCTTTGCTGAGCTAAAGCGATGAGAAATCAACTCTTTCTACTGTTTTCAGGCCCCAAGCCTTCTGTTCCCTCTTTTTGTCCCTTAAATTATTACCAACTCCTGTTGTTCATCTTTCAAAAGTGCTTTTATGGGCCCTTCACCTGGTGCTCATCTCTCCCCTCATGTCCTTTCTCCCAGCAACATCTGCTAGTCCTGAAAATCTGGCTAATATACCCAGAATGTTAATATAGTTCTAACACTGAGATACTTGGTGACTCATGACCAATCAATTTACTTGCAGTTCTTGTTCCTTTTCTTTGAAACTGATGAATTAAAAATGCATTACATGTGAATTCTGGAGACAGAGACAGCCTTCCGTTAGTTGCAATCAAATTTCCCTATAGTCTTATTTTTAGTGATACTCCCAACCTTTTCTTCCTTTAGCCTACTCCCTATATTTACCAATTTTTGCCAAGGACCTTTGCATTTTCTTCTTCTTATACTGAGTTATCTACCACATCTTTGTAGCATCTACATGTAGCATTTACTTTGTAGCATGTACTACATCTTGAAGCATCTTTGGAATCTATATTTTCTATGTAGCTCTCACTCATGAATACAATATCTGTAGGTTCCATATTAGGCATCCCCATCTGGATATGCCACAGCAATTCAAGTCAAATCTTTAGAGTGGAATCCATCATTCCCTGTGCCCAACTAGCTCCCTTCCCACATTAACTATTTGAGTGAGCATCATTGTTGTGCCGTGTTCTCCAAGGTTATTTCTCTAGCCCCAATATTGAGCCAACTGCCTTTTAATCTTGCCATTTTAACATTTGTACCTTTTTCCTCTATTCTATCTCCAATTCTCTCCCACTGCTTCCTAATCTTCAGGATTTCTTCACCTTGTTCAAATTTTTTCAAGACATTCAAAATATATCTTTTTATACCTATACATACTTTGTTCAATCCATTCTTCTCAATGCTTCCAGAAAAAATTGTCTAAAACAGAAAATATAATTATACCATTTCCCTGTTTAAATTCTTAATAGCCCTATATCATGCTCAGGAAAGAAAACAAACAAAAAAACCCAACCAACCACACAAACAAAAACAAAGACATTAACATAGCACTCAGTGTCCTTCCAAATCTGACCCTTGTCTACCTCCCCAGCTTCATATTTTCCCTTAGCTTCATAGCTTCCCAATCCTCTTCATTCAAGAAAGACTCCCACCATTCTGAACAACTTTCACTTTACTGAATGCACCATGCTCTCTCATTCCCTTTATACACAAAATTCCCTTTGTCTGAAAAACATTCCTTCTTTGTCTAAATAAATTCTATTCAGTCCTCAAGATCTATTGCAGGCATTACTTCTTCCAGAAAGATTTCTCTATTACCCCACGCTTCCATCAGATTGGCTTATGCCTGTCTCTCTTCTACCACAGCACCCAGCATATGTTATAGTATTTTGTCACACACATTACTATCATCTGTGTATGTGTCTGAATTTAAATTGTAAAACATCATCTATCATTGCAAATGCCATGACTTAAATTAAATTAGAATTTAAATTAAAGTAGAATCTTACCAATGATATTGATAAAAGATGTTAGTTCCTTCAATCTAACTTATAAGTTATCTGCTGTCAGTTGCTCATCAAATGGGGATGGCTTCTATTTTGGAGGTCCAGTGAGTTCCTGCCTTTCTCAACCTCTGTGTTCTACCACTGTGGTGGTAAGGTGGGTTTTGGTGGGCATAATGGCTTCCTCACTCTACTTAAAAAAAAAGTATCTTCACCCAGAGAAAAATATGTATTTGAGGTCAGTTCTTTTGTGTCAACAGTTATCTTCCATAACTACTTCTGTCTGGCTACCTCTTGGCCATTATTCAGAGATGCTAGTACTACTGACACATATAGCTTCCTCTAGGAAGAAGTCTTTTTGATTTGTATGTCTTTACTCTGAGCTGCCTCAGGGTTTTCAAAAGTATCACTGAATTAAAAACCTAAATGGAATCAATTAATATAGGCACTTAATAAGTAGTAATCAAATCAATGAAGGATCTTACCCTGGGTTTGATTTAATGCAATTTAAAATAATTCTCTACTATCCAACATAAATTAACAGTGTAAAAGAGGATTTTTACGCATTTTATTTTTTAAGCTTATTTATTTTTGAGAGAGAGAGAGTATGTATGTGCTCAAGCATGAGTAGTGGAGGGGCAGAGAGAGAGAGAGAGAGAGAGAGAGAGAGAGAGAGAATCCCAAGTGGGCTCCACACTCAGCATGGAACTCAACACAGGGCTTGAACTCACAAGCAGGAGACCATAACCTGAGATTAAATCAAGAGTTGGACGCTTAACAAACTGAGCCACTCAGGTGTCTTTTGTGTAGATGTAGAAACATATGAGGCCTTTAAGCACCCTTGAAATGATGCTACCAGTGAGCAACAGTTTCACACTATAACAAAACTCAATCTGTTTAGAGACCATTTGGGTTTAGATCAATTTTATCCATGTGATAAAATCATCTTTTATTCTCCTTTCAGAATTTATTAAATGGCAAGAATACAGACTCAGGATACATAGTCTGTCTAACACATTTTTGGTTTAAAGGGAATTTTTTCCCCTCAGTAATACTGTGATCCAATATGATCCTAAGGTAAATGTTTACAGTTGTTCAGACTTTTTGTTCTTGAGAACAACAAATTTTCAAATGCCAATCATGTCCGTTTCCTGGGATGCAAAGAAGAATTATCAAATGCAGTGAGAGAACTAAAAATGGTATCCTTTCACTTCCAGAATATTGACCACCAAATACCATGGAGCAAACCAAAAACAATTGTGATTTCAGAAACAATATCTCAACTTCTCTTTCAAAACATTTCTTTCCTTGTCTAAGCTGTGAGAAAACCAATCTTCTGAAGGACACTAACATAATCAATTAATGAGCCAACAATTTTCCAAACCATCTATTTTTTTCTGGTGCCATTATATAGTCAATTGAGAATAAATTCTCTTGCAAGGAATATAGGTCACCATAGATTTTATATAAAAGATAATAGATATCTCTTTCATACTCATAAAATAGAATAGAGTTTTCTATAATCCATGATCAAGATAGTAAAAGTAAATGAAAATAAAAGAAGGCGGTATCTTGTAGTATTAAAGGAGTCAGCTTTGGAGTCAAGAAAAATGGATTTGAATAAGGCCTTTGTCACTATTAGTTTTAAAACCTTTGGCAAGTTACTTAACTTCCCTGAATTTCATCTATAAAATGATGACAGCATATATACAATCCTTAAAATGTTTTCTGGATTTAAAAATTATTTGAAACCATATATATAAAGCACATAGCACAGTGCCTGATATGTACCAAATGCTCATTAACTGATGGGTGGCCATTTTCAAAGACAGAATTCTTTCAGGCATCAGCTGTAGTGGAATGTTACCATTATCTTATCCTTTCTACTACTGTAACATTCCTTTCTAAATTATCACAGTTGCATCAGTGAAATAGCCAAGGGCATAAGCCATTTCTAAAATGAAAAATGTTTTATTTCCAAATAAGCCTGAAGCACGCAAAATAACTAGAAGTTTATAATTTATAAGTCATTATTTGTTCCCCTCCTCCAAGGAACTTAGGCAACAGGGGGATATTAACCCTGATTTATAGTATATTTGCTCAAAGAACGACATTCTCATATCTCAATTTTTAGGTCAGACAGTAAGTGGAGTATGTTATATAAATCTGAATTAAAAAGCAAAGTTGATAAAGCCTCCAGTGATTTCCTGAATCATACAGCATAACTTCATTAAGGATGGAAATGAAGCTCCTTGATCCCACTGCTTCAGAAAATATTCTTTCAGTGCACACACAAAAAAAAGGAAAACAAGGGAGAAATAAATATGCCACAAAAAGAAGAAAAGAGAAAGAAAGAGAGAAATAAGGTCTGCCAATCTCAATAGTGGCCTCTCTTCTATGACCAGAAGAATTTTGTCATTTCTCAAAAGATCAAAGAGGTTTACAGTTGTCACACATAGAAACAGAGCTGAGTGTAGAACTTCCCTCACTTCAAGCATTATCACACCCTGCAAATAGATGAATGCCATCATCAGTTGCCACTAATGGAAATGCATTTTACAGACATACTAAATTCTACTAAAATAATATAGCAGTGTAGCAACTCCAGATTCACTTACTCTGAATTTTTTTAGGGATGGGAAATCTACTTTAGATTGGTAGGGGAAAATGACCTGGCAAAAAAACCAACCTTCAGTCTGTAAATAATCTTAACTAGTCTGTGACCAATCCATGCAGATTTGGCATCTAACTAGTTACACCTCTACCTCTCTACAGGAAAAAATATCCATGTAAGTGAATAAAGTTGACAGCAACCTAATTGGTATGATATGTGATCATCAAAAGTGTTCCATAGGGCACTTCTGTGGCTCAATCAGTTGAACATCTGACTCTTGATTTCAGCTCAGGTCAGGATCCCAGGGTTGTGGGATCAAGCCCAGGGTCAGGCTCCATGCTTCCATGCTGAGCATGGAGGCTGCTTAAGACTCTCTCTCTTTCTCTCTCTCACACTCTCTTTCTCTGCCCTTCTCCCTGGCTCTCATGCTCTCTCTCTCTCTCTCTCTCGAATGAATGAATGAATGAATGGATGGAAGGATGGATGGATGGATGGATGAATAACATAAAGTGTTCCTTAGTGCCATGAAATCTGTGATAGTCCCCATCACAGTGTCTGAAATTCCAGAATTTTGAGAGCTGTTTTTTTTCACACAAGTTCTTTTACATATAACAGGGACATTTTATATCAAGGAGAATAAAATCAAAATGGCATGGCCCCTGCCTTTAAGAAGTTGACAATCAGTCCATCCCAAGAAACTCAAATGACATTATTGAAAGAATGAACACTGTCAGCATGGGCACCTGAGAATGAGGAGAGAGGGAAGAAAAATGTAACAGTAATGAAAAAGCAAGGATGATTTGAAGAATTTTTAAATACATTTCTGCATGTTTCTAATATGTCTAAACATCAGGCATATTGAAGACACACCCATTATCTATAAAGTGCTTAAGTGTACAATCTGATTACCTGGGGGATAGGACCAAACACACCTACCTCTGAAAACCAGCAGAGCTTGCATCTACAAGAACCAGAAGACTATATCAAAGAAACAGTACTTAAGGGGCTCAGGAGGGCTCCCAACGGCTATCCATCGTCCAGGCTTTGTGCAGAGAGAGCAGGAAAAAATACCCATCTACCAGGCTTTCCCTGAACAGGACTATTTACATACTTTAAAAGCTGCTACTTGAGGGTCAGGTTTCTAATTAACATGCTTCTAGGAGCTGACTTCAATCCTCCCTGGAGAACAGGGAAGCCAGCCGACACCACCTCTGCCTTCTTACCTCAGCCCACTCCAAATCACCAATATCTCTCTGAGAAGCAGCTGAGACACATGTCTGGCTCACAAGCTTTTGTGGCTGTTGCCCAAAGGACAGGCCCCAACCAATGGGTCAAAGAAGAAATCAAAAGAGAAATCAAATAATATCTTGAGAAAATGAAAATGGAAATACAACATAACTAAAATTTATGGGATACCACAAAAACTGTTCTAATAAGGAAGTTTATAGTAACAAATACCTACATTAAAAAAAACAAGTTCTCAAAAAAATATAACTTTACATTACAAAGAACTAGAAAAAGAACTAAGCCAAAAGTTAGCAGAAGGAAGGAAATAATGAAGATCAGAGAAGAAATAAATGAGATAGAGACTAATAAATTATTTCAGTAAACTTACAGGATATAAAATCAATATGTAAAAAGTAGTTGCATTTCCATATGCTAACAACAAAGTATCAGAAAGAGAAATTAAGAAAAGAAGCCTGTTAGCAATTGCATCAAAAAAAAAATACTCAGGAGTGAAAGATCTGTACACTGAAAACTATTACACACTGATGACAGAAATTAAAGAAGACACAAATAAGTGGAAAAATATTTTGTGATCATGGACTGGAAGAATATTGCTAAAATTCCCATATTAACCCCAAACAATCTACAGATTCAATGCAATGTCTATCAATACTCCCATAACATATTTCCACAGAAATAGAAAAGAATCCCAAAATCTATATGGAACCACAAAAGACCTAAAATAGCAAAAGCAATCTTGAAATGGAAGAACAGAGCTGGGGACATACTTTCAAAATACATTAAAAAGCTATGATAATCAAAACAGTATGGAATTGGCATAAAAATTGATGCATAGATCAATGAAATATAAGAGAGAGCCCAGAAATAAACCTACACATATATGGCCAATTGATTTATGACTAAGAGGACAAAAACATACATTGGGGTAAAGGATAGTCTCTTCAACAAATGGTGTTTGGAAAACTGGACAGCCACAAGCAAAAGAATAAACCAGGACCACTTTCTTACATCATACACAAAAATCAACTTAAAAATGGACTCAAGCCTTAAATTTAAGACCTAAAACCATAAAACTCCTCAAAGAAAACATAAAGGTAACTTCTTTGACAAGTCTTGGCAATGATTCGTGTGTTGTTTTTTGCTTTTGATTTAACACTAAAAACAATAACAAAAGCAACATAAATAAGTGGGACTATATCAAACTAAAAAGCTTCAGCACAACAAAGAAAAACCATCAAAAACGTGCAAAGGCAACCTCTGAAATGGGAAAAATATTTGCAAATTATATGTCTGACAAAGAACGTATATAAAGAACTCCCACAATTCAATAACAAAAAAATCGATTTTAAAATAAGCAGAGAAACTGAACAAATATTCTTCTCAAGAAGGTATGCAAATGTCCAATAACATGTGAAAACATGCTCAACATCAGTCATCATCAGGGAAACACAAATCAAAACCACAATGAGGTACCACATCACACCTGTTAGGATGGTTTTCATGAAAAAAGAGATAAGTGTTGGTGAGGATGTGGAGGAAAAGGAACCCTCATGAACTGTTGGTAGGATTGTAAATTGGTGCACTACCATGAAAAACATTATGGAAATTTCTTCAAAAATTAAAAATTAGAACTACCATATGATCCAGCAATCCCACTTCTGGGTATGTATACAAAGGAAATGAAAACAGGATATTTAGGAGATACTTGCACTCCCATTGTCATTGCAGTATTCACAATAGCCAGGATACAGAAACAACCAAAGTGTCCATCAACAGCTGAAAGGATACAGATGTGGTATAAATATACAATGGAATACAATTCAGCCATGAGAAAGAAGGAAATCCTACCATTGTAACAACACAGATGGACCTTGAGGGCATTATGCTGGTTAGATAAGTACAGAGAAAGACAAAAACTGCATGCTGTCACTTGTATGAGGAATCCTTAAAAAAAAAAAATTAAGCCAAACTCATAGAAACAGATAGTAGAAAAGTAGTTGCCAGGGACTGAGGAGTGGGAGAAATAGGGAGAGGTTGGTAAAAGGGTACAAATTTCCAGCAATAAGGTGAATAAGATGTGATGATCTAATATAAAACGTGATGCATATAATTGATAACACTGTATTGTATACATAAAATTTCCTAAGAGAGTTGAATGTAAGTGTTTCACACACAAAATAGATCCTAAGGCCAAAGTTTACCTTGCATGTCTTAAGAATAAGCTGGGACTGCCGCACAGAGAAAGCAAAGGTAGTAAGTTAGGAAATAAAGTTAGAGAGATGATAAGAGTTTAATCAAGTAGAGGTTTTCAGTTCATTGATAGAACTGACTCTTAGAGAAATGAGGAACCATTGGAGAGTTTTGAGCAGAGACAGAACATCATCTGACAAATGTTTGAAAATAATATTCTGATGTTAACAATAGACTGAGGGGTGCCTGGCTGGTGGTTGGTTGAACAACCAACTCTTGATTTTGGCTCCAGACATGATCCCAGGGTCGTTGTTGGGCTCCACATTGAACGTGGTGCAAAGGAGGGAAGGGAAGGGAAGGGAAGGGAAGGGAAGGGAAGGGAAGGGAAGGGAAGGGAAGAAAATTAAAATATTGGAAGAGAATAACATTGGAAGCACAAAGACCAATTAAGAGGAAATTGAAATAATCAAGAGATGATGGTGGCTCAGACCAGTGAGAATGGTACAAGTTGTTGGATAATGAATATATTTTAAAACAGAGCTAGGAGATTTCCCTCTAGAAAGGTCACTGGATGTATGGAAAAGAGGAAAAGGGATGACTCCCAAGATGTAGGCCCCAGGAACAAGAAATTGATATGTATATTCCCATGATATTTTTTAAATTTTACTAAAAATGTATGTTTTCAAAAATACTATCTGTTGTTTTGTAAGGTTTTAAAAATGTGTAAAAATATCTATTACCTTTTTCACTTTACATTATAGTTCTTTTTAATTTATCCACATCAATCCATGTAGGTCTAGTTCACTAATACAACTGTTTTATAGTATTTTACCAAATGACTAAAGTACACTTTTTATACCATTCTCCTACTAAGTTACTCTGCTTGTCTATACTTTTTCACTGTTGCAAACACTGGCATAAATAAAATCTCTTATATGCATCTCCTTAGGCCTGTATCTAACAGTATGTCAAATAAAACATCAAAAATCAGAACTACTGTGTACACATATCTTTCAGCTTCTTTGAGTAATTCCAAATTAATTTCCACATCCAATATACCAATATATACTCTCACCAGCAATGTATGAGTTCTTTTCCCATACCCATGTAAAAGCTTGAGGTTTCAGGTCTTACTTTTTGCTAGTCTAATGCGTGAAGAATATGTTTGTAATATTATGCATTCCTGATTATTAATGAGGTTGACCATTTAAATATATATGTGTATATATATATATGTGTATATATATATATATATATATATATATATAAGTGAGATAAGGCTTCAACTTATATATTATACACACACACACATATATATATAATACATACATATACCTATATATATATACATATATATACCTTTTAAATTCCCTCTATAAATTGCAGATTTCCATCTTTTGTCAATATTTTTACTTTCCTGGCTAATTTTTCACATCGATTTCTGGAAGTTCTTTATATAATCTATATAATTATTTTTCAGTCATATGGATTACAAGTATCTAATTGTCCATGGCTTTTTTTCATTTTGTTTCTTCTTTCTGTTGTCCAGATAAGTTCATCCTATTAATGTGATTAAATTTATCACTCTCTTCATTGTTATATTTTGTATATAAGTACATGCACAAATGTGTGTATATTTTAATGAATCCTTTCCTAATATAATATCATAAAGGGGTTCTCTTATTTTTCTAAGTTTCGATATTTTTGCCCTCTTTTTTTTTTTTTTTCTTTTTTAGGTAGGCTCCACACCCAGAGTGGGGCTTGAACTCACAACACTGAAATTACGAGTCACATGATCTACTGACTGAACCAGTGAAGCACACCTGAATTTTTGCTTTTCTGACTTGGGTCCTAAATACCTACTCAAAATCCATTTTTTGTATATGGTGAGATAGATACCTAATTTTATACTTGACAATATGGAAGCAAATTTAACCAACACTTATTTACTGTAAAGCTATTTCATCACTGATATTTCTGCTTGTCATATATACAATCTCATCATTTAAGTGAAATCTTATGTATAAATCTTTTCTCCCTGTGTATTTTGCCCCATATGTGTAAGATTTATCAATCGTGTTAACCACAGCAGTTGTTTTATCTCTGTTTGTCACTGCTCTATGGTATTTCCATGTATGACTGTACCTCACTGTATTTATCCATTCTATTTTAATGGACTTTAGTGTGGTTTCCAGTTTGTTTAGTATAAATACTTTTGCAGCTTTGAACATTCTTGTAGATCCCCTATGTTGCATGTCTGTGTATATATACATAGAGTAGAATTGCTGGACCAGAAGATATGCAAGTCTTCACATTTATTAGGTGCTGCCATTTTTTCCAAATGATACTGTTACAGGCCCTACAGCAGTGCATCAGATTCAGATGCTTTACATTTTTATCAACATAGTATAGTTAGAATTATCTTTAAAACACTGTTGAAAAAAATTAAAGGAGATATAAAGAAATGAAAAAAAATCCCATCTTCATGTATCAGAAAAATTAATACTGTTAAGATGGCACTTTTCACAAAATCGATCTATAGAATCAGTGCAATCCCTATCAGAATTCCAGGTGAATTCTTTGTAGAAATTGGCAAACAGATCCTACAATTTATATGAAAACTTAAGGAACCCAACAAAGGCTAAACAATATTGAAACAGAACATAATTGGAGGATTCCCTCTTCCCATGGCCAAACTCACCAGAAAGCAACAGTAATCCCAACAGTGTGGGATTCGTGTGCCACACGAATATAACTGTCAGTACAGAAATTAACACATCTCTATGGTCAATGATTTTCAACAAGGGTGCCAATATCCTTAAACAACAACATCTTTTAATACAAATTGTACTGGAGAAACTGGACAGCCACTCAAAAAAAAAAAAGAAAAGTGAAGTTGAATCCTTATCTCATTTATATATAAATTATCTCAGAATAAATACCAATAGCAAAAACTATAAAGCTCTTGGAAGGAAACATAAGATAAATATTTATGACCATGAATATGGCAATGAAACCCTAGATATGATACCAAAAGCACATGCCACAAAAGAAAAATAGATAAGTTGGATTTCATCAATAAATAAATAAATAAATAAATAAGCCTTAAAGGACACTACCAAGGAACCTATGACACCTCACAGAATGTGAGAAAATATTTGGAAACCATACATCTGATAATTGACTTGTATCTAAAATAAAGAACTTTTACAACCTAATGATAAAAAGACAACCAAAAAACAGGCAAAATATATGAATTCACATTTCTCAAAAAAAAACATATAAGTAGTTAAAAGCATTAGAAAAGATGTTCAACATTACTAATGATCAGAGAAATGCAAATCCAAGCCACAGTGAGATATCCCTTCATCCCCACCAGCATAACTATAATCAGAAAGTCAGGTAATAACAAGTATTGGCAAGGATATGGAAAAATCAAAATACTGCAGATGGGAATATAAAACGATGCAGCCACTTTGGACAACAATCAGGCACTTTCTCCAAAAGTTAAACATAGAAATTTCCACTTTACCCAGAAATTCCATTCATAGGTATATATCCAATAGAAGTGAAAACATGTCCGTGCAAAAACCTGTAAACACATGTTCATAGCAGCGTTATTTGGAATGTTTTACCAAAAGGTAAAAACAACCCAAATGTCTATCAATTGATGAATGGATAAGCAAATTGTGATATATCCATACAATGAAATATAATTCAACCACAAAAAAAGAATGATGTACTGATACATACTACAACAGGATGAACTTCAAAAAATACTAAGTTAAAGAACTAGTTACAAAATATCACATATTATATGATTTGAGTGCTATGAAATTTCAAGAAGAAAACATAGAGAAAGAAAGTGTATTAGGTATTGCTTGTGGCCGAGAGGTGGGACAGAAAATCAGGAGTGGTAGCTAGGGCATGTGGATTATCTTTTAGAGGATGAAACTGCTCTGAAATTGTGCTGATTGCTGCATAATTGTAACTCTACTAAAAACCATTGAATTGTACAGTTTAAAAGTGTGAATTGTATGTATGTAAACTCTATCTTAGCAAAGCTATTACAAAAACAATTAACATAAAAATGCATTCCTTTATTTTCAAACATTTGTATGTTTTCTGTTGTTTTTGGTAATGGTTTCCAGCTAAACTGGCTAATTATAATTTTTCTTTCTTTTTTTAAATTTTTTTAAATCTTTATTTATTTTTAAGAGAGAGAGCATGAGCAGGGAGGAACAGGGAGAGGAGACACAGAATCCAAAGCAGGCTCCAGGCTCTGAGCTGTCAGCACAGAGTCCCACACAGGGCTCGAACCCACGAACTGCGAGATCATGACCTGAGCCGAAGTCGGACGCTTAACCAACTGAGCCATCCAGGCGCCCCTAATTATAATTTCTTATCCTCAGTAGCATTTAAGTTTTCCCCTTATAACTTTCTTTGTTCTATGGCTTACTCACAGTGTTTTTCTTTTATTATTTATTGTTAATCGTTTTCTGAATTATAACCTCTGAATTGAAAGATTCATATCTTTCATAAATTTTAGAAAATCCACAACCATTATTTTTTCGAATACTGGCTATGCTCCATATTCTCCATTCTCTTTTTCATAACCCCTATTATACATATGTTAGACATCTCATTCTGTCCTCTTTGCCTATATATTATTTTTCTATTTTTTTATTTTTATATCTCCTTTATTACTTTCATGTCATTTTCTTGGTATCATTCTAATTCATTAATTTGCTTTTTAGATATGCCTATTGTACTTAATCTGTTTAGTTTTTATTTCAGTGGACTTTTTTTAATTTCTCAAAGTTCTACTTGCTAATTTTTTCCTAGTAATCTGTTCTTTTATGCTTTCAATCATTCAAATGTAACTATTTTATGTTCTTTTTCAGAGTATCATTCTATTATCTTTTTCTTTTTCTTTTTTTTTTTTTAGAGAAAGAGAGAGAGAGAGAGTGAGCTGGGGAGAGGAGCAGAGAGAGAGAGAATCCTAAGCAGGATCCATGCTCAGCATGGAGCCCAACATGGAGCTCAATCCCACAACCCTGGGATCATGACCTAGCTGAAATCAGAAGTCAGAAGCTCAACCAACTGAGTCATGCAGGCACCCCCAGAGTCTTATTAAATTATCTAATGTTTATAGAGCTCCAATCTTCTATTTTGTTTGACTTCCAAATTTCATGCATATTGAACTACTGATCATACATTTACAATTTTTGACTGAGATTCATTTTCATCAGCACTTGTTTTTTGTGTGAAAGTTCCAATGTTCTACATTGCAAAAATATTCTTCCAGAGTAGTTTTTCTTTTGTTTCTACTCTAAGTGTAAGAATTATTATCCAACACTATTTTTGGTTATTTTTGACCAAAAAATATTTAAAAACATTTCATAGCAAAAATTTAAAATTCAAATATATAGGAATACGGATTCAAGTATTGCACTTCTCAGGTAATCCTTTTTCCACTCCCAGTCATGAACCTAAAGCCTTGATATCTAAACCTTCTTGGCAATTCTATGTGCTTTGGCAGATTATTGTCAGTCTACCTTATGATGAGGTTACAGCTTATTTAGGGATCTTAGTTCTAATTCTTTACCTCATTCAGACCCAAGACCCCATTTCCTATTACAATATTGGTAGTGAGATGCAGAAGCCCTTTAAAACCAGATAAATACTCCTGCCTCCAACTCCAAAGAGAAAGTGTATCTTCAGTCTGCTGATGCATCTAGTTAAAAATTAGTGATAAAAGTCATAGAAGAGAATGCAGGCAGTAATTTCTCTGACATCAGTCATAGAAACATTTTTCAAGATATGGCTTCTAAGGCAAGGTAAACAAAAGCAAAAATAAACTATTGTGACTATATCAAAATAAAAATCTTCTGCACAGCAAAGGAAACAATCAGCAAAACTAAAAGGCAACTTATGGAATACAAGAAGATATTTGCAAATGATATACCCAGTAAAGGGTTAATATCTACAATATATAAAGAAGGGGTGCCTGGGTGGTTCAGTCGGTTGAGCGCTGGACATCAGCTCAGGTCATGATCTCATTAATGGTTCATGGGTTTGAGCCCCGCATTGGGCTCTGTGCTGACAACTCAGAGCCTAGAGTCTGCTTAGGATTCTTTGTCTTCCTCCCTCTCTCTCTGCCCCTCCCCCACTCACCTTCTGTCTCTCTCTCCTTCTCTCAAAAATAAACATTAAAAAAATTTAAACAAACACAAAATATATAAATAATACAACTCAACAACCAAAAAATAATAAACAGTTTAATTAATAAATGGGCAGGGACCTGAATAGACATTTCTCCAAAGAAGACTCATAGATGGGCAACATATGTAAAGATGCTCAACACCACTCATGATCTGGGAAATGCAAATCAAACCACAATGAGATATCTCTTCAGGCCTTTAAGAATGGATAAAACCAAGAAGACAAGCAGCAGCAAGTGTTGACAAGGATATGGAGAAAAAGGAACCTGCCTGTAATGTTGGTGGGGTATAAACTGGTGTAGCCACTGTGGAAAACAGTAGGGAGATTCCTCAAAAAAGTAAAAATAGAAATATCATATGACCCAATAATTCCACTATTGGGTGTTTGTTTATTAATAAAAATTAATGTAAACACAATTCAAGTTTATAATGGCCAAGACATGGAAACAACCTAAGTGTCCATCAGTAGATAAACGGATAAGAAAAATGTGTTGTATAGACACACAATGGGATATCACACAGTCATAAAAAAAGTATAAGATCATGCTGTGAGACCACCCTCATCTAAAGGGTATTATGTTAAGTGAAATGAGTCAGACTGAGAAAGACAAATACCATATGATTCCACTCATAAATGGAATCTAAAAAACAAAAACAAAAAACAGAATCAGAACTATAAGTACAGAGAACTGATTCAGAAGGAAAGGGACTTGGAGTTTGGGTAAACCGAACGAAAGTGAGAGGGAGATTCAGGCCTCCAGTTATGGAATGAGTAAGTCACAGGAATAAAAAGGATAGCATAAGGAATATAGGCAATGATATTGTAATAGTGATGTAATGAGACAGAACGACAGATGGTAGTTCTACTTATGGTGAACATAGCATAATGTATAAACTTGTTAAATCACTAAGTTGTATATCTGAAACTAATGCAACATTGTGTTTCAACTATACGTAAATAAAAATTAAAACTAAAAAAATTAAAGTGGTAAAAAAAATCACATAAACCACTTTCCTCCCACAGAAACTATTTTCATAACCCAAATAATTGATTTTCTTCTCATTTCATTGAGCAGATGTGGATTGAATTAAGAATATGTGGCTATTTGCAAATCTGGTCAAGATGACCAGAAGATGGGATGCCTCGTTGGCTCAGTTGTTTAAGTGTCCGACTTCAGCTCAGGTCATGATCTCACAGTTTGTGAGTTCAAGCCCCGCGTCAGGCTCTGTGCTGACAGCTCAGAGCCTGGAGCCTACTTTGGATTCTGTGTCTTCTTCCCACTACCCTTCCTCCCTGCTCACAATCTGCCTCTCTCTCTCTCAAAAATAAACATTTAAAATATTGTTTTAAAAAGATGACCAGAGGCATCAATCAATACAATCCAAATCATATTTCAATGTCAGTGAAATTTCCAATAATCACTCTCCCTTCTGAGAAAATGAGTCTTAGTTTTTAAAGGTAAGTATCTAAATACAATACATACCATGGTGCTAATCATCTTAGTAACATTTGACAATAGCTTTCTGATTATTTTCAAAACCAAATAAAACTATAATTCTGCTGAGAAACCAAGTTTTGCCATCCCTGACCATTTCACTATGTCATGCTTTTTCATCCTGCAAAGGTAAGAACATACCCTACTTTGTGGGCCACAAAAGAAACAAATGTGACAATTCTTTTTTTTTTTTTTTCACATTTGATTTTCTATTAGCACAATCTTCTAAAGTCACTCATGGATGATACCCAAGCCATATGGGAAATAGGTATTTATAGAAAAGGTAGAGAATTATCAAATGGAAGGGAAGAGAGCCAGAGGAAAATCTTGGTAAAAATGTGTAATTTCTGCGGTACTAACAACAACAACAAAGTACAGCAACTTGAAGCTATATTCCTAAGTTATTATTTTACTCAATACTGATTAGTATTTTAAAGTAGAAGTGAAAGGAGGAAGGAAGAAATTGGAGGGGAATGAGAGGATGGCAGCATTCACTGAGTGTGTTCATAATAGACCCTTGGTTATTTCAGCTTTACATGGACCCCTTATTTCATAATCACTGTTCAATGGAATAGAATTATTAATATCTGCACTTTAGTGACAAAGAACTAAGAACATATGGTAAAATAGGTGTATAAAAAACACAGACTCTGTATCAAGACTGAATTTGAATTCTGAATTTGAATTCTGAATTTGAATTCTGGCTCTACCACTTATTTTTTTTAAGTTTATTTATTTATTTTGAGACAAAGAGAGAGAAAATATGGGGGCGGGGACAGATAGAGAGGGGAAGAGAGGGAGATCCCAAACAGGTTCCACACTGTCAGCGCAGAGCCTGATGTGGGGCTTGATCTCACAAACTGTGAGACCATGACCCAAGCAGAAATCAAGAATCGGATGCTTAACCAATTGAGCCACCCAGGTGTCCCTATAAGTAACTTAGAACAGCAAATAGTTTGCAATTAGTTCTCAATATGAGGTCACTTAAAATGCATGGAAACATGTCCATATATCTATAATTAATAAGTGGTTAAATTTAGAACTGAACACTGATATATCTACTTCCAAAATCAGAGTGCTTTAACATGGTCCAATTTTAATACAAGCACCACCTAACATTATATATATATATATATATATATATATATGTATGTATATTATATATGTATATATGTATATTGTATATATTATATGTAAATATAATATATATACATATATATGTATGTATATTGTATATATTATATATGTAAATATATATACATATACATATATATATGTGTGTGTGTGAATGTTATTCTCAAGTTAGTTAGGATACAGTATAGTCTTGGCTTTAGGAGTAGAACCCAGTGATTCATCACTTACGTACATTACCCAGGGCTCATTCCAACAAGTAGGATTCTTTAGTAGGATATTCTTTAACCTCCATGTATTTGGGGGTTTTCCAAATTTTTCTTGTGGTTGATTTTGAGTTTCATAGCATTGTGGTCAGAAAATATGCATGGTATGATCTCAATCATTTTGTACTTGTTGAGGGCTGTTTTGTGACCCAGTATGTGACCTGTTTTGGAGAATATTCTATGTACAGTTGAGAAAAATGTGTATTCTGTTGTTTTAGGATGAAAAATTCTGAATATATCTGTTAAGTCCATGTGGTCCAATGCATCTTTCAGAGCCATTGTTTCCTTATTGATTTTCTGCCTGGATGATCTCTCCATTGTTATCAGTAGAGTGTTAAAATCACCTATAGTTACAGTATTACTATTAATACATTCATGTTTATGATTAATTGGTTTATATATTTAGGTACTTTCATGTTGGGGGCATAACCATTTATAATTGTAGGTCTTTTTGAACGATAGACCCCTTAATTATGATATAATGCCCTTCTTCATCTCTTGTTACAGTCTTTGTTTTAAAATCTAGTTTGTCTGATATAGGCATGGCTACTCTGGCTTTCTTTTGACGTCCATTAGCATGATAGATTGCTCTCCATCCCCTCACTTTGAATCTGCAGGTGTCCTCATGTCTAAAATGAGTGTCTTGTAGGCAGCATATATATGGATCTTGTTTTTTATCCATTCTGATATGCAATGTCTTTTGATTGGGGCATGTAGTCCATTTACACTCAGAGTGATTATTGAAAAATATGGATTTAGTGCCATTGCGTTATCTGTAGGATTCATATTTGTGGTTATGTCTATGGTCCTTTGTTGTCTTTACTGTGTTCCACTCACAGAGTCTCCCTTAGGATCTTGTGCAGGGCTGGTTTAGTGCTCATGGACTCCTTTAGTTTTTGTTTTTCTGGGAAAGGCTTTCTCTCTCCTTCTATTCTGAATAACAGCCTTGCTGGATAAAGGATTCTTGGCTGCATATTTTTCCAATTAAGCACATTGAATATTTCCTGCCACTCCCTTCTGGCCTGCCAAGTGTCAGTGCACAGACCTGCTACTACCCTTGTATGTCTACCCTTGTAGGTTAAGGACTGTTTGTCCCTCGCTGCTTCAGAATTTTCTCTTTATCTTTGTATTTTGTCAATTTCACAATGATACATCATGGTTTGAACTATTTTTCTTGATTTTGAAGGCAGTTGTCTGTACCTCTTGGACTTGAATGCCTGCTTCCTTCCCTAGATCAGGGAAGTTCTCAGCTACAATTTGTTCAAATACACCTTCTGTCTCTTTTCTCTTGCCCTTCATCTTCTGTAACTCCTCTGATATGAATATTGTTTTGTTTCATGTAATGAATCACTTAGCTCTCCAATTCTTCCCTCATGATCTAGCAATTTCCTTACCCTTTTTTTTCAGCTTCATCACTTTCCATAATTTTATCTACTGTTTCACCTATTCTCTCCTCTGCTTCTTCCACCCTCAGTGTCGCTGTATCTAGTTTATTTTGCATCTCATTTATAGCATTTCTTAATTCATCATGACTAGTTCTTAGGTCTTTGATCTCTATAGCAAGAGATTCTCTGCTGTCTTCTATGCTCTTTTCAAGCCTAGCTATTAGTCTTATAACTGTTATTCTAAATTCTTGTTCAGATATATTGTTTATATCTGTTTTGAGCAATTCTCTGGCTGTGATTTCTTCCTGAATTTTCTTTTGTGGTAAATTCTTCCATTTTGTCATTCTTGGCTACGTTTCTGTATTTTGCATGTTTTAATAGCTTGTTATGTATCCTGTACCTATAAGTACTACTATATTAAAAAGGGGGCATACACTGTCCACGGCCTGGCACTTCAGGAAATGTTTTTGATATATGTTGCATGCACTCTATTGTTGCATTTTGGCTGCTCTATCCCACTGGTCAGTCCTCTACAAAGCTCCTCCTTGCTTGTAGTGGTGGAGTGTTTGGACCTTCATCCAGGTGTGCTTTGATTTGTTCATTGAAGTAACCCTAGAAAAAGAAGAGTGGAGGAGGCAGAAGCCTAGTCCCATACAAAGAGAAAAATGAAAGGGGAGAAAAGAAAACCTAACAGAGAATGAAAAAAACTATAAGACTAAATCCAGAGAAAGTAGAGAAGAACTGATAGAAAAGGTATAGAGTAAAAACACCTGATCAAACAAATAAAATGAACAAAAGAATTATATACATATATATATGTATATATACACACACATATATACATATACATATGTATGTATATATATACATATATATACACATAGTTATATGTGTGTATATACATATATATGTGTGTATACATATATATACATACACATATGTATATTTGTACATGCATATATATGTGTATATATATATACACATTTATATATATATAAATGATAGTGTCAATCTCACTCTGGTAGATAAGCGGTTACCAGGCACAGAGGGGCAGGGTTTGATGTAATCCAGTCCTGCCTCCACTGGGGGCTACTGGGTTACTCTCTGAATTCCCACCATGTTGGTTTTGGAAAGAACAATGGTAACCTCCCAGTGTCTCCTTCCCAGACTGGGTGTCTCAAACCACCTGTCCAGTCAGCCCTCACAGAGTTGTGCAGGCAGGCCAGTTTGCCCTGCTCCAGTTTCCTGCACCTCCGAGGTGCTTGGCTGGGATTCAAAATTCGATGTCTTAAAGGATCCCACTCTGTACACACCTGGATCTGGGGCAGTGCCACTCTGCCCAGTCAACAAGGGCCTCTGGCTAATGTCTATAGGGTCCTTTGTCCTTGGGGGTGGGGGGGGCAATATACCCTCTTCCCACAGTACTCAAGGGAGGGGACTGTTCTCTCCCAGTGCACCCCCAAGATCACTACTGGGCCCCGGGGCTGGCCTCTTCCCCCAAAGGCACATACACACAGCTTCAGTTTTGCTCCAGAGAAAGTTGCACACCTTTGAAATGTCCAAGTTTCAGCTCCTAAGGCTGTTTTCAAAACAGAAACTGGCACTCTCCATATTTCTCATTCCCCAGTCTGTGGTCCAGAGAGGTTTTCCTCTTGTGCTAAGTTGATACTGCAATTTCACAGCTTCTCTCTCCCTTTCTCTCCCTTTTTTCTCTCCACAGAAGGGGTTCTCTCGCCTCCATGCTTATGCCATTTTATCTCCCCCAATTCACATACATGCACCTCAATCCTGCCAACCTTTCTCCCTCCAACTGTGGAAATCCTTCTGCCACACAGATTGATTTTCTAGGTGTTGCAAGTGATCTGACACTGTTTAAGAGTCGAGGAAAATCTCAGTGTCCCTACCTCTCTGTCATCTTAACTCCACCCCCTTTCAACTCTGTATTTTTAATGAACATTCACTGGATTTTAATGTCAGAAAGGAATATTGGCCAGAAAAAAATTAAGAAACCAAATGATGTAGATTCAAAATTAATAAAAACTATTTAACTAAGAGGCTTAATTACCAGATGTTAATAAAGAACAAAAACTGAGTATTAAAATAAAATGTACCTTAAAAAAGTTAAATCATTAAAAATAATAAAACAGATAAACAAAAAGCAGAAACAGACCAACAAAGCAATGGGTGAGAACAAAGCAATGGGTGCCAGAGAGGAGAGGGTTGGGAGATGGGCAAAACAGGTGAAGAGGAGTAAGAGATACAGGCTTCCAGTTATGGAATGAATATGTCACAGGAATAAAAGGCACAACATAGAGAATATAATCAATGATATTGTAATAGCACTGTATGGTGACAGATGGTAACTACATTTGTGATGAGCATAAGGTAGAATTGTTGAATCACTAGTTTGCATACCTGAAACTAATGTAACATTATGTGTCAAGTATATTTAAAAAAAAAAAAAGAAGAAGAAAGAAAAAGAAAAGAAAGAAAACCTGGGATGAGAACTTAGAAACTGAAATCAAATGTATATGTTTCATTGCGTCTTGGTGAGAAAAAAAAATCATCAGTGATACATGCATTTTTAAAATTAATACCAAACATTACGAGACAGAAAAGAGACTATTAATTTATCAACAATGAACACAGTGGTATAGAAAATAGTACATAAAACATAGGAAGCAGAGTAGGGAACATTTGCATGAAGAGGAGATGACAGAAAAATAGCCTAATACCATAGTAACTAAGGTGGCACA
>NW_024412418.1:22709226-22875103 GCF_014898765.1 Herpailurus yagouaroundi
ATAGCCAAGAGGTGGAAACACCTAAATGTCCACTATTAGATGAATAAAGAATAGGAAGGTTTTATACAGACAGTGAAATATTAGTCATAAAAAAGAAGGAATTCCTGTCATATGCTACAACATGGAGGAACTCTGAAGACATTATGCTAAGTAAAATAGGCAGTCGTAGAAGAGCAAATACTGCATAATTTCCCTCATGTAAGACAGCTAGCCAAATTCATAGAATAAGAAAGTAAAATGGTGTTTCCAAGGTCTGGAGTAGGGGAAAAGGGAAGATGCTGTTCAATAGAGAGCTTCAGACATGCTCTGTGAAAAAGTTCTAGAGATCTACTATACAATAATTTGCATACCGTTAACAATACAGTACTGTATAAAATTTAAGAGTTAAATATTTAAAACAAAAATTTAAGAGTTGATTTCATGTTATGAGTTTTTTTACTGTAATTATATATATACGTATCACATTTTTAGAAAAATTACAAAATAAAATAGGCCTCAAATAAATTTTAATTGATCACCTAAATCAGGATTTTTACATAATAATTTATCCATGCAATTATAAAACCAGAATTTAAAAATAAAATTCTAGGAAGGATTTTTTTTTAATTTTTGTTTATTTTGAGAGAAAGAGAGCAGGGGAGGGGCAGAGAGAGGGAGGGGGAGAGAGGTAGGGAGAGAGAGAGAGGGGGAAAGAGAGAGAGAACATCAAGCAGGCTCCACACCATCAGAACAGAGCCTGACATGGGGCTTGAACCCACGAACCATGAGATCATGACCTGAGCCAAAACCAAGAGCCTTTACCCAACTGAGCCACCTAGGCTCCCCTAGAAAAGGAAATTTTAAAGTACACTATGATGTAAAAACATTGCCTTAAAAACAGAAAGAAAACACACCTAAAAGCTAAGGTATATTTCATAATGGAAAAGAAAATAATATTTTTTAAATCTTATATACAGAAAAAACTTCACTATTGAGCAAATTCCTATTAAACTTCTCACATTACAGCAAGTTATGAGAAGGCTATGACATTTTCTTTCTGAATACCTATTAAATTTCTTCTGGAGACAACAAGAAATTACTAAAATTTGGGGTAAGCTAGTATCATATTTAGAACTACTAGTGGATCAGGGTTTCTGATCACTTTTAGATTATTAGATCAGCTTTTAGATTATTAATATTTTCAAATGACTCTGTTCTTTGCTTCTTGTGTTTTCAGTTTCCTTTTATGTACATGTTAACTTTATAAATATTTTTTAAAACCTAAAAATATATTATTAATATATCTTAAACCATACCCACAAGCTGGTGGAATGATGAACATTCATTTTACATTAGGAAATTTATTAAAGACTACATTTCAAAAGTAATTAAAAGTAAAAAAATATTGTTTCTCTCTTTCAGGTGATATCAAAAAGGTATTTGATAAAAATAAAACCCTTGCTCCTTGTTAAAACTCTTAGGAAGTAAAAGACACTTACTTGTGAACATGATATCGTAAAACTATACCTAAAATGATACTTAGTGAAACATCAGAAACATTCCCATTGACATCAAAAACAAGACAATGATGCAAACTATTTCCACTATTATTTAGCATTTTCCTGGAAGTTCTATACAAATCTAGATGATGTTCAAAACAAAGAGGTAAAAAAATTACCTTTTTATGAAGATTATAAGATTATGTGCTCATAAATTCCAACAAAATAAACTGAAAATTCCTAGAATCAGAGAGAGTTGAATATTTTTAAATTAACAAATATTTATTTTATATAAAACAATGACAACCAGTTAAGAAATACAAAGGAAAAAGATAGCTATAAAATACAATCTAGAAACACCACACAGAAGCATGTAAAATCTTCATATAGATGTCTACAAAAGTTTTCAGAGATATATAAAAGAACTTTAAATTTAAATACAGAATGTAGTTATTCCATATTTTTTGTGGAGAGACCAATATTACAAGGAGTGAAAATGGCATTTTTGTCTACTTTTAGCACGTCTGTACTTTCCACTTTTTCTATGAATAGGCAAAACTCTCATAATAAAAGAAAGGTAGTAAGTATACTGAAGGGGAAAAAAAAAGGCTGAATGAGACACAGTTATGATCCATTGTGTACTTTGACAAAATGAATGATGAACAGAAAAGAAAATGATGCAGGAAGATCATCTAAGGGCATATATTGTGGCACCTGGGTGGCTCAACTGCTTAAGCATCAGACTCTTGATTTTCAGCTCAGGTCATGATTTCACAGTCCATGAGTTCGAGCCCTGCATATGGCTCTGCACTGATGGTGAGGAGCTTGCCTGGGATTCTCTCTCCCTGTCTCTCTGCCCCTCCCCTGCTTACGTGTGTGCGCATGGTCTCTCTTAAAATAAATAAATAAATAAACTTTAAAAATAAGGGTATATATGAAGTTAATCCAAGGGAGAAGAAGAGCAGAGTATGAAAAACCAGAAACAATATAGCTGTGGCAGAAACTAAGGAAAGAAAGAAGGGAAATAATGAAAAGGAGAAACATCTTTGAGAAAGAATTGACAGGATTTTATGAGAATAAAACAGAGACTCAAAGAAGAATCTAAGACAACCACAGTATTTCATTGTGAGAGACTAGACTATGGAGTGGGTGAAAACCAACATGGGGAATAGAGATGACAAAAAGACCATGAATTCCAGTTTGGACATGGTGTGTTTCAGAAGAAGGAAAATGTTCTCAACAAGTTCGTGGTATAAGCTATGTTATTCATGTAAGTTAACTACAGTGATAGCAGTTCTTGGTACACAAATACAATATGGCAAGTTGAAAAGCCTGCCAAGATAGAGGGCACCAGACAAGGCAGGGGCTAGATGTTTGCGAGAAATCGAGGGCTAAATACTCAAATATCATGAGTTCCAAAAGAGAAAGGAAGAAAGAATTATGATCTCTAAGATAAATATGGAGGTTATTGCCTAATTTAACAAAACTGTTCTGTTATTTCAAAGAATATCACAGCATTTTCTATAAAATGAACTTAACAGAAAATACATTATGATTCTAGCTTAAAAATGTAATGTCTGTGTGACTCTGAACAATTTTAAGTCTAAAAGTCAGTCTGTTTTATAACTCTATTAGATTGGAAGCTCCTTGAGGGATAGGGTAATTCTATCTGGACTTCATAAAGTCTGTATTCTATAGCACAGTGCTAGGTTGCCTTTGAATCACAATGAAGAAAATCTGGCAATGCAAAGTCCCACATAGTTATAAAATCTTTGAGTCATCACAGCTGATACGCACAAAGTTCCTTAGCACAGGTGTTTCTGAAGTTGAGACACATTTGGGGAGTTCAAAATACCTATGGTTCTCACACTCTTATTTCTCCTGGTGTGATTCTGTGCTAATGTTAGTACACAGAGATGTAACATTAAATGTGCCATTTTTCTGGGTGACTCATTAGCTGCTAGGAATTTATTATAGGAGAGCCAAAGCTTTCCAACATGTCTATATTTATTTGGTAGTTTCTATAATTACATTTCTTCATTTAAAGAAAATTCCAGAGAATATGGAATCACATGGAAGTCATATGAATTGATTAAAGCTTTATATACCACATATCATTTTGATACAGCCCTATTATTAAGACTAGAAACTTCCTTGTCTGTGTTCCTAAAATATATACCTATCTCCGCACTTAGACATACTGTAGCGATTTATATCCACAACTAACTTCTTCATTATCCTGAAAGACCCTTGGTAACAGAGATTATGTTTCATTCATTTCTATATTATTGTTTACAAATATAGAATACCAGTGTATTGCTATAGTAAGCATTCATCAAATGATTCCTAAGTAGATGAATTAATCAAGTTGATAATTTAAAAATGGCTTTCTTATGAAGAAATTACAAACAATTCAGTAAGAACCTCCAAGATAAACTATATCAATTATTCAATTTACTGAAATGTGGGAGTTCGATTAAAGAGTTTTCTGGTTACCTCATTATTTTAGTTTCCAAATGTCATTTGGTTTGAATCCTGGTTTAGAAATTCTTTCTGTATATTTTCTCTTGCCTTCAATTATTTGAGGAAGAACAATATGTTGAAGGTATTTAGTTGTTTTATAACCACGAATTTTGTAAACTCTCAGAATTCACTACTCTGTACATCATTTTCAGTTGTAAAGCATGTGAAATAATGATACAAATTGTGAGGGAAAAGGACATTTTAGTGATTCTATGCTATGCGAACAAGGATGTTAGAAGAGTCAATGATACCAGTTAATGCAACAACTCTCTCCTCCGAAATTTTGCCAAAACAACAACAAAATATATGCTCTCTATATATTATGTAGATAATAATATATATATTATGGTCTTATAAAGCACAGAATTAGTTTTCTTGGTATTGATATTGCTCTGAATAAACATGACTGTCCATATGCACAGAATGGAGGGTTTGAGGTTAAAATTAAATTCAACTCAATGACAATTTATTCAGCATCCATATGGGAAGGTTCTGTGCTGGGTGCCATAGTCTGCACAGATGCAAGTCCTTTTGGAGCTCGAAGTCCATTGGGGAAATCAGGCACATGAATTACAATCGAAGGTAATAAGTGTAACACAAAGTGCTATACTTCTGTGAGTATGAATTGTTTAACATTATAAGCCTCAGTTTCCTCATTTTCAAAATAATGAAGTAATAGAATCTATTTCACATTATTATTAGGAGACTTAGGTAAAACAATGTATATATAGTTCTTAGCATAGTGCCTGGCATATTAAAGTCACTTAACAATGCTATTACTAGTAATTTTTTTATATGATGCAGAGAGAGGTGTCAGACAAGAAGACCAGTAGCTTTACTTGTAGAATTAGGGGGTTTGGGGATTGAATTACTTTGGAATAGTTTATGCAAGAAGTGATATACATTTATAAAAGAAGAAAAGATAACAGAGCCCTAGGACAAACATTGGTTTACAACATATGTGCCATGAGATTCCATAAACCCTTGGAGATGTTTTCTGACCTGTATAATGAAAGTTATAATATATATATATATATATATATATATATATATATATACACACACACACACATTATTACATGTACATATATATACATTATTACATGTGTGTGTGTATATATATATATATATATATATATATACAGTCCTCATAAGGCTGTAATGGGATTAAATAAAACAATGTATGTAAAAATATTGCCTGACACATAGCAAGGCTTGACACAAGGAAGGAAGGAAGGAAGGAATAATGACTGCTAGAGTCTGGTATCAACTGTGTATTACTGTGTAATATATCACTCCAAAACGTAGTGGTTTAAAGCATCTATCACTTCACACTTTAGGTGTGTCTGGAATCCAGGCACAGAATAATTGGGTTCTCCAGCTTAGGCTCTCTCACAAGTGAGAACAGTGAAGGTGTTGGCTGAGTCTGCAGTCCTCACTAGGCCCAAATGGGGAAGGATCCACTTCCAAGCTCATTCATATGGTTGTTGGCAAGATTTAGTTCTATGCTAGATATTGGACTGAAAGCCTCAGTTCCTTGATGGCTGTTGGCTGTAAGCCACTCTTAGATTTTTGCCAAGTGGGCTTCTCCATAGGACAGCTCACAACATGACAACTTGCTTCATCAGAAGGAAGAGCCAGAGAACAAGAGCGAGAGAATATGGAAGTCGCAGACTTTTATACCATGATCTCAGAAGTGATATCTCATCACTTTCGCTGTCTTCTATTGGAAGCAAAGTGGTGGATGCCTCCCCTCCTCCACACTAGGGGAGGAAATTACATAAGGGTGGAATACCACAAGTCAGGTATCACTGGGGGTATTTTACAAGCTTTTTATCACTGGGGTTCACGCTGATAGTGGACATTTACAAACATAGTGGTTAGAAGCATGGACGCTGAAGCCATACTGCCTGCATTCAAATCCTGGCTCTGTTACTTAATAACTTATCTGTCATAACAAGTTATTTAACCTCTTTATTTCTCTGCAAAGCGTAGAAGAAAATAATTCCTGCAACATTAGGAGTAATAAGTTAATACACGTTAAGTATTTAAACAGTGCCCCAAACAAAGTAAACCCTCAGTAAATGTTAGCTTTTGTTCTTGTCATCATCATTGTTGTTATAACTGCAGAAAATAGAGGCAAAATGCACCAAGTCACAGAATGACAGAAAATAAAGGAGAAAAACGACCCAAGCGAGTCTACTTATTCTTGCAACACATCTCCCCAAGGCATCTTGAGAAGGCATGTTGTCTGGATCAGGTTGGCAGTTTGACACAAGCCCTGTAAATTGGGAAGTGCATTATGTTCTGTGGTGAGAGGAAGTCACACGGGGGCAAGGAGACACAACTTCCCCATTGCCCAGGAACGGGATGAGCCACGTTACCATTGGAAAAGGAGAGCTTTCCCTCAGAATAGAAAATCTAGAAATATGGGAGAAACAGTTTCAGTTTTTATACATGGGAAAAGCTGTTAATTTTGCAGTGAATTTTATACATGTTTTATCACAGCAGAGAAATCCTGTTATTTCCAGCTCCTCTTTTTATTGCTGGTAAGCCTCACAGAATTCTAACCAGTGAAATATTCCCCTTTTCTCCTGGGTGGTAATGAATTTCCCAGAGGAAAAGGAATAGTTTCACGTTCTCACTACATAAAAACTCAAATATTTAGGCATGTTGTAGCATAACATTTTAATTGTTTAATCAAGAAGGTGTCTCATACGCTTAAAAATCAAGATACAGGGGCGCCTGGGTGGCGCAGTCGGTTAAGCGTCCGACTTCAGCCAGGTCACGATCTCGCGGTCCGTGAGTTCGAGCCCCGCGTCAGGCTCTGGGCTGATGGCTCAGAGCCTGGAGCCTGTTTCCGATTCTGTGTCTCCCTCTCTCTCTGCCCCTCCCCTGTTCATGCTCTGTCTCTCTCTGTCCCAAAAATAAATAAACATTGAAAAAAAAATTGAAAAAAAAATCAAGATACAGTTTTTTTTTTCTTAACAGGGAATTATATAGGTAAAGGCGACTCTTCAAATGAAATAGCCTAATGCTCTCATTTAAAAAATGACATAAATGACACCAAAGGGCTAAGAAATTTGCCCAATTTACACAATCACTGGACCATAACAGAATAGTTCATTTCATGTACTTATAACAATAATGTCAATGCTAGGTCATGAGCTAACTCTGACAGATTCTTCCTATTTTTATCTCACTTAAATCTTACACCAAGTGTTATTATTCCCTTCATAGATGAAGAAACTAAGGCTGGGAAATACATTTATTCATTGCTTTAATTAATGTTTTTGAGCACTTTCTGTATGTCACTCTGTGAGGCATTGGCTTTTGGGCAGTGAGACAACAGACCTAGTTTCTGCCCTCAAGGAGTTTGTCTTTGTGTATGGGCCAGGAGGGTGAATAAACATATATATTAATTCAAACTTTGATAGGTGAAGAAAGCGACTAGAGAGCTGTAATGAACACTAAAGCAGAGAGGGGTGGGGATCAGCCTGAAACAGGTGTTTGGAATGCTTAAGCTGAGCTTGGAAGAATGAGAAGTAGTCAGGAGAGGAGAGGTGGTGGATGTTACCAGAAAATGAAGAGGAGCCAGAAGATAAGATAGGAAAGAGGCTGACCATTCAAAGAACTGGAGGAAGTCGGTTCTGGGGGTGAGTAACTTACATGAGGTCACTGAGGTAAGCATCAGAGTGGAAACCACACCCAGGACACATGGCTCCAATCCTTGCTCTTCCCTCCACTCGGCCCCCAGGTGAACTAGGTGCTAGGACAAAGGGGTAAGGGACCAGAATCCTAAACCACTGAGCACTCCTAAAAGTCTACCTTCTAAAGATCTTAAAAGTAACTGTGATCCTGACAAAAATCCACAGAGCTTTAAAATCATCCATGAGAAGATAGAGAGCTACTTGTGTTGTTTCCTCATGAACACAAATTCCTAACATGAAAAAGAGCATAGAGGAGAAACGGACTTCCTTCCACACACTTCCAAGTAAAGACTACACAAGAGCTGAAAACAACAGTGAAGCCAACTCCTCTTCTCTCCCTGAGGCGCTGCCAGCTGAAGGTAATGTTGGCTCCCCCAAATCAAACTCTGGAACAATTGCAGTAAAAAGAACTTTTTTTTTTTTTTTTTATGTTCCAGTGGCATAGTTCTAGCTACAAGAGTAAAAATCTTTGCATTGAACAGAGAAGAGAATTACTAGTTCTGGACCACCTATCACATGCCAAGTAACGTTATAGGCCCTATGCTTACACTATATCATGTTTTTCCTCATAGCAAACTAAGATACAGGTCTTAAAGAAAACGTAGTTCAGAAAACAATAGGGTTTTTTTTTAACTCAAACTCACACAAATTAAAATTTAAAGCCATGCCTAATTTACTCCAGATTATAGTTTTTACATTTCTCAATACAACTATATTTTCTGATGTAAAATATTGGGGTAGAGGGTGAGAGTTGGTAGCATGGATGGAGGAGGCTTTCACTGCATTTAAGATACACAAGTAGCCTCCAGTTTAGTAGTCCCATTGTTGGGTACCTTACCAAGAGCAGTTTGGCGACAGATTATATTCCACCTAACTGGCAGACAACTGGATACATTTTGATATATCATCATTATATATAATATATATAAAAATGATACATCATTATCATTATATATTTTGACGGAGTCATTATACGGGCAGCCATAGATAAAATGTAAAGAAACACTGTGGCATAACTTACCATTTAAATAAAGGCCCCTAAATTCCAATCTGTAAGCAAAGGCAGATACAACAAATCTCTTAGGACAGCCTCTGGCGTAGGCAAACAATCTGGCACTGAATGCAAACACCCCCATACATCCCACATTTGCGTGCTGAGTCAAAATGCTATAGGAATATAAATTCTTACCCAGCAGACTCTGGGGCTCCGTGCTGGCTTCAAAGATCGTTTTGTGAGGTGCTGTCCCAATTCTCCTTCCCTACACTAATGGGCAGATTGCCTTACAAGTGCAAGTCATTATCAAAATAGACCAGGGATTTGACAGCACCTTTCATCAGCAATTTCAAATGTACTAGCTGGATGCTAAGGTAAAAATGAATCAACCTGTTCCTAAAAGCAGGTGAGCTGAGCTACAAGTTAGCTTCTGGAAAAGGCAAGTGTAAATGAGGCCCACAGTCCTCTGTACTGAAGAAAAAATATTTCAATGTGGAAAGGTGTTACTTTTCTCCATTTCCCCAAGCAGTTCTTAAAATTTAGATTTACTTCTTTTTTCCCTCTTTTAGCTTTCTTGCTCATTTGAAAAATGCCAGAATGTGAGCATTAGATTTCAATATCCACCTTAAAAAGTTATATAAGTAGTTGCATTACAGGATTTCTCAATTGAGCCTTTGCAAGTAAAAATGAATGAATGAATGAATGAATGAAGATAAAAATTGTGATAATAATTACCAACTAACAGTTCTGAGACCCATAATGTGCTAGGCACCATGATATGAAATTTACATCTGAGCTCGGATGTAAAATGGAATGTTTACTGTTCTCTGAGCACTTTGACTAAAATTACAAATCTACAGACAATGTGAAGTAAGTCCCTCTCTGTTCTGAAGACAGCAGTTAAGTAAGCATATTAGACATCTGCCTTGGGTGCTCTAGAAGTGGCCACACCGGCCCTTCAAACTTTAGCTTATCACTCCATTACACTCATATAAGGTCAGATGGAAGAGAGTTGTCAGCCTAGTGGGGAGTGTGTCCATTTTTTTTTTCCTAGTGCGAAAGAGGGGTAGGTAGTTCTATAATGCCTATCAGCCAAGAGATGCAAAATACCAAGATAAAAACTCACAAACATCTAGAAATAAGAGCTTGAAATAAGAAACAAACAGCTTGAAATAAGAAAAGATGGTCATCTCTCTCCAAGGCTGTATGCTTGATGGCCTAGAAAAATCCATAGGCCCAGCTCAGTGCTGTAATGAGTACAGTGTGGAAAGAAATGTCTTAGGATCTTGACATGTATCCTCCAGAGTTTTATCCTAAATCAAGATTAATAACTACTTTCTGTTAGAAAATTCAGAGGGTGGGAACATGATTAGAGAGGCTTTGAGTGCAAGACAAGAAGAGAGGAAGCAGCAGAATGATCATATGCATGTCCACATTTGTCAGAGAAAAGAGGAAGAAGTCTCTTGGAGCATGCTGGATCCTCCAAAAGATATTGAGCCATACTATTGAGACTACCCAAGGCAAAGGGATACTACAAATATCTTGAGGTGATCTACTGAGACAAGAGGTGAACCGATTAGTTGATTCAACAGGCTCATATCAGCAGCTACCCAGTGTGGAGAAGTCTGTGATGGGCATTCATGTAACCCACACATTTGTACTTTACAAAAACATGAGCATTTGAACATTTGCCAAAAACAGAGGGAATGACACATATTATATGCCAAGATAGAACTTCAATCAGGACGAGAGAAAAAAAAATAACTTTAACTCCTTTCTTCCTCTTCTTAACCCCAGAGGATTTGAAGGATGGAAAAGTGGTGAGTCAGAGGAGAAAAGAAATATTGAGGAACATTGAAAGAAGCCATTCCATTTCCCTATTATAGCCATTCCTATTCCCTAATATAGATGTAGTAGAATTGAGACTGAAGTTTCCAATTTATGTTTAAGTCTAGATGAAATCTTTCAGATAACTAAAATTTATGAGAAAAATGTAATTTATTCTTATTAAAATTATCTAAAGCAGTAAAATATTTCTAAATATTGTTGGAATAAGGGAGGTACAACAGAGCATGTTTGAAGACTGTAGAAAAATAAGATAGTTTTCTGATTGAATGACACCATGTTCAGCCTACTCAATAGATCAGTCATATGTTATATTAACTTTACCACTTCCCTGCTACATAGGGTCGAGAGCAATAAAGTAATTCACTTAAGGTCTACATGCTTTGTCAATGATTGTTCTAGGGGTCACACTAACGTACTTCTGATTCCTCAGTCTCTTCTGTTCTAGAATTTAGGTTTATGCAGGCAAATGCTTAAGAAATTTATCTGGAGAAGTAAGCAAGAGAAATCACAAGGAGCTTATGAATCATGTATTAAGAATTTTCTATATCCTCATCTTATTCTTTCAATAAAACAGGAAGAGATTAGATGGGTGGCCTGAGAATGGGATAGGACCAGAGAAGGATCAGATGTGACAGAGAGTGGAGAGACATTCCAGGAAAAACAGCAAGAATAAGAGACATGTGGGTCTTCGTCTCCACTTGCTCTTCCTTTCTGAGATGCCATCCCTACCCTCTGCCCTTAACCATCACATCCACAGTTCACATTTACAGTAAAGATTTTCTGACCTTACCCACCAGAGTTAAGATTTCTATCTCTGATTTAACAGTTCATAGTACTTTGCTTTAGACCACATCCTTCCTCTTTAATTTTATGCCCCCTTCTCCTGTCTTCACTTCAGATCCTATTTAAGCAGTAGTGACTATGATTCCTATCCACCTCTGAATATCCTGTACTGAGCAGAGTATCTGAGAAATAGAGGGCCTGTTAGATATGAGAAGGGACAGGGATCGGGTGCAGGGAACAGTGAGGACATGAATTTACAATTACTGAAGAAACTAAATTCATCTGTGAGAATCAAAATCTCCTTTAAGAAAAAATTTAAAACTCATAAATTCAAAAGGTATTCTAGGAAAAGCAGGGATATTTTTGACAAAGAGGTAGATGAGTTTTAGTTGGTTGATTGACTGGCAGATTAAAATTTTGGAATCATAGAGTAACATCTCATTCACACACATTCTGAAGCTTAGATGATGTGGTCGCCTTTGTTAAGATAAATTTAGGTTTAAAAACTTCTTCATGTATAGGGGTGCCTGGGTGGCTCAGTCGGTTGTGGCAGCTGACTTCAGCTCAGGTCAGGTCTCAATCTCGTGGTCCGTGAGTTCAAACCCTGCATTGGGCTCTGTGCTGACAGTTCAGAGCCTGGAGCCTGCTTCGGATACTGTGTCCACCCCCCTCTTTCTCTGCCCCTCCCCCACTCATGCTCTGTCTCACTCTGTCTCTCAAAAATAAATGTTAAAAATTTTTTTTAAATATATTCTGCATATATGTGTGTGTGTGTGTGTGTGTGTGTGTTAATTTAATACATAATTATATGTTGTGGTAGGCAGAATAATGGCCATCCCTAAAGATGTTCCTGTCTTCATCCCTGAGACCTATGAATAGGTAATGTTACATAAAAAAGGAGGGGGTGTTAAATTTGCAGATGAAATTCAGGATGTTAATCAACTGACTTTAGAATAAGTAGATTATCCTTAGTTATGCAGGTACAGTCAATATAATCACAAGCGTCCTTTAAAGTGGAAGAGGGCAATAGAAAAGGAAGGGTCAAGGGGAGAATTGAAGATGCTAATGATGCTGGTTTTGAAGACTGAGAAAGGGGTTATGAGTCAAGGGATGCAATCAACCTCTAGAAAGTGAAAAAGAAAAAGAAACATATCTCCCCTAAAGCCTCTAGAAGGCACACAGCCCTGTAGACAGCTTGGTTTTAGCTCAGTGGGTCCCATTTAGACTTCTGACTTCAAGAACTGAAAGATAATAAATTTATGTTGTTTTAAGCCATAAATTTGTGCTAACTTGTTACAGCAGCAATAAGAGACTCATACAGATGTTAAAATCCGCATTAATGTAATTGAATGGTAATGTTTGTAAAAACCAAAAGACAAGAAAATAGCCATCTCCCATAATACTAATTGATTTACAAAGTTAATCATGTAGAAGAATCTCAAGCTTTAAAAAGTATTTGCACCTCATGTGGCTGTTGTGTGTAAGTGTGAGTGTTTTCTTCATGCATGGTTGGTCACTGCCTGTCCAGAATCCTCTCTTTCTTATCTATAGCACTGAATCAGAAATTGATCATTTGGCTTTACTGATTCCAGATAATAGTATCCTTTTGCTTGATGTATATGCAGCCACGAACTTACTTTCCGTTTCGGAGTAATGCTTTTATTATCTCCAAATCTGAATCCATATTCTTAGCTGAACATCAAGGCCATTTTCTGGCTGGTTTGGCCTTATTCCTTATTTTGCACTAGGAAGCAATTCCTGGAATAACTGGATTCTTGTGTACATATAGGAGAATGTTAAGCGACGTCTCCAAATCAGGTCATGCTTTATTACTGTGTACATGAAGTTACATTCATAGGCCTACTCTCCTTCCACCCAAAGGATACTCATTCAAAAAACCTTGAAGAAAAACAGCAAAATCAAGCACACCTTGGTATAGTGTGCAGCTAGGTCCAGGTTCCCTATGCCACACAAAAAGAGAACCCTAGGAGAGTCGAAGGGCTACCTTGCTTCTGAAACATCTAGGCACCTACTAAGTGTTTCTATTTGTTTTGATTACCTACATCCAAACTAGCCAGCACTAAGAGGGTACCCTGGCAAAAGCATGCTGATTCCTTTCTTTTTCTTCTATTTGGTATCTCACTGATGTCGTTGCAAGCTCGCTCTGCTATTTCTTGTCATTATAGCCCTCTGGGGACATTTTCTCTTTCTCTAGACAGTAACCTGTAACATTCTGTCGTGGTTCAGGTTGGTTTGTGGTCCTGTTGGGAAATCTTATTAATCATTTAGATTCCACAAAGTGCCATCGCCTGAGTTGGGATGAATAAAAAGGTTGGCAGGAAATGACCTGAGCAGAAACATTTTGTCCCATTCTTGCCTCTCACTTCCCACACATGCCCACTCTTTTTCCCCATAAATATCTAGAATGTGCAAATTACAATTCTGTCTCCATCTCCTTCCACCAATGAAAAATGTATCAAATTTAAAGTGTTAGTATCATCTATAACCAAGTCCCCACATTCATTCTACGTGCAATAAATGGTGAACCCTCAGAGAGTCCTCGTTCTAGACATTGTGGGAAGGGAACAATTTTGTGACAGCTAAATATATGAGCATTTTCTCCAACATGCCTCTGACCTTTACACCGAGACAGGCATTTTGGTGGTAATGAAATCCTTACTCTCTACTGACAGGAAAAGCATCTACAAATGACAATTTTTATCACATAGTAAATTGTCCCAAACACAGCTAAGCTAGTAGTACTTTTGTCAAGTAGAAGTCTCAGAACTGAGCTTAAGTTGCCAATAAAATCTTTAAAAATAAAATAAATAAAGTAAAAACCGCAAAGCCATCCTTGGCACATATTTACTTTTATACTGTCTCCCCTAAGGTTCAAGTATTGAAAGATGCTTTATGCTAAAAGAAGTTGCTCCCTTGCCATGAATGGAGGCTCAGGATAACAAGTCCCATTTCCTTCCTAAAGGCCTCTATAAGATTCCATTGAAAAGAAGTCAGTATAATATCATTCTATCTGTATCTCCCACACTGCACTTTTTATATACGTTCTGCTTATTTATATGCATGTCTTATCTCTCCAGCTAAACTTCACCTTTTTGGAATAGGGACCTAAGGAGATGGTAGCGATAGAAGAGTAAGTTTTGGTCATATGCTGGAGAGAATCATTGTACTTTCTGAGCTTTACTTTATCCTATTTCTGTTATAGGTCATTTTAGACAGAACTGGGAGACGTACTCCGGTGTTCCTTACCATTCAATGATAATTTGCATTCACTGTTCTTCAGAATATCCTGCCTTAACTTTTCTTTTCTAGTTGCTATATATAATCTAGGCACTTGCTACTAGACATGGGGCAAGACCCAGTTACACTTTTTATATGGTATAATTAAATGCCAATTAAAAGCTAGACTCCTCAGTACTTTGAGGTTTATTCTGGTGCACAAGATACTGAGTCTCCAAGTTGAGAGAGTGTCAGAGAAGATACCTGGGGACACCTATCTCTGAATTAGCAGCAGACAGCCCAGTCACTATTATAGCCCAGTATCACTATTACTTTCCATTGTAATAGTGATAGGACAGAGATAAAACTTGGAAAAGACCAAGGGATATTACAACAAAAAGTGTTGTTATTGCTACTGTTCTTGAGGTTACTTTAATTACACATGCTTTGTTCAAAATTGAGCCTTTTGTTTTAAATAATTAATTAATTAATTAATTTAGAGAGAGAGAGAGAAAGAGTGCGTGAGCAGAGGGAGGGGGAGAGAAAATCTTGATCAGGCTTCACACTCAGTGTGGAGCCCAACACGGGGCTCAGTCCCACAACCCTGGGATCATGACCTCAGCCAAAATCAAGAGTTGGACACTCAACTGACTGAGTCACCCAGATGCCCAAAACTGAGCCTTTGAGCTGGACAAGGGGAATCCTTAACTTAATTCCTATGATTCACTGACGGTTAAAATCATATTACCTCCATAACCAGAGAGGTCTCTGACCTCATTACTGGCCCACTAGTTCTCCTAAAAGGCCATGGTTCTCAAAAAGACAGTCTGGTGTTATCATCCATGTCAAAGACGTTTAAGGATATCTATTTGCAGAGCTTGTTTTGTGGAGTAGTAGAACAGGTGTCTGATAAAAAAAAGTGGCTCATAAACGATTCAGTCCAAGGTGAATTTGTAAAAGCAATGTTACATTATTTGTTCCCATTTCATACTACCTAGTATTTCAATGTGTGTTGGATAAAATGAATGCAAATGCTGTTTACCTTTTCCCAGTAACACTGGCATTTTCATGCACCACAGAGGATTCATCATCACTTGACCTAATTACCTTAATTATCACTTCCTTGACCTCCCTGATTAGGTGAGGTTCCCCATGTTAAATGCTGTCATAGCAACCTGAATTTTTCCTTTCTAGCACTTTACACAAATCTAATTAATTACTTGTTGGATCATCAGTTTGAAAATTATCTTTTCTACTAGATTATTTGCACCTCAACTTCAATAATCATATCTATCTTGTTATGACTAATGAGGTTCCAACATACTGTTAAATATTTATTTATTGACTGAATAAATACAGGTACAATTTGGTATTCTGCCAAGTAGTGACAAAATATATGATACATTTCTTCTATTTTTATTTTGGGATTTTAGGAGACTTTTTTCTTTTTAAGTTTTATTTTTGAGAGAGAAAGAGAGAGACAGAGCATGAGTGGGAGAAGGGCAGAGAAAGAGGGAGAAAGAGAGAGAGAGAGAATCCCAAGCAGGCTCCATGCTGTCAACACAGAGCCCGACTTGGGGTTCAAACTCATGAAACTTGAGATCATGACCTGAGTCAATATCAAGAGTCAGACGTTTAACCGACTGAGCCACCCAGGTACCCCAAGGGATTTTATTTTTGAATCCAATCTTTTGGACCTAATTAACACATTTATACTTAACAAGATGTTCAACATAAAGTCATAGTAACAGAAAAGTTAAAATAAGTTCCTAGCACAGCACATAAATCTTCATGAACACATCCTGAACTATTCTTTTCAAACTTTGATGTCCCATCATGCATCGAATTTTCTAGCTACACTAGACTGTTTATTATTCTCAAAACACTTCATACCTTTTTGGTACTTTGGTGAACTACTTCAAATTCTTTGTGGAATAAAAAGGAGTATAAATAGATGAATTAAGTAATTAAGATAAATCCTCTGGTGCCCTCGTTAGGCTGTTTCCTCTGCTTTCCCTTCTTCTTTCTCTTTACTAACCTCTAAGGTCTAGCTCAAATACCTTCTTCACTGTGAAACTTTTCTTGATATTCAGCCCACACTGTCCTGGAAAACCAGGCAGAATGAATCACTCACTTGTCCATGTTTCCATGGAACTAAGATGCCTCTATGTTTTATCATATCATGTTTTAGTCTACTGTTCATTTCTCTCTCTCTCTCTCTCTCTCTCTCTCTCTCTCTCTCTGTGTGTGTGTGTGTGTGTGTGTGTGTGTGTGTGTGTGTCTCAATTTCTCTCTTTCTCTCTTATCTGAGGGAGCCCATGAAACTGGAATGTGTTGTATAGACTATCTTGGTACACACAGAACCTACTGCAGTGCTTGCCACATAATTGATACTCAATAAATTAGGGCACTATCACCATCCAGGATTAAAGTCATAAACTTGTAATTCATTGTTAACTCATTTTTCCTTATCCCCAGTAAGTAGAATCATAATAAATCTAAACCAGATTAAAAAATAGAAATACCATAATGATCCAGTAATTCTACTAATGGATATTTACCCAAAGAAAATGAGAACACTAATTTGAAAAGATATTTACACCCCTATATTTACTGCAGAATTATTTACAATAGTGAAAATATGGAAGCAACTGAAGTGTCCATCAATAGATGGATGGATAAAGAATACGTGGTATACACACACACACACACACACGTACATGATAGAATATTATTCAGCCATAAAAAAAAGAATAAGATCTTGCCATTTGTGACAACATGGATGGACCTAGAGCATACTGTGCTGAGTAAAATAAGTCAGAGAAAGATAAATGCCATATGATTTCACTTATTTGTGGAGTCTAAAAACCAAAACAAACAAAAAACAGAAACAGACCTATAATACATAGAACAAACTGATGGTTGCCAGAAAGGAGAGCAGACGAGCAAAATGGGTAAAGGGGAGTGGGAGATACAGGCTTCTACCTCTGCTTCTAACAAGTCACAGGGATGAAAGGCACAACATAGGGGATACAGTCAATGGTATTTTAATGGCCGTGTATGGTGACTGATGGTAGCTACACTTGTGGCATATATAGCATAACCTATAGACTTGTCAGATCACTACATTGCACACCTGAAACTAATGTGACCTTGTGTGCCACTATATTTTAATAAAAACAAAACAAAACAGAAAAATACGGAGACATTCAAACCTAAACAAGAGTTTTCCAAATTCATTACATAGTTCTTATATACATACAGATAATCATGCTTAAATTTATGGGGTGCCTGGGTGGCTCAGTCAGTTAAGCACCTGGCTCTTGATTTTTGGCTCAGGTCATGATCTCACAGTCTGTGAGATGGAACTCCATGCCAGGCTCTGAGCTAACAGCATGGTGCCTGCTTGGGATTCTCTCTCTGCCCCTCCCGTGCATTCACTCATTCTCTCTCTCTGTCTCTCTCTCTGAAAAGAAATAAACATTTAAAATATCTAAATGCAAATAGTGTGCAATTTTAATTTTTTAGTGTAATGAGAGAATCATTATTATATAATCACTGTTTTCTATATAAATTTTATATTAATTTATAATTTATATTTTATTTTTATGTTTATGTTTATAATTAATTTATAAGTCAGAATTATTTTGTTAATTTAATTAAAGAATACCTTTCTATTTCCCAAAGTGAAACTATAAGCAGGTACTTTTATCCCTTAAATAAGTGAGTTTTTATAGAGAGTGTAGACCAGGTTCATATCTGAAAAATAATTTGGCTCCTCTTTAAGGGAGGTGTAGTTTAGAAGTACCCTGGAATTTTAGTACCGAATGACTCATACATTAGAAACTCACAATCCCCTGAAAATATGTAGCAACATGGTAGTCTCAATAATACCTTCAAACAAAGCTTTTGTGTCTAAATACAAGCTTTTGCTGTGTTGTAATCATGTTGAAACTTCCGGTTTTTATATAAAAATCCAGAATTTTCCAGTACTTCAGGAGAGACTCTAATAACCAAACAAATCAAACTCTTGTTAAGAAGAGGTATTTTCTTAGGAGAGAGGATTTTAGATTCAGGTCTTCTAAAAATATATTTGTCCCCTGGAACCTCTTACCAAGGCAAGCACCAAGTTAAATATCCCTCCATGCTAAAAATAGAAATAAACACCAAGTAGTCCCTAAATAACTATTGCAGTCATAATATATACTGAGGGTGAACACCAGATAAAATGTGTAGGCATATACTTATATGTGTGTGTGTTTTAATGGTAATTTAAATTTCCCACCTCCATCTAGATATACTATACTATAATTTACAATTAATGAACTTCTTCACGGTATGCCAAACCAATTTAAATGTCCAAAGATTTCTTCCCTTGATTCCTGGCTATTAATTGCAATGATTTCTATATTATAAAGAATGAATGTAAAAAGGTATAGTTGAAAATGCACTGGTTAAAATAAGGAACCCTGTTTCTGACTTCTAACTCTTCTACAAACTAGTCTTCTGATTTTATCAAATTCCTCCTCTGAAAAGTAGAGGGAGAATTGAATCTAAAAATCTCAAAGGCCATTTTCTGCTGTAAAAGCCATTGATACACTTGACACCAAAAGTTATCTTCAAAATACTCAAATATCATCTTTAGATCTATGTAAATATTTATGAGACTTAAAAAGGTGTCCCACACATGTACTTTAAAACCTCCTTATTTGATTAATTCCATGACTCATGTTTGCTGTAACAACATAGTCAAAAGAAATATTTATTTACTTACTTTTACATTTTCCCAAGTAAAAATTTTTTTTTCCCTACTGCTGGCCAACTCATTCAAATTGAGCATCTTAAGTGGAGTTTTCTTTATAACCAGCTCAGAAAAACTTCTGGTATCAAATTCCTTGCAGCATATCTAATATGGGATTATTATATTTTGTTTTCCTCCCCCCAAATCCATTGCAGTCTAATTCAGCAGAGAATAATCAGTGATGTCCATGTAAGTGGATGATTTCCTGCATCTTTATTGTGGGATATA
Source organism: Herpailurus yagouaroundi (assembly GCF_014898765.1). Taxonomy (NCBI): domain Eukaryota; kingdom Metazoa; phylum Chordata; class Mammalia; order Carnivora; family Felidae; genus Herpailurus; species Herpailurus yagouaroundi. The sequence continues at coordinate 22,728,829 of NW_024412418.1, forward strand.
AATATGTGAGCACACATAACAGCCATCTGAGTAATTAAAGGTACACAAAAGGCTTATCATTAATGTATTGAAAACAAATTATATTTCATTTGCTAAAAAAAAAGAAAAAAAAGAAAACAGTCTTTTTTTATGTACTTGTCATCTGTTTCAGAACTTAAAGCCAAATAGGAGATCTTGACATAAAGCCAAAGAAAAATTAGTCCTAGTAATTGAATGGCCTTTTGCATACCAAAAGAACAATCCTTGATGCTCAATTTTTAAATGGGAAAATTATATGTACCACCTGCAAAGAGATACAACCTAATTATTTTTTCCTATTCCAAGGTTACTTAGATTGTATATTCCCAGGCAAAAGAAACCACTAATTGATCCGTAGTAAAATTGCTCTTGTTCCAAATAAGTGACATAAGTAACAAGTGAGACAAAAATACTGAAATGCTCACAGTCTACCTTCAAGGTAAATAATGAAGATTAAGTAATTTTAAGAAAATGAGTCCCTTTTAATATAAGAACACAGAATTCACAGGGTCCAAGCAAAATACAAATAGTTCAACACTGATAATATGTGTTTATAATTAGGCGATTCAAACTTTAAACGTTATTCCTCTTGCTGAGAACTCCCCTTTTCACCTGAAATGTGCCCACATTTGAATGCTAAAATATATATGAGCAGCCTATTTAGAGATGTCAAGGTCTTACATAACAGTAGCTAGCAAAGGTTACAAAACAGTCCTAGACATTGATTAAGTAATCTGTTTTCATGAGCTATTTAATTTTTCCACTTGCCAACTTTTAAACAGAGTAGCACAGAACATCACAATTATTCATCAAGGTGCCTATGTGGAGTGCTTACTCATGCTTATGGACATGGAAGGTTGTAAGAGTGGGTCCAACCAGTGCTCTTGCTGGCCCAGGATTTTTTCTGTCATGGATGCTGAGGCAGGTGTTGCAAACTGGCAGCCAGGGGGCTGAAAAAGTCTCATAGATACTTTCTGTGAGGCTTTGAGCATTTTAAATTTGGCAGATTTCATATAAAAATACATAGTTTCAGTTTTTCTTGAAAAATCCCAATATCTGGCAACATTGACCCAAATTCCCACAGGGCAATAATAGGCAGGACCTAGATAGCAGCTTGCGTACCAGGTGTTCTCTGGCATATGACAGTCCCTTGTCATTACTCTGCACCCAAACTTCTCATTAAATTACCTGCCTGGCTCCCATAGGCAATTGAATTTGCTACTTCAGGGTTAGGAAATGAGAGTAGCAGTTGCCATAATGCCTGTTTCTTATCCTAAAGATATTCTCCTACTTTTTTTCCTATTTTACTAGACCTTAGGCTAACCCTGTGATATTTCTTAGAACTTTTATCAGCATCTCTTTTTTCTTTCCTTCCTTCCTTCCTTCCTTCCTTCCTTCCTTCCTTCCTTCCTTCTCTCCTTCCTTCCTTATTTCCACTAAAGGGCAATATTCTCTAGGCCTCCATCCTAAAATATTTTACTCTTCTCACTTTTCTTGGACAAATCATATCTACTACCTCAATTCTTGTGCACATCCCTTAAGTGTGTGTGTGTGTGTGTGTGTGTGTGTGTGTGTCCAAGTACATAGATGATGTTTCACTTGGAAGATCCTATAGGCATACCAACTAACTAAATCAGTCTAAACACTTTTTCATTATCCTTTTTACAAAATCGGCCTCTTTTCCTATATTCTCCATTTTAGTGACTACATTATCACCTACCTGCAACAAATCTCTGACTCCTTTTTTTTGTTTTAATTTTTTGAATGTTTATTTTTGAGAGAGAGAGAGAGAGAAGGAGACATAGTATGAGCGGGAAAGGGGAAGACAGAGAGGGAGACACAGAATCCGAAGCAGGAACCAGGCTCTGAGCTGTCAGCACAGAGCCCAACATGGGGTTCAAACCTACAAATCATGAGATCATGACCCAAGCTGAAGTCAGACACCCAACCAACTGAGCCACCCAGGTGCCCCAGGACTCCTCTCTTTTACTTAACCTCTCATGTTTTTCTGATTCTGCATCCATATCTTTATTTTCTACCCCTATGCATGCCTATTTCTATTTTCTTACTCAATATCTTTATTACTTATTAACTGGATTACTCACATCATGTTTTAGTTAGTGGTTTTCCCTGTATGTCATCTCTCTACCTAATGCAGCCTTGAAATGCCATCAGATAAATTTTTACCTCAAATCACAGATGTGATTCTTTTATTCCTCATACTTTAATTCATAGAACTAAAAATCAAAGTCAAATTCCCTAACTTAGCAAAACAATTCATTCACAACCTAGTGCCAGTCAGCTTTATAACCTATCACTCTTCTATCTTGCCACAGAAAATAGTTCCCTGAAAAAAATCATTCTATGCCTTTGACTGTGATGTGAACTCTTCCCTTTTCCATAAAGATAATTGCTTCTTTTCCTAGAAATTTCAGCTTCAAGCAGTACCTACAGGAAGCCTAACCCCAACCCATTTAAAGGTTAGGTGTTCTCAGACTACTTCTATTCCTTCACCATGTGCATACCATTGTCATTGTATACTCTGGGGTTTTGTTGTTTACTTATATGACTTCCAAATTGGACTGTAAAAGTCTTAGAAGACAATAATGGTATCTTATTTATATTTGTATTTAAAACATATACCCCAGTGCCTGGCACATAGTAAGAACTCAATGAAAATAAATATTTTTGTACAATTAATCAATAGGTGTTTTAAGAAATGTTGAGTTCAATGGTCTTTGAAAATGGGTGAAATTTAATGGATCATGCTATTTAATTAAGTCAAACTAGTCCACTCTCTGAAAATGCTGGTTTACTGAGACTCCCTTTAAATTTTTCTTCTAAAATTATTTATTTCATTTTATTTTATTGATTAATTTATAATTTTTTAATGTTTATTTCTGAGAGAGAGACAGACAGAACATGAGCAGGGGAGGGGCAGAGAGAGTAAGGGAGACACAGAATTTGAAGCAGGTTCCAGGCTCTGAGCTGTCAGTGCAGAGCCCGATGCAGGGCCCTAACATGACCTGAGCTGAAGGCAGACACTTAACTGATTGAGCCACCCAGGTGCCTCTTATTTTATTATACTTTTAATGTTCATTTATTTATTTTGAGAGGGAGAGAGAGTGCATGAGTGGGGAGGGGCAGAAAGAAAGGGGGAGAGAGAGAGAGAATCCCAAGCAGGCTCCACACTGTCAGTGCAGAGCCTGAAGCAGGGTTCGAACCTATGAACTGTGAGATCATGACCTGAGCTGAAACCAAGAATCAGGTGATTAACTAACCAACTGAGCCACCAGGTGCCCCTAAAATTATTTATTTTAAATTTTAGGAGAGGGGATGGTAACTTTACTAATGTTATAAGATTTGGTGATGATATTTATGGGTCCTCTATACATACCAAAAGTGATTTTATAGACATAAATCTTAAATACATTATCTGCTCTTATCTTTATTAACTGAATAGCCCTAACTAGTTTATGTTCGCCTATGCAAGCTGATCTCTCAATCATCAGGTTAGGTTCTCAACTCTGGCCTTAAAGTGATTATGATTCCTGCAACCTTGGATTATAAATTTAATGTGATGTACTTTTTTTCTTAATCCAAAAGATGCAATTATATAAAACTTACCTAAGCTGCAGCAAAACTTCCTTTTGTTCTCATTTTGTAAAATAAAAACCTAAAATATGAGGATCGGGAGAAGTGGTCATCTGAGTGCAGTTTTCAGAAAAACACTTTGAAAAATGTAGTTCAAATTTCAGTCAAAAACTTTAAGGAAAATTAAATTAAAGTTATTATCATGACTTGCCTTTAACCCTGTAATACTTATAGTCAAACATCTGTTGTCATGAATCCCCTGCTATATTTAGATGAGTACTCTATGCTAAGGAGGCATCTTCCTGACAAAATTGATAATTAACAAGCATCAGCCTCAGTGAGCAAGTGTGTGGGTAGAGGGAGTAAAACATAAAAGGGTATCAAGAGTTTTATCCAAGTTTTCTCTCTGTTCTTTAAATTTATCCTATTTAGGTTTTCAAAATGACATGAAATAAGTTATCTCTTAATCCAAACCTTGTGTTGTAGGCTGAATAATGCCCCCCATAGATGTCCAGGTACTAATCCCCAGAAACTATGAATACGTTTCCTTACATGGCAAAAAGAAACTTGTAGATGTGCTTAAGTTAAAGACCTTGGTGGAGGAAGATGATCTTGTATCATGTAAGTAGACCTATGTAATTACAAGGACCTCTCTAAGAAGGAGTTGGAAAAGGCAAGAAAACAGATTTTCCCGTAGAGCCTCCAGAAGTATCCAGCTTACAGATACCTTATCTTCAACCCCGTGAAACTTATTTCAGACTTCTGGCCTCCAGAATTATAAGAGAAATAAATTTCTATTGTGTTAAACCACTAAGTTTGTGGTAATTTCTAGAGCAGCAGTAAAAAATTAATATATCTTGTCTTCTCTTAAAAAGTGTGTTGAAATAAAACTTGTCTAGCTTGAGACAGTATAAAAATTGTAAATAAACTACTTAGAATGATACCATGATCTAATTTTTTAATTAAAATTTGAATAGTAATTAAAGTGTCATTGAACAGATAATAACATAAGTGGCACATGATAACATAGGGAGAAAGTCAAAGCAATATCATACACAACCTATACTTTGGAGTGAAAACCATTGTGCTCTATGCCTGGCTGGACATGCTTATTAGTTGAATGACATTGTACATGTTATTTTCCTTCTGTAAGTCTCAATTTTCCCAGCTATTAAAACACCATCTCTAGTGAAGTTGCAAGGATTCAGTTATAAAAATGACAGCTTAAACATACATAGTAATTTTTACTGTGTCAAGAAGTGTTTTAAGCACTTCCTATGAACTCAATATTCACAAAACCTCTATCCAATAGGTACTATTATAACCCCATTTTACAGAAAAGGAAACTGAGGTGTTTAATAACTTATCCAAGGTCACATAATAAATAAGTGGTCACAGAGGATCCTAAACCAGACACTTTTGCCATATTCTGTGCTGTTAACCACTGCATTAAACTTAGGCCAGTTCCCACAGAAAGAGCATAAAGTTACATTATTCAAACTCCTGTGTCTGAATCTTAGAGTTATTTCTCTCTCTCTCTTTTTTGTTTCAAGTTTTTATTTAAATTCTAGTTAATTAACATCTGGTGTAATGTTGGTTTCAGAAGTAGAATTTAGTGATTCACCACTTACATATACTACCTTCAGCAGGTTCCCTATAGTTGAGTCTCTTATGGATTGCCTTTCTTTTTTTTTTTTTAACGTGAATCTACTTTCAAGAAAAATATTTCCAGAATTGCAAATATATTTGTTTTTTGCCTGTTTGTTTGTTTATATCCCCTTTATCCAGAATTACAAAGTTCTTTGAATAATCAATACTGATCTCTAAGGTGCTTACCAGCTTAATGAGTCTATGAAATGGTCACTGTTGCCCGCCCCCCGAAAAAAAAAAAATTGGGTGGCCAAGGTTCTTGCTCTAAGAAAATAAAGCGAAACTCCTGTGTGTCCAGATGTTTTAACTGACCACTTCTATCCCTTCCAGACCATTAAATCTATAATTAAAGTACCAAGGAAAAGCTGTTTTTTTTTTAAAGAACTTCATTAAAAATATCATTGTTTCAAAGGATAACAATGATTGTCATTGAAAACTACTTGGGCATGAATTAATTCCAACCTATTCTTTCTGGAAATATGTTCATTATAACACAACGTGAAGGTTTTACTTCACTACAAGATGTAGAAGAAAAAATACAACCACCTTTAAAAGGTCTTAAAGGGGTTTTTAGCATATTATTTTTATCTTCAAAGGAACTGAGAAAATATTTTCAAAGAAGGCCATTAAATGTTTCCCATTCTACCCAAAGTATTTGTATTTTCAGAGTGACATGTTATTTAGCCCACTTTGTTCGTATTAATTTTCAGTGCTGTGAGCAAGCATGTCAGTGTGTATTAACACCTGATCTATAAAGGGAATGCTGAGGCCTTACTCAAAGTATGAGTCACTGCACCTTGGGAATGCTGCTGTGCTTGCTGCTGTTGGCTTCAATGCAGAATGATGCACGTGCTTTGATTCCTAATGAAACATGCATACCATCAAATTCATCACCAAGAACACTGAAACTTCAACAACTTTTTTCAAGCTCAGAATGATTCTCCAGGCAATTCCCCAATAGAATACTGGAAAGGAAACTGCAATGTGAAGGAGAGGTCTTTCTGAAAGGTTTTCATGTGTTTAGGACCTCTATCAAGACCATCAAACCTGATATTCCCTACGGTGTAGATTTCCTAAATCGGAACTCAAAGGCTCAGTGCAGCTTATCTGTCTCTCTCGCTCTCTAGGTTGTAAGTTATTCAAGAGAAATACTCTACCATAATCATCTTTGAATCCTAAGCACTAGTTTCATAAACTGTAGTAGGAGAAGATACTTGGTATGATTTCAATCTTTTTAGATTTGCTAAGACTTGTTTAGAGACTTACTGTGTGATCTATCCTGGATAATGTTCTGTATGTGCTTGAGAAAAAATATACATTCTACTTCTGTTGAATGGAATGTTCTGTATATATCTGTTAGGTCCATTTGGTCTATAGTCCCAGAATTGCTTTCTATCCCAAATGCTCTCTAGTTCCCAAACCACTTCCTAGTCTTCTTTTATTGTTCCATTGGTGCTAGATTCCCTTAGGCATAATCAGCTGGGAGAGGTTTCTGCCTTTGCTCTTTCCACATGCATCATAACGGAAAATCCTCTAGCATTTTAGGTATGTTTCAGTTCCTTGAACTAAAGGAATCCAACACACACAGACATATACAAACACACACACACAATCACACATTTGTATATACACACCCTCTTGTACATCATATCTTATTTCCTAGTGCAAAGAAGAACAAATAGAAAACTCTCAAGCAGCACATCAAAAGACACACACACACAAAAGACACAACCACTAAAACATTTTCATTAGAGCTACTAAATGTAAAGAGCATACCTCTCCCTGTTTTATAACAGTTGACATTTACAACCATAATTTTGGATTACTGCAGAAAATGTAATTTGATTATTCATATGGTTACAAAGTAAAGGAGAGGTATATGTATAACATTTGAGCTACAATGCCATCAGGCTATTAGAAAATTAGAATACTTCAGTGTTGGGGCACCTGAGTGGCTCAGTCTCTTAAGCATCTGACTCGATTTCTGTCATGATCTCATGGTTTGTGGGATTGAGCCCCACTTTGGGCTCTGCACTGACAAAGCAGAGTCTGCTCGGGATTCTCTCTCTCCCTCTCTCTCTGCCCCTCCCTCACTCATGCTCTCTCTCTCAAAATAAATAAACTTTTAAAAAAAGAATACTTCAGAACATAAAATAATAATATTGAGGAGAAAATCTCTCACATTTTTCATAAAATAAGCTTTAATGTAACCCTTGGAGTTTTATCTTCTAATATCATTTTGAATTTTACTAACCTCTCATGTAATTGTCCAGTGGGCCCTATTTATATCTTGGCCCTCTGAAATATATTTTGAGCTCTCTGGGCAGGAGCTAATATATATTTGCATCATTCCCCTTAAGAAGAAAGTATAGGAACACTTAGTTTTAATATTCTCTTACAGAGATATAAAAACATAAAATCCTTATATTATTTTAAAGCATACAACTCTGAAATTAGTGCAAATATAACAGAGAACACTTTTTAATCATTAGATTAAGTCTGTTCATTGTCAGTGACATGAGGATGAGGCTGGGAAATAGAATATCATTAAGTCAATGATTTAGATGAGGGATAATAATGTGCATTTGTAGTGTAGAGCACATTTCATTCACGAAGAGGATGAGTAACTAGATTTGTTTTCCTACCCCATAAATTACTGGAATTCAAGTGGCATAGTAATTATGAGTGGACTGATTGCTTTCCATGTTTGCAGCCTTGATTTCCAGAGCTACTTACAGCATGTAATCTAGCATTTAGGCAAGATCCCCAATTTGGGTTTCAGTGAGGTTTTCTGAGCTTTAAAAATCCAACTTTAAATCAATTGTACAATAAACTATTTTGGCCCAAGTATCAACTATTCATGTGTAGTTTAGGGTGAGCTTTTGAGGGTCTGAGTGTTTGAAGAATCACTATTTATGAACTAAAGTTCTCTCTGTCTCTTTAGTACAGTAAGGAATGAGTGAAATTAGGATATCAAAAGAGATAAAAATTGGGTTATCTATGTATAGATAACGCTTTGATAACCCTTTTTGTAATCTAAAAACATTTTCCAAAAGCAATCAGAACCTCTGCAAATTTTGAATTGAAAGCAAATGCGTTGATTTTCCATACTGAGTTGTGTGGATACTTAAAAGATTATCTGTGAATCTGTGCCACAGTTTTTCCCTGTATCTTTTACCAAAACTTCACTTTATATGCCAAAAATTAAGAGTTTTTGGATTTGTGGTTCTCTGAAGTCAGTCAGATGGCAACATAAAACATATATTCAAAGTGGCATAAGTTGGTTTACCCACAAAAAGATGTAATTATCTCTTTTTTCTAAGTTTATTTATTTTGAGAAAGAGAAAGCACAAGCAGGGGAAGGGCATAGAGAGAGGAGAGAGCAAGAATCCCAAGCAGGTTCCACACTGTCAGTGCAAAGCCCAATGCAGGGTTTGAACCCACAAGCCATGAGATCATGACCTGAGCTAAAGTCAGATGCTCACCAACTGATCCAGGTGCCCCAAGAGGTAATTATCTATTGATGCTTTTATTTCTCAAATTATTTCTTACCTTTGCTAAAAAATTAACAGCAGGTACAGGAAGGTTTGTTTTAATTTCCATTTTAGCTTCCACTGGACTTCCTTCATTATTATGTTGTTATGGAACCTGGTCTGGATCACCTGGCAGAAGAACCAAGGGGCGCTCGTAGATCTTGGAAAGCAGGTTTATTTTACACCAGTGGGCTCAGAGGAAATCACTCTCCAGAGGTCTGAGCCCCTGCGTAAGCAGAGGGAACAATTTATAGTCTGTTACTTCCACATTCCGCATTAATAGTAATTTGGCATGGGGCAAGTGGGGATGGAAGAACCTGGAAGGGGAGTTTGGGGCAGGAACCGGAATTTCCCTATCAGTCCTGTCTGCCATCTTTTAACAGATCTTTCCCTATCAATGTTATTTTCACATGGCACACCACATATTACAATAGAAGAATACACTGAAATAGAAGCTATTGCTTTACTAAAATGGGCTTCATGACATGCACATTTCTCATTATTTCCTTTCCCTCTCTCCAAATATACAAAATATTGTATATAACTGATCACTTTTTAGAAATATGATTTTCCTGTTTGAAATATGAGGCAGTAATTTTTAGATAGCTCTAAGATCTGATTCAGTTAAGTGCTGGTAGCAGTTAAAATCATGATTGAAATAAATCTAAAGATGGGAACCTAAATTTGAATAAAAGAAAAACACTATGAGAGAATCTATTCTCTTAACTTCATTGAAAAGGAAGAGAAGGTTTATAAACAAGTGAAAATGGAAACAAACATACCCAAACTTATCCAATGTGGTAAAAGCAGTTCTAAGAGGCAATTTCATAGCGATAAATGCCTACATTAACAAAAAGAAAGGTCTCACATAAATAACTTACCTTTGCATCCCAAGAAACTAGAAAAAGAAGAATAAGCTACTCCCAAAGTTAGTAGAAGGAACAAACTAGTAATATATAAAAAATAGAAAAACAATAGAAAAAAATCAACAGAACTAAAAGGTGTTTTTTTGAAAAGATAAACAAAATTAACAAACTTTTAGCCATATCTATAAGAAAAAAAAAAGAGAATTCAAATAAATAAAATTGTAAATGAAATAGAAGTTAAAACTGATACCACACTAATAGGAAGTTCATAGGAGACTACTATGAACAATTATATGTCAACAAATTGGATAACCTAGAAGAAATGTATGAATTCCTAGAAACGTATAGCTTACCAAGATTGAATCATGAAGAGAGAAAATCTGAACAGACTAGTAATAAGTGAAGAGTGAATAAGTAATCAAAACCTCCCAATAAGAGAAGCCCAGGACCAGATGGCTTCATTGGTAAATTCTACTAAACATTTAAAGAATTAATGCTAATTCTTCTCAAAGTTTTACAAAAAATTTAAGAGGAGGGAACACTCCCAAACTCATTTTACAAGACCAGAATTATCTTAATATCAAAGCCAGGTAAGGACACTACAAGATGAAAAAATACATAGATGAAAAAATTCTGAACAAAATAAAACTATGGTATTGTAAACTCTAAAGTTGCTGAGAAAGTATATCAAATCACCATAGTATATACCTAAAACTCACGTGATGTTATATGGCAATTATATCTCAATAAACCTGGGGGGGATGGGCAATTAATACACCATGATCAACAACAACATAGGATTTATTCAGGAATGCAAAGACAGTCCAGTATTAGGAAATCTGATTATATAATTCACTGTATTGATACATTTAAAAAGAATACCAGGAAAACATTACCAAAGATGTTAAAAATACATTTGATATGATTAAAATAGATTCTTTTTTTAATGTAATACAAATAAATAGAAGAATACCTTCTTAACATGATAAATATATGTGTCTTATTCCCAAAACAAGGATCATATTTACTGGTGAAGCTCTGGCAGTTTTCTTATTAAAATTTGGGAAGAAGAAATTTTTCCCACTGTTATTTAGTATTTTTTAGGTAAAATATTGAAGAATATACAGTGGGTTGTTAACATTAGTTATATGGAGTGGAGAGATGCTGTGGAATGAGGAAACAAAAAAGAGGGTGGGGGAGCCAAACAAATAGGAAAAAAATAAGAAAATATATTCACAAGGAACATGGATATGATTATATTTATGCATTTATGTGTCAGCATATCTGTATATATGCATACAGGTAATGAAATTACACAATCGTCAAACAATAACCACAAAAATTGCTATTATATTTGCAGCAGTACTTCTCAAACTAAACAGACAAAAGGCCAATTTTTTTGCTTTCAATTTATCATGCTTAGTTAGATTATTTATTTATTATTTATTTATTTATGTATTTAGAACACATGTGCAAGTGGGGGAGAGGGACAGAGGGAGAGAGAGAACCTTAAGCAAGTCCCACACTCAGTCCAGAGCCCCCACATGGGGCTTGATCACATGACCCAGGGATCATGACCTGAGCTGAAATAAAGAGTTGGTTCTTCAACCTACTGAGCCACCCAGGTGCCCCAATAATTTTTTTAATTACAGTAAAAATGAATTTCTAAAAAAATTGTCACAGCCACAGTGAATGTCACAAATATGTCAAATTGCTCTGAAAGTTTCTAAATGTTTGCTCTCAAGTTTTATTCTTCTCTCACTGCAGACCAGTACCACAAAATAATTCTGAAAATGAAAAGCAATGCAAAGAGATTAGACCTACCAGCTATGAACATATTTTGGAACTACAATAATTGAATATAATAAAGTATATCTATAAACCTTCTAGAACAAAATGTGGATTTTTAAATTACAGAACTGAATTATCCAGCATAAAAGTATTCAGAAAGTCTACTAACTTCTAAAGAAAACAGTGCATGCTATGTGTTACATCCAAGGGGTGTTGAGTTAAAAATGATGAGACATTTTTCATGTCTTATTTTTGATCTTTTAACTTTTTAATCCAAAGAGAATTTTTACCAATAATTATTCTAAACCAGTTTCCATAAGAACCACTGTGACCCTCTTCTCCTTTTAACAGAGAACACAGTCGTTCCATGTTGAATTGAGGTATTTGATTCTAAAGAATGCAACAACAATATTATTATATGCCTAAGTCACAAAACTAACACTTTTTGTCAATTTCTCCACCGTTCCTAAGATGCAGCAAATTGAAATAACTGACGTTGTAACACTAGACCAAAGAACTCCAGAACTGCATAAACAGCATATTTGTGCATCCCAAAGCACTATCACATTACTGAAATATGATAGTAACAAAATGGTAATTATATAAAATACATAAACCTAGAGGTGATTTAAAAAAAAAGCAATAAGTTTTACTATACTTTTAAAAATATAAATAGTAAAAACAAACACCTTACCACAAAAGGTAAATTTCAGGGGCACCTGGGTGGCTCAGTTGGTTAAGCATCTGACTCTTGGTTTTAGCTCAGGTCATGATCTCACACATAGTGGCTTTGAGCCCCATGTCAGGCCCTGCACTGACAGCATGGAGCCTGTTTGGGATTCTCTCTCTCTCTCCTTCTGTCTCTCTCCCCCTCCCTTGATCACTCTGTCTCTCTGTCAAAATAAGTAAATAAATAAACATTAAAAAAAGGTAAACTTCAAATTGAGGGGAAAATGCAACAATTATCACAAAGATTTCAATTATTTAATATATAAATAATACCTAAAATCAATATTAAAAAGCAATAACTGATGAGAAAAAATAGTCAAATGTTATTAACAGTTTATAGAAAAGGATATACAAATATATCTTAAATATATGCAAATACATTTATCTTTACCCTTAAAAGAGAAATATAAATTAAAACAATAGCCAATTGCCATTTTGGTCTTTGGCAAAGATAAAATAGTTAATAAGGCATTGTGTTAAAGAGGGTATGAGAGGACAGGAGCAGAAGATGGTGGCGTAGGAGGACACTGGGCTCACTGTGCGTCCTGCTGATCACTTAGATTCCACCCACACCTGCCTAAATAACCCAGAAAACCACCAGAAAACTAGCAGAATGGATTCTCCAGAGCCAAGCATAGACGAGAGGCCCACAGAAGAGGGTAGGAAGGGAGGAGAGGCAGTGCATGCTACAGGGACTGGCGGGAGGGAGCCGGGGCAGAGGGGCAGCCCTCCAGCCAAGCAGAGACCCTGAGTCTGGCTTGCAAAAGCAGCGGGGCCTGATGGAGTGTGTTCTGACAGCGAGCAGGACTTAACATCTGGAAAGTTATAAGTAAACAGCTCTGTTCAGAGAGCAGGAGGGCTGGAAGACAACGGGAAGGAGAGTTGTTGAGCCCCGGATGACAGAGCTCAGCTTGGCGGGGAACAAAGGCGCTCACCAGCACCATCTCCCTTGCCAATCCCCCAGCCAAAATCCCAAAGGGAACCAGTTCCTGCCAAGGAACTTGCTTGCACCACGAAAACACCCAATGCTGTGCTTCTGCGGATCCATCCCTCCAGTGGGTCTGACTCCCTCCAGGTGCCGCAGGGCCCCTCCCAAAGCAGATCTCCAAAGGAAAAGCAAGCTGAGCCTGCCACTCCCGCCCCTGTGCACCTTGCCCATCCACCCCAGCTAATACGCCAGATCCCCAGCACCACAAGCCTGGCAATGTGCAAGTAGCCCAGATGGGCCACGCCACTCCACAGTGAATCCTGTCCCTAGGAGAAGGGAAGAGAAGGTACACACCAGTCTGACTGTGGCCCCAGCAGTGGGCTGGGGACAGACATCAGGTCTAACTGCGGCCCGCCCACCAAAGCAAGTTATTCAAGACAGCACAGGGGAAGTGCCCCGCAGTTCCGTACCACTCCAGGGACTATCCAGAATGAAGAAACAGAAGAATTCCCCTCAAAAAAACCTCCAGGAAATGATGACAGCTAACAAACTGATCAAAAACGATTTAAACAATATAACAGAAAGTGAATTTAGAATAATAGTCATAAAATTAATTGCTGAGCTTGAAAACAGCATAGAGGACAGCAGAGAATCTATTGCTACAGAGATCAAGGGACTAAGGAACAGCCAGGAGGAGCTAAAAAATTCTATTAATGAGCTGCAAAATAAAATGGAGATGACCACAGCTCAGATTGAAGAGGCAGAAGAGAGACTAGGTGAACTAGAAGATACAATTATGGAAAAAGAAGAAGCTGAGAAAAAGAGAGATAAAAAAATCCAGGAGTATGAGAGGAAAATTAGAGAACTAAGTGATGCACTAAAGAGATATAATCTATGCATAATTGGTGTTCCAGAGGAGATAGAAAGAGGGAAAGGTGCTGAAGGTGTACTTGAAGAAATCATAGCTGAGAACTTCCCTGATCTGGGGAAGGAAAAAGGCATTGAAATCCAAGAGGCACAGAGAACTCCCTTCAGACATAACTTGAATCGATCTTCTGCATGACATATCGTAGTGAAACTGGCAAAATACAAGGATAAAGAGAAAATTCTGAAAGCAGCTAGGGATAAACGTGCTCTAACATATAAAGGGAGACCAATAAGACTAGTGACAGATCTCTCTACTGAAACTTGGCAGGCCAGAAAGGAATGGCAGGAATCTTCAATGTGATGAACAGAAAAAATATGAAGCCGAGAATCCTCTATCCAGCAAATCTGTCATTTAGAATAGAAGGAAAGATAAAGGTCTTCCCAAACAAACAAAAACTGAAGGAATTCATCACCACTAAACCAGCCCTACAAGAGATCATAAGGGGGATCCTGTGAGACAAAGTACCAGAGACATCGCTACAAGCATGAAACCTATGGACATCACAATGACTCTAAACCCATATCTTTCTATAATAACACTGAATGTAAATGAACTAAATGCACCAACCAAAAGACATAGGGTATCAGAATGGATAAAAAAAACAAGACCCATCTATTTGCTGTCTATAAGAGACTCATTTTAGACCTGAGGACACTTTCAGATTGAAAGTGAGGGGATGGAGAACTATTTATCATGCCACTGGAAGTCAAAAGAAAGCTGGAGTAGCCCTACTTATATCAGACAAACTAGACTTTAAATTAAAGGCTGTAACAAGAGATGAAGAAGGGCATTTTATAATAACTACAGGGTGTATCCATCAAGAAGAACTAACAATTATAAATGTCTATGCACCAAATACAGGAGCCCCCAAATATATAAAACAATTACTCACAAACATAAACAACCTTATTGACAAGAATGTGGTAATTGCAGGGGACTTTAATACCACACTTACAACAATGGATAGATCATCTAGACACATGGTCAATAAAGAAACAAGGGCCCTGAATGATACATTGGATCAGATGGACTTGACAGATATATTTAGAACTCTGCATCCCAAAGCAACAGAATATACTTTCTTCTCGAGTGCACATGGAACATTCTCCAAGATAGATCACTTACTGGGTCACAAAACAGCCCTTCATAAGTATACAAGAATTGAAATCATACCATGCATACTTTCGGACCACAATGCTATGAAGTTTGAAATCAACCACAGGAAAAAGCCTAGAAAACCTCCAAAAGCATAGAGGTTAAAGAACACCCTACCAAAGAATGAATGGGTCAACCAGGCAATTAGAGAAGAAATTAAAAAATATATGGAAACAAACGAAAATGAAAGTACAATCCAAATGCTTTGGAACGCAGCGAAGGCAGTCCTGAGAGGAAAATACATTGCAATCCAGGCCTATCTCAAGAAACAAGAAAAATCCCAAATACAAAATCTAACAGCACACCTAAAGGAAATAGAAGCAGAACAGCAAAGACACCCCAAAACCAGCATAAGAAGAGAAATAATAAAGATCAGAGCAGAAATAAACAATATAGAATCTAAAAAAAAACTGAAGAGCAGATCAATGAAACCAAGATTTGGTTTTTTTGAAAAAATAAACAAAATTGATAAACCTCTAGCCAGGCTTCTCAAAAAGAAAAGGGAGATGACCCAAAAGATAAAATCATGAATTAAAATGGAATCATTACAACCAATCTCTCAGAAATACAAGCAATTATCAGGAAATACTATGAAAAATTATATGCCAACAAACTGGACAACCTGGAAGAAATAGACAACTTCGTAAACACCCACACACTTCCAAAACTCAATCAGGAGGAAATAGAAAGCTTGAACAGACCCATAACCAGCGAAGAAATTGAGTCAGTTATCAAAAATCTCCCAACAAATAAGAGTCCAGGACCAGATGGCTTCCCTGGGGAATTCTACCAGACATTAAAGCAGAGATAATACCTATCCTTCTCAAGCTATTCCAAAAAATAGAAAGGGGGGCACCTGGGTGGCGCAGTCGGTTAAGCGTCCGACTTCAGCCAGGTCACGATCTCGCGGTCCGTGAGTTCGAGCCCCGCGTCAGACTCTGGGCTGATGGCTCAGAGCCTGGAGCCTGTTTCGGATTCTGTGTCTCCCTCTCTCTCTGCCCCTCCCCCGTTCATGCTCTGTCTCTCTCTGTCCCAAAAATAAATAAAACGTTGAAAAAAAAAATAGAAAGGGAAGGAAAACTTTCAGACTCATTCTATGAAGCCAGTATTACTTTGATTCCTAAACCAGACAGAGACCCAGTAAAAAAAGAGAACTACTGGCCAATATCCCTGATGAATATGGATGCAAAAATTCTCAATAAGATACTAGCAAATCGAATTCAACAGCTAATAAAAAGACTTATTCACCATGATAAGTGGGATTCATTCCTGGGATGCAGGGCTGGTTCAACATCTGCAAATCAATCAACGTGATACATCACATTAATAAAAGAAAAGATAAGAACCATATGATCCTGTGAATCGATGCAGAGAAAGCATTTGACAAAATTCAGCATCCTTTCTTAATTATAACCCTCGAGAAAGCCAGGATAGAAGGAACATACTTAAACATCATAAAAGCCATTTATGAAAAGCCCACAGCTAATATCATCCTCAATGGGGAAAAACTGAGAGCTTTCCCCCTGAGATCAGGAACACGACAGGGATGTCCACTCTCACTGCTGTTGTTTAACATAGTGTTGGAAGTTCTAGCTTCCGCTGTTGTTTAACATAGTGTTGGAAGTTCTAGCATCAGCAATCAGACAACAAAAGGAAATCAAAGGCATCAAAATTGGCAAATATGAAGTCAAGCTTTCGCTTTTTGCAGATGACATGATATTATACATGGAAAATCCGATAGACTCCACCAAAAGTCTGCTAGAACTGATACATGAATTCAGCAAAGTTGCAGGATACAAAATCAATGTACAGAAATCAGTTGCATTCTTATACACTAATAATGAAGCAACAGAAAGACAAATAAAGAAACTGATCCCATTCACAATTGCACCAAGAAGCATAAAATACCTAGGAATAAAACTAACCAAAGATGTAAAAGATCTGTATGCTGAAAACTATAGAAAGCTTATGAAGGAAATTGAAGAAGATATAAAGAAATGGAAAAACATTCTGTGCTCATGGGTTGGAAGAATAAATATTGTTAAAATGTCAATACTACCCAAAGCTATCTACCCATTCAATGCAATCCCAATCAAAATTGCACCAGCATTCTTCTCGAAACTAGAACAAGCAATCCTAAAATTCATATGGAACCACAAAAGGCCCCGAATAGCCAAAGTAATTTTGAAGAAGAAGACCAAAGCAGGAGGCATCCCAATCCCAGACTTTAGCCTCTACTACAAAGCTGTAATCATCAAGACAGCATGGTATTGGCACAAAAACAGACACATAGACCAATGGAATAGAATAGAAACCCCAGAACTAGACCCACAAACGTACGGCCAACTAATCTTTGACAAAGCAGGAAAGAACATCCAATGGAAAAAAGTCTCTTTAACAAATGGTGCTTGGAGAACTGGACAGCAACATGCAGAAGAATGAAACTAGACCACTTTCTTACACCATTCACAAAAATAAACTCAAAATGGATAAGGACCTGAATATGAGACAGGAAACCATCAAAATGCTAGAGGAGAAAGCAGGAAAAGACCTCTCTGACCTCAGCCGCAGCAATTTCTTACTTGGCACCTCACCATAGGCAAGGGAATTAAAAGCAAAAATGAACTATTGGGACCTCATGAAGATAAAAAGCTTCTGCACAGCAATGGAAACAATCAACAAAACTAAAAGGCAACCAACGGAATGGGAAAAGATATTTGCAAATGACATATCGGACAATGGGCTAGTATCCATAATCTATAAAGAGCTCACCAAACTCCACACCCGAGAACCAAATAATCCAGTGAAGAAATGGGCAGAAAACATGAATAGACACTTCTCTAAAGAAGACATCCGGATGGCCAACAGGCACATGAAAATATACTCAATGTCACTCCTCATCAGGGAAATACAAATCAAAACCACACTCAGATATCACCTCACCTCAGATATTTTTGCCAGTCAGAGTGGCAAAAATGAACAAATCAGGAGACTGTAGATTCTGGGGAGGATGTGGAGAAACAGGAACCCTCTTGCACTGTTGGTGGGAATGCAAACTGGTGAAGCCACTCTGGAAAACAGTGTGGAGGTTCCTCAAAAAATTAAAAATAGACCTACCCTATGACCCAGCAGTAGCACTGCTAGTAATTTACCCAATAGATACAAGAGTACTGATGCATAGGGGCACTTGTACCCCAATGTTTATAGCAGCACTCTCAACAATAGCCAAATTGTGGAAAGAGCCTAAATGTCCATCAACTGATGAATGGATAAAGAAATTGTGGTTTATATATACAATGGAATACTACGTGGCAATGACAAGGAATGAAATTGTAGCAATGTGGATGGAACTGGAGAGTGTGATGCTAAGTGAAATAAGCCATACAGAGAAAGACAGATACCATATGTTTTCACTCTTATGTGGATCCTGAGAAACTTAACAGAAACCCATGGGGGAGGGGAAGGAAAAAAAAAAAAGAGGTTAGAGTGGGAGAGAGCCAAAGAGTAAGAGACTCTTAAAAACTGAGAACAAACTGAGGGTTGATGGGGGGTGGGAGGGAGGGTAGGGTAGGTGATGGGTATTGAAGAGAGCATCTTTTGGGATAGCCCTGGGTGTTGTATGGAAATTAATTTAACAATAAATTTCATATATTAAAAAAAAGTTAAAAAAATAAAGAGGGTATGAGAAAATCAGCACTCTTGTTAGTTAATGGAAATATATAGTGTTATATATGTAACTTGTCAATATTTACTAAAATTTTGTAAATTTACATACTCTTTGGACCAGCACATATATGTTTATAAATATCTATAGATAGAACAGAACACCATATGGTAATAATTTTATGGAAAAACTTTTATGACAAAAATATTTGCAAGAATAAAGTCCTTTATTAGTGGATTAACATAATGAGGGCACATCCATGTAATGGAATACTATATAATTATTAAAAAGAATGAGGCAGCTCTTTCTATATTATATATGGAATGATCACAAACATATATCATTCAGTGATAAAACAAGGTAAGGAAAATTGTGTAGAGAATGCTTAAATTTGGTTTTATAATATATACCCACATATTTAATATAAGTGTACATATATATAAAATATATCTGGATAGATTACATAAAAAATAGTATCAGGGGAGGGAAATAGGGTAGCCAGGGAAAAAGGATGGAAGATATACTTAATTTTATACCCCTTTTATATCTTTTAGAGTTTTATACCATATATCTGTACAGCAATTTTTAAAAGAAAAATATATTAAAATACACAAAATATAAAAATAATAATATGTAAACTAAAATTAATAGTATTATAGGTAGAGTTTGTAAAATAATATAAATTAAGTGATATTTTCTCTCAAGTTGATAGGTTCCTCATCCATATAATAAGTTTAATTCCTGTGATCCCTTCCAACTATAAAAGTTTATTGTCTATATTATGGAATTTTCTTGAGAATTATATAGGTGCCAAAACTTAAAATAATTTTAATGGTTTAATTTTGTGGTTAGGATAAAGTCCAAATTTCTTAACATGGCCTTCAATAATACCTTTGTGAGCTAACTAGTTACTTACGTCTGGAAACTCATTTCATGTCCTTCTACTTCCTCCATGTCACACCTCAACCATTTTAAACTTGCAATCCCTTGAATGTGCCAAATTTTCATTTCCTTCGGGATCTTTGGACATATATTTTCCTGTGCTGAACCTCAACCCAATTAACTTTTCCTGTTGTTCAGTTTATATTTTGGTCTCAATTTTAATGTCAATGTACCCATAAAACCTTTCCTGACTCCTTAGACTACTCAAGGTCCCCTTATAGTGTGTCCTCATGGATAGCATTATATATACCTCTTATCCCACTATGACAATATAATATAAGCATCTGTATAATCACCTTTCCTATCCACTAGTCTATACGTTCCACGAGCATCCCCTCTCATTTTTTACTTTTTCTCCAAAATTTCATTCAGTGTCTTTCACTGTCTTTTTTTGAAAATACAATTTATTGTCAACTTAGCTAACATACAGCGTATACAGTGTGCTCTTGGTTTGGGGAGTAGATTCCCATGATTCATTGCTTACATACAACAGCCAGTGCTCATCCCAAGAAGTACCCTCCTCAATGCCCATCACCCTATCTTATTTAAAATTGCTGCCCCTTGGGGCGCCTGGGTGGTGCAGTCGGTTAAGCGTCCGACTTCAGCCAGGTCACCATCTCGTGGTCCGTGAGTTCGAGCCCCGCATCAGGCTCTGGGCTGATGGCTCAGAGCCTGGAGACTGTTTCCGATTCTGTGTCTCCATCTCTCTCTGCCCCTCCCCCATTCATGCTCTGTCTCTCTCTGTCCCAAAAATAAATAAAACGTTGAAAAAAAAAATTAAAAAAATAAAATAAAATAAAATTGCTGCCCCTCTGGGGCCCCTGGGCGGCTCAGTCAGCTAAGCATCTGACTCTTGATTTCAGCTCAGGTCATGATCTCAGTTTGTAGGTTCAAGCCCTGCATCAGGCTCTGTGCTGTCAGCACGGAGCCTGCTTGGATTCTCTGTCTCCCTCTCTCTCTGCCCCTTCCCTGTGCGTGCTCTCTCTCTCTCTCAAATAAACATTAAAAATAAATAAATAAATAAATAAATAAATAAATAAATAAATAAATAAAATTGTTGCCCCTAACACACACACACACACACACACACACACACACACACACAATATATCCCTTTTTCTTGCCTTATTTTTCTCTGTAGTTTTTTTTTTTTCATTTAACTTACTACATTGTAACTTCATTTTATTATCTGTCCTCTCCCACTATTATGAAAACTCCATAGGGCTGGGATTTTCTCCATTTTGTTCATTTGGTCTAATCTGAGAGACTAGTACAGTGTCTGGCACAAAGTAGACACCCATTAAAGATTTCTTAGATGAACGAATAACTGAATGATTAACAGTAGGTAGGTCACTAAAACAATTGTGTTGTGAGTGAATTCATCATGCCAACAGGCAGGATTGAGACATGGTCTATAATTTAAGATGAGTTACTTTGGATCCTTAAGGCTAACAAGTACCATCCTCTCACTTCATCAATAGCTAGACCCTCCTTGAGAGCTAAAAGGTGGCACCAGTCCATATCTTAACCCGATTCTACTTTGATCCAGTTTTTATTACATACTGAAAAGAGAGCACTCATCACTAGGAACCAGGTTTGGAGTGTCTTCTTAGCAAAAGGTAGGAAAAGAGTTATTTTTCTTACACTGCCCATCAATTTATTATAGTTCCAAGGTTCCAGACACATTGTTCCTTTTTGTTCATTGTCCTTCTGAGAAGCGGAAGGGATTCCAAGTTACTAATTATAGGTCACAATTTTCTTTATCCACTGTTAACACAGAATATCTTTCTATTAATGCTTTCCCCTATTGATACAGGCAGCCCCAACCGTGGGGTAGTTAAGAAAATATATATCTGTGAGACACCTCTGCCTCTGTTTTGAAAGTCAGCGGATTTAACAAAACCTTTCCCAGGGTTAACAACCAGCAGCATTTTCAATATATGCACAGTATACTTATCTTGGAGTGAAAAACTTGGTGAAAATTTGAACTGAATTATCCAGCATAAAAGTATTCAGAAAGTCTACTGACTTCTAAAGAAAACAGTGCTCGCTATGTGTTACATCCATGGGATATTGAGTTAAAAATGATGAGACATTTTGCATAAGTCTTACTTTTGATCTTTTAATTTTTTAATCCAAAGAGAATTTTTACCAGTAATTATTCTAAACCAGCTGCCATAAGAACCACTGTGACCCCCTTCCCCTTTTCACAAGGAATACTGTGGTTCTATGTTGAATTGGGGTATTTGATTCTAAAGAATGCAACATGAATATTACTATACGCCTAGTCCTAAAACTAACACTTTTTGTCAATTTCTCCACCGTTCCTAAAATGCAGCACATTGAAATAACTGACGTTGTAATACTAGGCCAAAGAACTCCAGAACTGCATAAACAGCAGATTGGTGTACCCCAAAGCACTATCACATTACTGAAATATGATGATGATGATAACAAAAAAGCATTTTTTCTAAGTACAAATATGATGTATAATTTAGGCACAATCCCTGTGACCATAGATTACCACACTTTACCATTCCTTCCAAACACGTCTCTGGCCAATTTTCCAACAGAAACCTGTTTCCAAGGCACAAAGAGAAACAGGGAAGTATGACATAAAAACATACATGCATACATATGTACATACACTACTAACTTTGGACAGGGACCAAGTTACACAGTCAAAACAAATGAAAATTCTGAAGAGAACTCTGTATTGTAGGACAACAATTCCCAGGGAAAACAGATGATGTGTTGTTAGAAATAGTTTGAAGATAAAGGAGAGATGTAGGTCAATTAGCCCTGGGAATGAGAATAAGATACAGCTTGGAATATTAGGATCCAGAACAAATGTCTCAAAGAACTTTATAAATTCTAAAAGTAAATTGACCTCTAGATTCTCATCAGGAATGTTGGATTAGCTTAAATGTTACAAGGTTCCCATCCTTTCTCTGAGGTGATCTTGGTCTCTTTTGCCTTTTTCATTCTTCAGTGTCACACCAAATCCATGTGGCAGATTAACCCTGAACAAGTCAAAATATCATTTTTTTGCAATAGTTTGAAATTTGCTGACATTATGAAGCTTTCACTATGTGTGCTGAGGTGTTTGACACTGGCATCATTGCTAGACCTAAAAAAATAATTTCACCATATAACATTTTTCTTTAAAAAGATAATCCCTGAAGCTAAAATAATGAAAACCAGGGGAACCTAGGTAGCTCACCTGGTTAAATGTCTGACTTCAGCTCAGCTCATGATCTCATGATTCATGAGTTCAGGCCCCACATCAGGGTCTCTGCTGACAGCTTGGAGCTTGGACCCTGAACTTGCTTCAGATTCTGTATCTTCCCTCTTTCTCTACACGCCCCCCTGCCTTGTGTTCTCTCTCTCTCTCTCTCTCTCTCTCTCTCTCTCAAAAATAAACATTTAAAAATAAATAAAAATTTTAAAAAAATAAATAAAATAGGGGCTTCTGGTGGCTCAGTAGGTTGAGGGTCTGACTTCGGCTCAGGTCACAATCTCACAGTTCGTGGGTTTGAGCCCCCCATGGGACTCTGTGCTGACAGCTCAGAGCCTAGAGCCTGCTTCAGATTCTGTGTCTGCGTCTCCCTCTTTCTCTGTCCCTTCCCTGCTCATACTTTGTCTCTCTCTCAAAAATAAATAAATTAATTAATTAATTCCTTTTTTAAATTAATTAATAAAATAAATTAATTACTTATTTAAATAAAATAAAATGGAACCCCAAAAACTCAAAGCCAGTTTTCTTTTAAAAACTATGGAAAGCATATCAGTAGTCTTTCCCAGTGCACCTAAGGATGCATTCTATTCATTGACAATTGGTGGAAAAGACTAAGAAATTTCTAGAGATTACCCAGTGAGGGTAGGTAAACCAATACTGGATGAATCATGAGAAGACTAAAAGCATTTACTTTGCATATTTTGCTACTTAAAAATTCGCCCCAACGCCTGGGTGGCGCAGTCGGTTAAGCGTCCGACTTCAGCCAGGTCACGATCTCACGGTCCGTGAGTTGTCGGGCTCTGGGCTGATGGCTCAGAGCCTGGAGCCTGTTTCCGATTCTGTGTCCCCCTCTCTCTCTGCCCCTCCCCCGTTCATGCTCTGTCTCTCTCTGTCCCAAAAATAAATTTAAAAAAAAGTTGAAAAAAAATTAAAAAAAATAAAAATAAAAATTCGCCCCAAGATTTAATGTCTTAAAACAACAAAGATTCATTATTAAAATAAATAAGTAAATAAAAGTGGTATTAAACAAATGTTTATTTGGTCACAATAGCTAAACCTGCTATTTGGTTTAGTAACTTATATCCTAATGAATTCTAGGATGGATTTTTGAGGAATTTTAGATCTTGTATTCTATAAACTCTAAAAGACTACTTAAGTAGTAGTTCCTTTACCATTAACAATATAATTCATAGTTAATAATTTGCTTTCTAATGTTATATTTGTTTACCATCAATAATATAGTTTCAAACCCTCAAATTAATATCTTATTTTTCTATTGTTAAAAAATTGGTCTTGGGGCGCCTGGGTGGCGCAGTCGGTTAAGCGTCCGACTTCAGCCAGGTCACGATCTCGCGGTCCGGGAGTTCGAGCCCCGCGTCGGGCTCTGGGCTGATGGCTCGGAGCCTGGAGCCTGTTTCCGATTCTGTGTCTCCCTCTCTCTCTGCCCCTCCCCCGTTCATGCTCTGTCTCTCTCTGTCCCAAAAATAAATAAACGTTGAAAAAAAAAATTAAAAAAAAATTGGTCTTTATGAGCTCTGGACTTTCTTGGATTAATGGCAAAGGATGGAACAGCGCATTCTACAGTGGAATACAGTGTTCCCTCAACCTTTCAACATTCATAATGAAAGTCAGTCAAGTTTAATTTTTTTTTTCATTTCAATCATATATTACTGGATTAGCTACTTTATGAGTCTATTCCCACCTGGTCTAAGTTCTTTCTAATTTTCTAAAATAATTCAACCAACATACTTATTAGTCCTGGAACTTCAAAGAACATTAACACTTTACGGAAATGTAATTAACCTCTAGTTCAGAGATTTTGCAGGGTTTTATCTTATAGGTTTACCTCAACTCTAATAATTTAGTAGTGCTTCCAGAGCACTATATTGAGTAGGATTCTGAGGTCATGGCTGGTCTCAGGAGGGAAGAATATAGTAATTGATTAGTGATATCTGCTATGGAAACCAGAGGAAAGACACCAGTGCCATCAACTTTCTATTCCACTCTAAGTCAAATTTGTCATTTTAAAGACAAGAAAAGACAGCAGAAAGGATTCCAAAACCTCACTGTATTTAATGATAAAGTCCAGTCTTAGAAGTCCCAT
This sequence comes from Herpailurus yagouaroundi, assembly GCF_014898765.1. Classification (NCBI taxonomy): domain Eukaryota; kingdom Metazoa; phylum Chordata; class Mammalia; order Carnivora; family Felidae; genus Herpailurus; species Herpailurus yagouaroundi. Next base: position 22,753,969 of record NW_024412418.1, read on the forward strand.
TATGACTTCCAAGACAATATTTATTTGGAGCATACATTTGTCATTTTTGACTGGCCATCATTCACTTCCCACTATTTTCACTGGTTCCTCACTATGTGCCAAAGACAATTTCCAGTGTTTGCCTTCTACTGTTGCTCCTATCTCAAATCACAGAAGCTGGGACCTTCCTCTACCATGAAACAGGCCACTGAGCTGGGTTTTGTTGATAAGGCATTTGCTTTGGAACGCTGAAACTTGGATGAGCAATGCAAAGAATGAGAAAATATAGAGGGAGTCAGATGACCCCAACCATGGCAAAAGCCCATGGATCAGATAGTTGCTGCAGTGTGACTTTAACAGCATTTCCACAGCCAAACCTGCAACTCTTTCATATTCTAAACTTTAGACTCCCAGCCAATTGTCAGTTACAGGCATCCTTACTAGTTTCCCAATGCATCTCCTTTTTGTTAAAGGCCAGAAATGATTTCTGTGGCTTCAAACCAGGAACCCTGATTGATGTCTTATTCAGCTCCACCGTCATAACTATTAGTGATGTAATGCTTTCCTCAGTCAAGCCATACATTTCCATTTATAACTCCAACACTGAATAAAATGTGGCCCATCGGCAAATGTGTAAAATATGGTCATTTGAAAATTACAAACATCTATAACCATGTCATCTCTGATAGTGGAATCAGCTCAATTATTCCATGATATTGATCTTCAAATCTCATCAACAGTATCTTATTATTTCAATAACCATGTAAAAAGCAAGCAAACAAACAAACAAAAATTGAACTGAAACAAAGACTTTATACACTTAATGAGAACCACCTTGGGAAAATGCCCTCACTTTTCTCTACCCTATTTATCCTCAGAATGTATCACATTTGCTAACTATAGGTTATAGAGAACATATATTTCTAAGATTAAAGGCTAGTTTGTAGACCATTGTTCATGTAAGATGTAGCCAACCCATAAATGTCTTGCTTCATACAAAGTCTGCTCTAATGTATATTTGGCAATATTCTACTCTTAAGCCCTGGTTTACTTATCTGCTGTCAGGAAGAAAAGGTAAGAGGACATGCTGTTCTGGAAACTTATAATGTACTTCCATCATACTAGTATCACTTTGAGGCCAACTCATGGAGTATACATTACTCTTCTTGGCTATTTACATTAAGACTCCATTAAAAAATGTCCTTTAGTCTTTTTGTTTTTATTAATGAAAAAATGCTACATTAAGAAATTTCTGCTTGCTTTTCCTTCTTGTTTCATATAGAGACCCATGTGTAATCTGCAAAGCAGTCTGAAAAGAATGGCACAAGCAGTCAAAATATTTACATATTTCTCTGTAAATTATTTCATAGAAAGATTTAACAAGCATAAGTAAGCTATGACAAGCATGTTCACTTATCTGAAGAGAAATACTTGGAGCTGATTTCCTGGCACTGAGAGGAAAGCTGGTTAAGTGACATCTCCCTCTATGGAATGCAATGATGAAACCAATGAGTTGTGTGTTACCTTCCCCAGGAAGGTCAGTTTGATATGGAGCTCTTTTCGATAATGTTCAATACACTATACCCAAAATTGTAGAATCTTTCACTAATATTGGTAAGTAAAGGAGGACCTAATGCTGATGTTAAAACAAAAACAACAACAACAACAAAAGAAACAAAGAAACAAAAACAGAAAAACCCAAACCCACCACCACCAACAATAAAAACACAATTGTCTGAGAATGTAGTGATATATATAAATAATTTCACACAAACCTGAGAAAACAGTAAATGCTTAAATACTAAGAAGTATCTTATATTTGAAGATAAGAAGTAGGGTATCTCAAAACAGAATTATATTAAATGATTTATCTATAGACTAAGTCTAGTTTTTATTTCCTCCTGAATCGTGAGAGGAACATAACTGGAGAACATCACCATGATCTTGTGTAGGATCTTTCTTCTAGAAAGAGAAGAATGAATGGGGGGCAATGTAAATGCTCAAACTCTAACCAGAGAAGCAAGCTCTAATTTCACAAGTACAGAGAAGCCGCGTAGATTCTCCTATGCTGAAGTCATCAGCACTTCACGTCAGACACTACGCTGAAGGGTGTAAAATGATGAATATGGGGCATCCCAAAGACCACATTCCAGCCCAGATTCCTAACCTATCAAGATGACCTGAACTTAACCTCTACTTCCCACTCTTCCTTACCTGGCAGTTGAGGAAAATTCTTTTCCTGAACATGATTTCAGAAATGAAATGAGTGCACTACGTTGGTAGCGTATGCAAAGTACCCTACTTTGGAGGGGAGCAGTAACTTGAAATAATGCTGGATTCACTTCCTATTATGCTGAAAAGAGCTGGTTACTAAAACCTTTCCACCAAGCCTACCATAATATATCACTTATTGGTGTAAGGCCTCCTTGTTAGCAGCTCTGATCATGGAAGTTTCACTCTAATCTATCTTCAATTGCTCAGCTTGGAAGAGCATAGGCAGTAATTCTTATCTAACAGGATTTCCGTAGCCTCATAAATTCTACCTTTGGAAAATATTCAAACCAAGACACCCATTCACATTCTTTACCCCTCCTACTCATTTGCACAGAATAAGATGTCTCTTAGGCCTCTTAGAAGGCCCAATTCTGGTTGTTCAGCATCTAGGATTGATTCCGATTCAGTTAAAAAAAAAAAAAAAAAAAAAAAAGTGTGGTCAAATGAGACAGGGTTTCCATCCTAACCTAACTACTCAAAATTTAAGATTGCAATCTGCCTGTTCCAAAATGACTCTCAAAGGAGTCGATGGCAGTTGTCAATATTTTAATTTAATTTGTCTTTCAATGCATTTTTTAAACCAAATGGAATCAACAGTTTGTTTTTTAATTTAAATGTTTTCTCCTTGAGTTTAGAGATAGCTGGTAAAATGTTATTGTTTTTATAAAAAGTAATGTGAAAATACTGAACTACGGTCAGGAGTTTTTAAAAACTGAGGGAAAAGAGATAATCATATTTCTCTGAATGTATCCTGCCTACACTCCTTTGTTCTGCCCCAGAAATAAAAAGATGGATGGACTGCCATAGGCTGCAAAAGAGATTTGACTGTCTGGAGACATCTCAAGTCTTCCTCTGAGCATAATAAAATATTTTTTATAAAACTGTTTTCATATCTATCAATTTGAAAGTCAGCTGGTGTGTGTAGGATCAGTGGAGAACATGGAATATGGAAATCCCACCTTTAGCTAGTCATAGCTGCTTAATTCTCTGAGCCTCTTTCTTCTTCAATAAAATGGGACTAATAATAGTATATGTTCCATGAGTTTTTTATAAATATTAAATGAGATTTTAAATATAAAGTGCCTACCAGGGTTTGTTTTCTTCTGGCGGGGGAGGGGGGGGGCGAGGGGGGGGGGGTAAGGATCTTAAAATGTTAGTTTTGTTATATAGCTAGATGACAGTTAACTAGATAGGTAAGTAAGTCACTCATGAGCCTTTGCCATGGTTGTATCCCTATCTTCCAGTTACCTGGGTCTATAGGCTTCATTACGTTCATCTCCCCTGGATTGCTATCCTCCCAGTGTTAAATACATTTTTTTCTTTTGGTATTTACTAAAAGCTCTCTGTGTACCAGGCACTATGATATGTGCTCAGAAGACAAAAAGTCAGATGTATGATAGTCCCTTTCAGGTATGTGAGATGAGTAGGAGGGGAGTGGATAGGAGGGGGCTGACAACATTTATAATGTATACAGTGATGAGTCATGATAGAGATGTATAGGCGCTGTTAACCTGCCTTCTTTGGGGTAGGGTGGAGGAGGTAGCCGACTTCATAAACAAAATTTTTGCTGAGCTCAATATGACTTCAGAATTAATTCCCAGCATAAGGAGAAGTAACATGCAAGAAAACAGTGATCTCCTGCAAGAGGAAGGGGTTAGATGTGTTTGGAATTCATGGAAGGTTCAGGAAAGTGGCAGTTAAGTGTAGGAGTGGAGTATCATCTTTTAGAATTACAAAGCTAGAATGAACTTGATGGATTATAAAAGCAATAATAACAGCAATAATTATATAACATTTGTTGTGTGCCAGGACACTTTTACATATTAACTGCTTAAATGTTTAGAAGTACTCTATAACATAAATATTATTATTATCCTGATTTTAGAGGAGAGAAAACCTGAAGTATAGAAATTTTAAGCAATTTGCCCAAGGATATGCCTATCAAATACGTTAGCAGAGCTGAGATTCAAACCCAGTCAGTTTGGGTCCAAAGCCAGAGTCACACGCAATGGTATTTTGCTTCCTTGTTTTTGTGTTTTCAGGTAAGGAAATGTGTGCCCAGCAAGATAAATGGTTGGAGCCCTTGGTGAGGGAGTGACCTCCTATCACGGTGGCTTTATCAGTACTACCCTGAGAGGCTGCCACTAGAGAAACAAAATTACCTAATTGCTTAGCCATCTGTAGTTAAAAGTGACATTAAATCCTTGTGGCTAAAATTAGCCCACAGCATGTGCTCATGATGGTTGTGGAGCAAAGATAGGAAATAAAGCCAAAAATACAAAGCAATGAAGAAACAAGGTGTGCAGGCTTTAGGGTTACTTCATGCTCACTGTGTCAACGACTTTTTGAAATCAAACATTCCTTCAGTGGGCGCCACAAAGGTATGCATCTGTAAAATGGGAGAAATTCCTACCTCATAATGCAGTGAGGATCCAGTGTCCTGTTATCCCTTAGACTGAAACACAGTACAGAATAGTTGTTTGTTTCTTTCCTTCCTTTTTTCTTTTTTCACTTCTTTCCATTTTCACTTCTTCCTTCCTTCATTCCTTTGTTATTGTCTCCCTTCTTCCCTCTCTTCCTTCCCTCTCTTCCTTCTTACCTTCATTACTCTTATTTTTTTCTTTCAAATTATTAGAAATAACTCTCCCACGTCCTTGAATGGTCTTTTGTCATTGCATCTACTAATAAAGTTTTCGTGACAAAAAAAAAATGAGAAATACACTAATTCTGAGAATGGTTGGTGATTATTCACAGGACTATTAAATGACTTAGGAAAAAGTAGAATGATATGATCTTATTTTAAAGTTCAGAATCATAGTTAACATTGAGTTATGTCCATTTATGGTCCTTACTGTAAAATGTTTCAGGGTTTCAAGATATCAGGTATTTGTAATACCATACCCCCACCCTACCATTGAAGAGTAACTGTTTAGTAACTAATGTAATAAAATTATTATTTAGGAACAAATTTCAGTAGTGTTACAATAACAAATCTCAGGGTGGAAAGGCATCATGAAAGGAATGTGTTCCCAACACTTATTCCAATAAAGTAATAGGTCTGAGATAGAAAAATATACATACATTCAGTTTGAGAGGTCCTGTCTTTACTTTAAATTTGTATAGATAGGGGCGCTTGGGTGGCTCAGTCGGTTAAGCATCCGACTTAGGCTCTGGTCATGATCTTGCAGCTCGTGAGTTCAAGCCCTGCATTGGGCTCTGTGCTGACAGCTCAGAGCCTGGAACCTGCTTTGGATTCTGTGTCTCCCTCTCTCTGCCCCTCCCCTAGTGCTCTCTCTCTCTCAAAAATAAATAAACATTAAAAAATAAATAAATAAATTTATATATGTATTTTATGTAGGGGAAACTTTTTATGATATGCCATCCTTCTAGTTTTACATACACTTATTTAATGGACCATGAGGATACTTTAATTCATATTTTCATACACACACCCACACACAATATCATTAGTAAGAATTTTCACAAAACTAATCTTTACAAGTTTCAAACAAGTTTCAAAAAAATATATATGTAACTTCTAAAATAAACTGAAGATAACAAAAGGAGATAACTGAAGATTCCAAAAGAAGGCATAATTTACCCATATTTTAATATTCTATCCATTAGTTGTTGGCCTTATAAATGGAAGTATGAAGCAAATATATAATGAATTCATGTGCCATCTCCTTAGGTGTATAAAGGTTAAGAAACATTCAGTACAAATGAATAAGATCTATGACAAAGGCAGAGAAGTAAGGTGATCAGCCCCCCAAATTAATCAGCACATAAATTAATCTTGCTTCCAAACAAAAGTAGAACAGGAAGCATTGTCATCAATAATCTGCTATGCCAAGACACTCTCTATGATGAATACTAATGAATATAAGCAAAATGTAGCTGGATGAGTAATGTAAATTCTTAAAAAGTTAACTACTTGGATAGAACCGGCGGGTATTATGCTAAGTGAAATTAGTCAGTCAGAGAAAGACAAAAATCATATGACTTCACTCATATGAGGACTTTAAGAGACAAAACAGATGAACATAAGGGAAGGGAAACAAAAATAATATAAAAACAGGAAAGGGAACAAAACAGAAGAGACTCATAAATATGGAGAACAAATTTAGGGTTACTGGAGTGGTTGTGGGAGGGGGGATGGGCTAAATGGGTAAGGGACATTAAGGAATCTACTCCTGAAATCATTGTTTCACCATATGCTACTTGAATATAAATTTTAAAAAATAAAAAACAAAGTTAAAAAAAAGTTAAAAGAAAAAGTTCACACATTTTCTAGTCTATGAACTATATATATTTTAAATATATTACTATTCTTCTTATTATTATTATTTCAACAATAGTGCTATAATAGTAACTCATTATCATTTACAAGGCACCTAGCGTGTCCTACCCTATGCAAAGAACTTTCCAAATGTACTCTCTAGTTTTCACTTACTTGCAAGGTAAGTATTATCACCTCCATTTTACAATCCCAACAACCAAACCTCAGAAAGTTTAAGTGTTGTATCTATAAATCTGTGAAAATGACCCTAGGTCTTCTTATTTTAAAGGCTAGACTCTTTTCACAAAGCAGAGAAAGACTTAGAATACTTTTTCTAAAGCATAAAATTTTAGTGGCATAGTTTTTGTTTTTATAATCATGGTCCTTATTGACTAATTGTTATCTTCAGTTTGTTTCAGAAGCTGCACATTTTCTCTACAAAGTTCTGTATTGTCTTTTAACGACCTAACTTTTGATGTGTTCTAGAAATGACTTTCCCATAAAGCAATCTATACAAGTGAAATACAGAGGTTATCATCTGAGGTAAAGATAGTTTCTAAGAGGATGAACTCCCCTAAGGAAGTATGATTCTTTGATGGTGACCTCAAATGAGATGGTGACCATCTCATTACACTTCACACGAGGGTGTTTTCCGCAGTCCCTCTGATTCTTTCTCTCTAATGGCCCCTCAATTCTCTTCTTCTGTTAAGGACAAGAATACATGGAAATTCTACCATTTCAACCTCAACTAACATGTATAATTATAAAATGTTCTGAAGAAAAATGTAGTCATGCATCAAGTCCAAATAACCCAGAATAAAACAGCAATTGAGAGGCTTAAGAATGAATATCAGCAGTCACATGGTACTGAGGAGACAGAACTTATAGTTCAGTCCTTGATAAAATAGAGAGATGTGTGTAAACGTTTTAGGATTTCTCAGCTGACACCTCAGAAGGGTGCCATCCTAGGATTAATGGGGCACTTAGTGACATAGTCCAGAAGTGAGGACTATGTCCTACATGTAAGAGCAAAATTTAAATAGACTCATGATAACAAAGCCTAAAATAAAATCTTAACAGAAATACACTAATCTGCCAGTAACCTATGCACCTGAGAGAATAGTTAACTTGCTTTAGAGAACTGTCCATCATCAAGAGCCCCTACAAAGTTTAATCTGTCAAGCCAAAAATCATAAGGAACATACATACACACACACACACAATACCCACACCAACAAACAACACAGAACCAAACAACAGAAAGTCAAAAGAAAGAATAAACAATAGAAATAGACCTACAGATGATTCACATATTGGAGTTATACAACAGGGACTTTCAAATAACTAAGATCAATATTTTTAAGAAAGTAAAAGAAGAGTTGGGTAAGATAGAAAAGAAAGAATTTTAGGGGCGCCTGGGTGGCGCAGTCGGTTAAGCGTCTGACTTCAGCCAGGTCACGATCTCGCGCTCCGTGAGTTCAAGCCCCGCGTCAGGCTCTGGGCTGATGGCTCAGAGCCTGGAGCCTGTTTCCGATTCTGTGTCTCCCTCTCTCTCTGCCCCTCCCCCGTTCATGCTCTGTCTCTCTCTGTCGCAAAAATAAATAAACATTGAAAAAAAAATTTAAGAAAAGAAAGAATTTTAAACAAAAATTATAATTTACAAAACATAACCAAATGAACATTTTATTTTTTTTTTAGTGTTTATTTATTTATTTTAAGAAAGAGAGAGGGAGTGAAGGAGCAGAGACAGAGATTGGGAGAGAAAGAATCCCAAGCAGGCTCCGTGCTGTTAGCACAGAGTCTGACTGGTGGCTCGATCTCATGAACCATGAAATCATGACCCAAGCCAAACTCAAGAGTCAGATGCTTAACTGGTGAGCCACTCAGAAACTCCCCAAATGAATATTTTAAAAATTAAAATTAGAAAAAAGGAAATTTAAGATCATAAGTACCAAAGTTCAGAATTCACTTTTTAAATCTACAAATAATTATTGAGCAACTGCTACCAGACACTGTTCCAGGAGAAAATAGAAACAGTAAACAAAACAAAATCTTCCTTTCTAGATCTTATGATCTAATTAGGGAAACAGAAAATAAGCAATATAAGTAAATAATCTCATAATATATTATAAGGGAAAAACTAAAGGTGATATTAGATGGGAAGGAGACACTGAAAAGACCATAATTAAATGAGGGAGGTAAAATAACAAGACAAATAAAATCTGAAGAAAGGCCTTCATGGCAGAGGAAATAACTAACCTAAAGGGCTGAGTGGGTGGTAATTTGTCTGCTAAAGATAAATAAGGAATTTATTGCAGTTTTAATAATAGGACATGGCTTTTCAACCACTGTAAGGGCTTTGGATTTTACTGTAAATGAGATGAGAAAGTATTAAAGAGCTTTTAGTGGAAGAGTGAGATGGCCTAATGTACACTTTAACATGTTTAAATTTGAGATTAGAACGTAGGAGCTAAGAAAAAAAATTAGAGTATTTTGGAATATATTGAAATAATTCAAACAAGAGATGGTAGTGATAAAACTAAGATGGTAGCAGTGGAGAAAGTGAGAAATATTTATATTCTGGATGCACTTTAATCAAGGATCAGCAGGGAATATAAAAGATAGAGGTGGGGGGGCATAGAGGGAGTACCTGGGTGGCTCAGTCAGTTGCATGTCTTACTCTTGGTGTTCAGCATAGGCCATGATCTCATGGTTTATGGGATTGAGCCCTGTGTCAGGCTCCTGTCAGGCTCCACACTCTCCTTCTCTTTCTGCTCCTACCCCACAAAAAATTAAATAAATAAACTTTAAAAACTGATACAGGGTACTTAATGGTGACTCCAAATTCCAACTTTTTTGCCTGATCAACTGAAGGGATGAAGTTGCTGTTGAGCGAAATGGAGAAAACAGAGTATAGAAGATTTAGGGGTGGGGATCAGGAATTGAGTTTCAGATATGTTGAATGGGAGATAACTATTAGACATCTAAGTTGAGATGGCCAACTAAAGAGTCAAGTACATGAAACAGGAATTTTAGGGAAAAGTCCAGACAGGATCCAAATCTTAGGAATTATCATATTCAAAATTATGAGACCAGATGAAATCCCCAAAGTGTAATAAGCAGAGGCATGTGAAAAAATTTTAAATTATTCTTCTCTGAAAAAGAATAAAACACGGGTAGTATACACATTTGTTTATGGAAAGTGAAATGGTTTGCTGTTTGGAGTAGTGTTTTAAGAAACATTCTCTCAGGGCCTCTGGGTAACTCAGCTGGTTAAGCATCCAATTTTGACTCAGGTCATGATCTCACAGTTCTGCTGTCAGCCCAGACCCCGCTTCAGATCCTCTGCCCCCATCTCTCTCTCTGCTCCTTCCCTGATCATGCTACCTCTCTCTCTTAAAAATACATAAACTTTAAAAAAAATTTTTTTAAAGATACATTCTCTCATTTTATCTGAGAGTAAAGAATCACCTAGATATAATTTTAATACTAATATTAATATTTTTACTATACTTAATGTTTAAATCAATCAATTAATTTTAAATTAATTAATTATTTCAATCAATTAAATTAAAATAATATTTAATGCTAATACTAATATTTTAATAAATAATCTTTTTAAACTAAAGGTCATCTTCCTGAAACCATAAAAACCCTAGAAGAAAGCACAGGCAGTAATTTCTCTGACATTGACTGTAGCAACACCTTTCTAGATATGTTTCTTGAGACAGGGAAATAAAAGCAAAATTAAACTATTGGGACTATATCAAAATAAAAATTTCTTCACAGTGAAGGAAACAATCAATAAAACTAAAAGACAATGTACTGATTGGAAGAAGATATTTGCAAATGACCTATTTGATAAAGGGTTAGTATCCAAATTATATAAAGAACTTATAAAGCTCAGTACCTAAAAAAGAAATAATCCAATTAAAAAATGGACAGAAGACATGAACAGATATTTCTCCAAAGAAGACATCCAGATGGCCAATGGACACATGAAAAGATGCTCAACACTGCTCATCATCAGGGAAATGCAAATGAAAACTATAGAGATATTTCCTCACACCTGTCAGAATGGCTAAAATCAAAACCAGAAGAAACAACAAGGGTTGGCAAGGATGTGGAGAAACAGGAACCCTCATGCACTGTTGGTCAGAATGTAAACTGATGCAGCCATTGTGGAAAAGAGTATGGAGGTTCCTCAAAAAGTTAAAAATAGAACTACCCTAGGGTCCAGTAATTGCATTACTGGGTATTTACCCCCAAAATACAAAAATATTAATTCAAAGGAACACATGCACTCATATATTTATTGATCACTATTTACAATACTCAAATTATGGAAGCAGCTCAGGTGTCCATCAATAGATGAATGGATAAAAAAAAGACATGAAATTATATATATATATTTATATATATATATGAAATTATATACATGTACATATAATTATATATATAATGTATATGTATATGTATATATACATATAATATATGTATACAAATATACAAATATACAAATACATACAAATAATATATATATACAAATATATATATAATATATATACACAAACATACAAATATATACAAATAATATACAAATATACAAAATATACAAATAATATATATGCATATAATATATATAATATATATACATATAAATTTATATAATGTAATGTATATATTACATATATATACATATATATGAAATTATATATATGTGTATATATATACATTAGTCAAATAATATTCCATTATATATATAACATATAATATCTATTAAAAAAGACAATGAAATTTTGCATTTGCACCAACATGGATGGAGCTAGAGAGTATAATGCTAAGCAGAATACGTCAAAAAGAAAGACTAATACTGTATGATTTCACTCATATGAGGAATTTATAAAACAAAACAAACTAGCAAATTAAAAAAATAGAGAGAGGGGAGCCTGGGTGGCTCAGTCAGTTAAGCATCCAACCTCAGCTCAGGTCATGATCTTGCAGTTTGTGGGTTTGAGCCCCGTGTTCGGCTCTGTGCTGACAGCTCAGAGCCTGGAGCCGGTTTCAGAATCTACGTCTCCTTCTCTCTCTCCCCCTCCCCCATTCACACTCTGTCTGTCTCTCTCAAAAATAAATAAACATTACCAAAAAAATTTAAAAAAAAGATAGGGAAATCAAGAAACGGACTGTTAACTATAGAGAACAAACTGACCGTTACCAGAGGAGAGGTGCATGGGGGGAATGGGTGAAATAGGTGATAGAGACTAAGGAATACACTTGCTGTGATAAGCATTGGGTGTTATATGGAAGTGTTGAATCACTAAATTGTACACCTGAAACTAATATAATACTGTATGTTAACTATATTAGATTAAAATTTAGAAGTTAATAAAAAAATAAATAAAGTAAGGGTTATCTTTGTAGGATACTAGTAAATCAATTCATTATTTGAGAACTTGTAAGTGAAGAGGGAAATAACTATCAAGCATCTATCTTGCCTTTCCTTACAAACTTTACCATGCAGTAACCAAATTGTAACTTAGGGGAAAATTTTCTTTAATAGAAATATTCCAACTAATAATATAGAGGGGAAATAGAATTAGAATATCATTATTTGTCATCCCCTAGACATTAAGAATCAGTGGCTGCTAAATTCATTTTAAAGAAGAAAAAAAAAGACAGTATGTGCTTCCTGAATGAAGTAGCCTAGTTGATAACAAACAAAAAGTAACCTGAATCTTATCAAGTCATGAATTCCAACCACCAACTTACAGGAAATTCAAAAGTTAGAGGGATGAATTCAATGGACTGTTTAAAGGGGAAGAAGAAAGGATTAGGCTCATCTGAAATGACATTAGCAATGGAAATAAAGAAGGTAGCAACCGAGTAGTACTCTAAATAGTAATTATGATTTCAAAAAGAGAAGGAATCTAAAAGCGTTTCTCAAATTGAGGGAACAGTCTGAGTAAACACAAGGAAAGTGTGATATATTAATAGATCGACAATATTCTGTGTAGCTGAGGAAGAAGCTTAGCAGAATATTTTCACTAGAAAGTAAGTTGGGAGTATGTATATTTGTTTCTTACCTGTACTTTCTAAATTTTTTCTGAAACTGACAAGGAAATTCATGTAATAAATATATTTCTATAATCACATAAATTCAAGTTTTTTTAATGGAATTAAATAAAGGGAGTTTTGAGCCAACTAATGGAAGCCTTCACATACCATGACCAAGATGTTTTCCTTTCTTCCCCTCACCATGAAGATATACTTGGCTGCAACTCTGTTGCATTAAATGTTGATGCTAAGGGTAGCACCTGCCATAAATGTTAGAAAAACTTAGGTAGCTTTTTCAGAAATTTAAAATCATTACCATTAGTGAAATGTTCAATTTCAAGCCCAGTTGAAGAAACACACATCTCCTAATCTATCTTTGGGGAAGTCATCCAAGCAGATTTAATGTTCATGCCAATAAATTTTAAAATTCACTATGAATGTAAACAGAGTCAATATAGTTTGATATTGGCTCAAATTAGACAGATATTCAAGCTATAACTTGATTTCAAAACTGCTCTTCATCCTACCGACTAGTGACAATTTAACAGCTGATGATAAATGATGGCCAAATGGGAGGAGCAGAGACAAAATTGTGAGAGAAGATAAAAATGGAAAGAGTGATCAGCTAAGAAGAGAGGAATACCTTTAAAGACTTGAAAACGGCAAGGACTTAAACAAAACACAAGGCTCTTAATCTCTGATTCCTGGCAAAGGAGGAGTAAGATAGGGCTTAGGGAATCAAAACAGGTCTGCTCAGACTGTTACCCAAACGTGAAGAGCAGACACAGTTCAAGAAGAGTGATCAATTTTTGGCTGGGAAAAGAAAAAGTGGGGGAACGAAGATCTATTCAGAAAACTGGTATCAGGCCCAAGAGAAGTGTTTAAAAAATCAAGATATCTGGGTCTGAGGAGATCTAGACTAGATAGAGAAATACAGCAGAGATGTCAGGAGACATAAGACATCATCACAACCTTTGAGACTGTCAAGGATGTGGAGGACAAAACAGTCTTGCTCAATTAAAGAGGCAATGGCAGACTAGACCCTTATATTTTGCCTTACTATGTCTTATTTTAGGAAAATTCACCCCAATTTTGTCCTTTCTCACCTGTATTAATCAACCTACATCTGATCACAAATATTAATATTTGCCTATATTTCTCCATGCATATGTTATTTGGATAATGTAAAATTATTCATGGACATTTGCAATGTATTTCCTGTTGAGGGCACCATTCATTCATATTAACAAATATTAATTGAGTACATACTATTTGTAATCTTTGTTGAAACTGCTGGGTGGGTAGAAGTTGAATAAAGCAGACTTGACCTCCGTTCTCATGGGACACATTCCAGTTGAGAGATGTGCACATTAAATAAATAACCAATATTATATGGTAACAAATCCTAGGTAGGTCAAGGCTTGTAAGAATGAGATGTGACAGGGGCTACTTTAGACTGGGGTGGTCAGGTCAGGAAAGATCCTTGAAGAGGGGCATTTAAGCTGCATCCTGAATTATATGAAAGAGTCAGCTGGAATGAGCAGGATTCCGTGCCTAGGTGAAGGATATGGGATAGAGACAAAACAGGAGTTGTGTGATCTATCTGATTGATACCTTGGAAAATGTTTGGGAAAACCACAGGTGTTTGAGTCTAATCTCATGTGTACTTTGAGCCTCTCTTTTCAGAGGCATCTCTAAGAGAAAAATGCCCAGAGGGAATTTTTTTAAAGTTTGGAATCTTCTCTAAGGGAGAAGCATGAACAACTACCACTAACTTGAAAGGAAAATGTAGATTTCTGCAGAGGAACAGAGATAAAACCATCAGGTTTTTCTTGTACAAGCTGAGCTTCAAAGGTGAATTTGATACTTGCTCCATCCCCCGCATGCCTGAATGAAATAAATGAGAAATGCAGGAGATGAAGGTACAAATCCAATTTCCCTTTTGCAACAAGACAGAGTCAGTAAGTCTTTGCTGCTTTCTTCATTTGAAAACTCATCCATATTTTATCTTCCTTCATAAACAATGTTTAGATAAAGCCAGTGAATAATGGGTTTGAAAGCAAATTTTAAAGGTCATTTCGTCTATACCCCTTGCTTCAGGCAAGATTGCATTCATGCCCACCCAAGAAGCAGCCTTCTCTTATGTCAGGTTTTGTTTTAGACACTGTTTATTTTTTCCGGGGGGGGGGGGGGGGGGGGGGGGAGCTGGGGTAGGGAGGAGAGTAATGAAGACCATGTTTGCCTTAAAAGCCAAAGCAGAGTTATTTTTAATGTAGGTGCCCTCCCCTCCCTATAATGTCAGGGGCAGAGTATTCTCCAAATGCCTTATACACTTACTTTCAGTTCTAAATGTATTTGTGCAAATCTCATGAATCATCAAGGCTTTTGAAAATATTTATAGGGAGAGAAACTCTACCCTTTTCATTAGAGTGAGTAAAACTCACATTTGTATCTCGCTATTGTTTAAGGAGAACAATGGATGGGTGGATGAAAGAGAATGTCAGCTGGATCAACAAACAGCTGTTCCAACAGAAGTCCTGCTATCCTATACAGTACAACAGTATTAATTGCTGCCTTCCCTGGAGTCTGTAAAGATGCTCGATCAGTACACAGTACCCTGTTTAACTGAAATCAGAAGTTAGGACTAAAATGCACTTCATCACAGTGGCCACCTCACTTCTAGACAGAAAGCTGTAGGCCTTTAAAGCTTTCTTTACTGGATCTCTCAAGAAGACTCCAACACTTTTCAAGGCAATATGTTCTAGTGTTTTCTTCAAATGATCTAACTGAAACTTCTGCCATTACAACATAAACCAATGTCTTCATGTCCAGGCTTTGATGGAAGCAGGAACTCTCATTTTGCATATAATATATAGCCCTCACAATACTCATAGCCTCTTACAATATTATTTTCTCTAGGCCAAAGAAATCAAATTTCTTCCAAAGGTAGCATGGTAGTCAGTAAAGGTTATAGGAATTGGACTTAGTTCTAGACGAGAATCTTGGGTCTCCCATTTACCAATTGTATGGGCAACTTATTAATTGTGAGACCCAGTTTACTCAACTTTCTTTAAAAAAGTTTTGGGGTTTGTTGTGAGGGTCAAATGTGATAACGTCTAAAAATCATTTATAACAACATGTTTAATACATATTAGATGGCAATTTTTGTCACCATTAACCCACTTTTTCCCCTTAATTTTTGGATGTTTTCCACCTTTTTATCTGTTGTCTAAACCATAGAGTATGGATATAGTTTCAGTTATCTAAAACCTATAATTGATCCAAGAAATATAAAGATAATTTTATACCTCATAACCAATTCACATATCCAAATACTTCATTGACAATAAATTATGAATATTGTGAATTCATGTTTTGCTTATGATCGAAAATGACACACAAATTCTTTTCTGGACTCTTCTTAAAGCTTGCCCTGTGTTCCGTGAGTTCGAGCCCCGCGTCAGGTTCTGGGCTGATGGCTCAGAGCCTGGAGCCTGTTTCCGATTCTGTGTCTCCCTCTCTCTCTGCCCCTCCCCTGTTCATGCTCTGTCTCTCTCTGTCCCAAAAATAAATAAACGTTGGAAAAAAAAAAAAAAGCTTGCCCTGTGTAACATATATTCAGATATTATTCTTTTTTTCTTTCCATAGTAATTACAAACAGTATTAAATCATATCTTCACATTTCTCAAATTCCTAATGCATTTTAAATATAATTTTTTTTTCTCCTCTTGTCAGATAACATATTTTGGCCACAAGAATACTGCTGGTCACCATCCTGCCATACAAATTGTAAATTAAAATAGTAAATAGGGCCATTGTAAGTATCAATTTGGGGGTTAGAATATGATACACCTGTATATTCAGTGTCTGAAATGTGTTTTCAAACCAAGTTTTCTTATGCTTATGTGTTATGTCACAATTTTTTTTGTATCACCTATAATGTGCCAGGCACTGTGGCAAGAAAGTTGAATGACATATTCTTGTAGATTTCAATTTAAGGGGAATAAAAAAAATGAAGGTGTGTAAGTTAAAACATAACTTGGCAAATGTTAAAGCAGATGTACAAGCAAAGTGACAAGAAACAGTTGAGATAGGATGCTTGAGGTAATTTAGATACAGCATGGTATCTATAGTATATTACATTATCTATAGTAATGGATTTTTACTGGCCACAAGACTTGAGGTTCTCAGTTCACATTGATATGATTCTCAGTCTCATCTGTAAAGTAGAGATTTTATATCAGGAAAGTTATAGAATGAAGACTTCAGGGTCTGTTATGGAATCCTTTTTCTTTCCAGAGATCCCATATCCCTGATTATAGAAGGGAATTCCAGATAGCTTATGTTTATTTATTTTTGAGAGAGAGGACAGAGTATAAGCAGGGGAGAGGCAGAGAGAGAGAGGAAGACAGAATGCGAAACAGGCTCCAGGCTCTGAGCGGTCATTGCAAAGCCCCATGCAGGGCTCAAACCCATGAACTGTGAGATCATGACCTGAGCCAAAGTCTGATGTTTAACTGACTGAGCCACCCAGGCACCCCCTCATGCCAACTGTTTTGATTCAACATCATCTGAGTCCCCAGTTTCTTATGCTAAAATAAAGTACAAATTCTCTACCATGATTTAACAGCTCCTCATATCCTCGTCCATGTATCTCTCTGGCCTCATTATTCACTACCCTCCCCAGATGAAGGAGCCAAGAAACATTCCAGTCAGGGAAAGAACATATGCAAATAAAGCCTCAGAGACACGAAAAATCGTGGTATATTAAGGAATATTTGGAAATTTAAGGTAGCTGGAAGATGATGGAAGCCATGTGAAGGACAGCAGGAGGTGGTCCAGTGAGGTAGGTTGAGATGAGATTAAATCTGAAGATAAAGAAGTAGACTTAATTCTATAAGCAACAGAAAACTAAAAGAGGGATTTGGTTCCTTCTTTTTAATTTTATTTTGTTTGGAACAGAAGCAAACTCTAATAAGATTTTTTTTTTTTTTTGAATATCACTCTGATAGTGGTGAGGAGGGTGAAGCAGAAGGGTTAACAGGTGGAGGCTGAGAGATCAGTCAGCTCCGGCAAAGTTCCAGGTGGAGGATGATAGAGGCCTGATGAAAGTCTATGTTAAATAAATCTTCTTACCATGGGGTAAAATAATAAAATATTATGGCAATTATGTGCAACCACCAAATTAACTCTATAATCTGTCACAGAACATGTCTTAGAAACACAGGACTTAGAACCAGAGAATATGTTTCCTCCAACTTGCCATGTCATGTTTTAGTCCTCTCTACTTTGGGAAGTGAGGTTTCAGAACCCAATTCTTGGGTTCCATGATGACTGCCTGAATTTATCAGCCAAATTAAAAAAGATGATACAAATCTGATTAAATCTTTTTTTTTTTTTTTTCCAGAAACCCTTTAACTATTACATTAGCTTGGAGAGCCCTACTCAGTCCATCTCTCAACAATGACCCTCAGTTCAATTTTAAATGCCCAGGATTTTGCTAGCAAATTGCCTATAGGAAGACCCAGAAACCAAACCCTGTTTTAACTATTGCAGTCTACTCTGGAGGCTCTGTTATCTTCACTTGGTTTAGAGTGGATGGCTATTACACACCCCAGGATTCCAGAACCTAGTGCTCCACTCAGATAAAGAAACACAACCTAAAGTCAGCCCTATTCAAGGCTTTGTCAGTTGCTGATAAAGCTAAGAGGATATAAAGATCATCACAGCCATTTCACTGCCCCTGAAGTAATAGTCAAACATTACCTAACAATAGACTATCAGGATTAGAATGTAGATGGCTTGCTGAGATGGTCTGTCTTAGCCCTGGCCGTCAGTCTCTCTTTTGGCAGCTTAACTCCAGTGGTGTCAGAACATTGCATGAGTCTATTAAGATTTACCAAGATATTTACACTATACTATCTATTAAAATAAAAGGCTTCTTTTCTAACCTTTCTTTCTATTTACCTGACATTCTCTCCCAATAAAGCACCTACGCACTCCTTGGGAACAAATGCCAATTTCACATTTTCCACAACTAACCTTCATGACAGCCATAGATGTTTGACAGCATATAACTTAAACATTTCAGCAGAGCTTAGCATATTTTCTCAAGAAGCAATTGGTGGACGTGGAAAGGAAATAATATACTTTTTCAGTAATCAGTCTGTATCTAACTGTCTGCCTCTCTCTTCCTCTTTCCCCTTCCTGTTCAGGGACATGCCATGGTGCCAAATTACATGTGTCGTGAATACTGCTGTTTACAATTTAAAATGAAGTATATACCTATTATAGAAAATATGGGGGGAATATGTAACAGTAGAAAGAGCAAGAAAAAAATCAACCTCTAATAAATCAATAATCACTGTTGCGGAACAGTTCAATACAGTACTTTTTCCCAATGAATAAAATTTTGGAATTTTGCTGAATTTTTATTTGTTTTGTTTTTAGTGTGTTTACACCAGTAGGATCCACATTAACTTGCTAGACTCAGGAACTTTTTGGTCTCAAGTGACAAAAATCCAAATCAAATTAGTTTAAGAAAAGAAAGATTAGTGAAAAAGAAAAATGCTTATTCGTGTATCTTGGAAGAGCAGGTGTGAATCATATGTTTTTCTCAATTACTACAAATAAGAAATGTTTACATACTACAGTAAGAAGAAGGAGAAGGTTTGGATGTCCTTCCAGTTTAGTACTCCAGAGAAATGAGGGACATTCTGGCTCCCAGGGAAGATCTCTGGTTGACGTAGAATCCTTCATTATCTTGGGGCAAACCCACCTCCCCTGAGAACCATAAGAAGCTGGGGAACAGCAGTTTCCCAACAAAAGGGGAGTTGCTGTTTCTAAAAGCATACTTAGGAGGAAAAATGGAGAGTCAAAACCAAAAGATTAATATTTTCTAATGTCACAAACCATCCAGAAAGTAAGAATATTTCTTATCCTAGGAAGAAGGAGAGTAGCCCAACTTCATGAAGTACATTTCAAAATATACCTTTTTCCTTTTGTAAAAGATTTTTATTTATCTCTCCTTGGTACTTCAGCTGTGAATCTATGCATAGTGAACCATTGCTACAGACAAAGATGTTGCATCCTTCAGATGTGTTGGGGTAGATTAAGGATCAATTGTTTGCCCACAAATAATGAATCAATATAAACACATCAACTGGCCTATTGCTGGAGATGTAGGTTATCTCTATTCTTTTATTGTTTTAAATAATGCTACTTTGAAGACAGCTTTCTAGATTGAGAATTATATAAGACCAATCTCTAGAAGCAGAATTACTGGTTCAAAGAGTGTAGTTCATTTTA
Source organism: Herpailurus yagouaroundi (assembly GCF_014898765.1). Classification (NCBI taxonomy): domain Eukaryota; kingdom Metazoa; phylum Chordata; class Mammalia; order Carnivora; family Felidae; genus Herpailurus; species Herpailurus yagouaroundi. The sequence goes on from NW_024412418.1 coordinate 22,773,866, forward strand.
AGACCCTCAGTACATGCTCCCTGGTTTCACTGAAACAGTATTTCAGCAGTCTCAGTTTCCTGGTGCTGGCTGGAGCCGCTGGTTTATTTTGATATTAATTGCCCAGTGGCCTGCCTGTATCAGCCCATGTATTTACAGTTGTTAGTGCTAAGAACAGTGCCTTGCATATGAAATGCATTCAACAAATGTTTCTTAATGATGAACAAGAAGATGCTGATGCTGGGAGTCCAGGGATTTTTTCCTAATTAATCTATATTTAGGATGAAGGCATGAAGAGGAAATTCCTTTTATATATTCCTGGATACTGAAGACAAATGACTGAGAGAGGAAAGTCACCTAGTTCATTAAGTATAAGGGGTAATTTAAGTTTCACCTGCCTGTCTGCTCCTGGCAGGAGCTTAACCTACTCCATATGTCCAAAGAAGATTAAGCAAACCAGTGTTTATGGAAAGAAGCCACTTGGTACATAGTGTGGAAAGAGCTCCAGTTCTGGAGTCATGGGACATCAACTCCAGTGGAGGCTCTTAACTTCTCCAAGTGTTGGTTTCCTTATTTGATCAATGAAGCTAAGAATGCCTGCCATAGCTGCTTCTTGGGGGTTGCTATAAAGAATGAACAGTCTAATGCATGAGGAAGTGCTTTGCAAATTGTAAAATTCTTCCTACCACTATTATTGCAAGTTCAGAAGAGTTGCTTTTAAACAGCTTGAGGTTGTAGATCTTTATGTAAATGTAATTCAGGTCATGAGCTCTCTCTCCCGAAAAAAAAGCACACTCTTTAAACAATTATATAGAATTTCCAGGAGTTTATGAAATTTCTAAACTCAGGGGTAACTGGATCTCAAGTTGAGAATTCTGAGCTTAAAATAATATAATATTTAAAAATTATAAACCATTTCAGGTGACAGAAAAGTCCAGAAAATTATATAATTTATATAATTATAAAATACACCTATCACTGACATTTAAAAAAACATTAACTTTGTGACATGTTTAGTACAAATATTTTTGTTAAGAAATATATTATTGCAGATATGGCCAAATCTACACATACTACTTCATCCTAGAGACTTTTATGCAAATAAAACCCAAAACGTCCTCCCTGATCCCACATCATTTGCATTCTAGTCACAGAGACATACACAGAAAAATTAATAAATAAAAATGAGAAGCAAACAGGATGTGGTAATTATGGATGATTGTAAAGAAGAGAGAGAGAAAGCTTTTCACCAGGAAAGCTAAAGCCATGCAGAAACATCATCATGGTTGAGGCTTCATTTGAGATGTTCCAAATCTCTTTGTTAAAAATAAAGGGCAAAATGGGGTACCTGGAGGGTTCAGTCAGTTAAGCATTGGACTTTGGCTCAGGTCATGATCTCATGGTTCATGAGTTCGAGCCCCACATGGGGCTCTGTGCTGACAGTGAGGATCCTCTTTGGGATTCTCTCATTCCCTCTCTCTCTGCCTCTCTCCCATACTCTCTCTCGCTCAAAAAAAAAAAAAAAAGTAATAAACTTAAAAAAATAAAAAAGGGGCACCTGAGTGGCTTAGTTGGTTAAGCGACTGACTTTGACTCAGGTCATGATCTCACAATCCGTGAGTTGGAGCCCAGCATCAGGCTCTGTGCTGACAGCTCAGAGCCGGGATCCTGCTTCAGATTCTGTGTCTCCCTCTCTCTCTCTCTATTCCTTCCCCACTCACACTCTGTCTCTCTCTCTCTCTCTCAAAAATAAATAAACATTAAAAAATAAATAAAATAAAGGGCAAAACATGTGTGGGTAAGAGATACTGGCCCACAATGTAAGTCAAGAAACATATGTTCCCTATTATATCCAGGCACTATGCTGGGTCTTGGTCACATAATATAAATAAGTTAGACATGTTTGTCAATCTTAAGAAGCTCCTGCTATAGAGAAAAAAAAAACATAAATGAAGAACAAATAAAGAGAATGTGATAAGGTAAAGTCTAGTACTTTTTATGGGAAGGTACACAAATGTTTTCCAGAGAAAGTGTCATTTGAGGCTGGTTTTGAAGTGTAAACAGAATTTAAGTAGAGATAATAGCATCTGGAAAGAAATAGTGATCTGAAACAGTATGCTACTATTACTGGAGCATAATTGGAGCCCATGACAAGTGAAGCCAGAGCCAGAGTGGACGCAGAGTGCTTTTCTTAGGAAAAAGCACTTCATCCTGACGATAAATCCCAAATTTGCTTGAGGAGCAGAATAATCAAATGTTATACTAAAAAAAACATTCCTAGCCCCCACCTCCTAAGATTCTCATTCAGAAGATGAACAGGAACCTCTAATGTTTACTGGTGTCCTAGGAGATTGTTATTTTCAGGCAAGTTTAAAAAATAGTACTCTAAGTAATGAATATTCAGTGAGGGGTTTGCAGCTGTGAAAAGGTATAATCAGTCCTGGAATTTGGAATCATTCCATATTGGCAGTGTGGACTCTTATTAGGTGAAGTTTGAAGCAGGAAAAATCTCACGATAACCCATGGTAACTCATCACAAGATGTAATAGCATTTTTATGTCTAGGTTATCCTTGTTTCATGTATTCTTTACCTCAGCAGAGATAACCAATAGCCGGTCATGACCCTCTTTACCAAACCTCATTGTTTCATATCTCAGTTCCCTTTCTGATTTCCTTTGTCCTTCATGGACTCAGTTTATGTTTTCTAAAACCTTGATCTTAAGCACTATTTTCTTTAACTTAGGCTTCGGTCTCCTCGAGTCTTCTCCACATTTACCAAGTTCTGAAGCCCCAATAGGAAATGCAAGAGATTACAATGCCAGACCAATTTCTTAGTAATTTCTGCACCCTTTTTATGGCTTGACATTTCACTTGCATTCACATCTTAAATAGCTAAACAAAAGTGATGACACATTATCAACCAATTCTGCTATTTATTCATGCAACAAGTATTATACGGTTAGGCACTAACTAGGTACTTGGAACACAAAGACGAATGAAAATAAAAAGTTTGTGCCTTTCTGGAGTTCAAAGTGTAGGAGTGGGGGGAGGGTGGGGGAGCAAGAAATAAAATCGCCAAAAATGTACTTACTTTTAGAATAGATGGAAATAAAGTATTTGGGTAGTACAGAGAATGGAATTATCTAATGTTGATTTGTGGGGCCAAGGAAAGTTTCACAGAGAAGGTGACATCTGAATTGAAGGAATAACAGAAAGTTTCAGACTATAATGGGATGTGGTCAGGGGAGCGGAGCAGTGCCTGTACTCTCAGTGTTCTATGACATTCTTGAGTTTCCCAGCTACTTTCATTTTAGTTTATCCCTGATCTTGTTAAACTTTTCCCTAGACATTTATGATCTTTTATCCTTTTTGTTTCATAGTTTTAAGTCACAGGTAGGTGGGAGGATTACAAACATTTCCCTGGGTGTAAGCCAGGAGAATTATACAAATTTACCTAGGTTCGTCTGAACATTCTATAACTATTGTCTGAGTCTTTCTTTGGAAACCAAACCTGAAACCAGATAATTTTCATGCGGTTTCAAGTTTCACCATCATCAATTCACATGATACTAGGCCCAATTCATGTATTATATAAGCAGGTGTAAAATTTCAGCCACAAGTCACTATAGACATATGTTGAACAGGACTTGAAGTTCACCATAATGATTTGAGCTTCCACAGATAAAATGTTTCCACTTGTCATCACTGCAAGTATTCTCCCCTCCAACACATAAACTGATAGCCACTGGCCTAATTGTGGAAATAACACTTCCTGATTTGCACAAGCTCAGGCAACAGACGCACCATCTCTAAACTGACAGCCTGGTATGTCGAGGCATAACAATGGCCAGCCACAAAGCTTAGTGAAAACTAACACAATGTTTTAGAGTAATGGGAGATGATGAAGTAGATCTGCAACAAGGACTTAATATGTGATTTTTAAAACCACTAAAATATGAGGAAACTCTCCAACTTACAACAGTGTTGAAAGTAATTCAATAATGTGTTTGATTAGAAAGTACTTCAGGGTGTATTAATGTAAGCACTTAGCAAGTCTCTCAAACATACCATTCGGCAGCGAGCATATAGATTTTTTCAAACGTATCCATTTCCACTTAGGTTGTGCTCTAGCTGATGGCTCTAAATGCAAGGGAAGTTCTACAAGCTCTTTTATTTTATGTACACTAAATTCAAATCCCTTGATCCCATTTTGTTTTGATATTTTTAAATGGAAAAAAAACAAAACACTTGAGTCTCTGTATTTCTTTATAAGCTGTGCACATTAGCTTGTTTCTAAACTATCTTTCCATTTTGAATCCTTGTAAAACAGTCATTTAACACTATATTCTTTCCTTTGGGTTCTCTGGGGATCCTGATTTACTTTAAATTCAAAAGGTCAAAAGACTCCATCAAACAATAAGTCAGTAGTTAACCTGGAAAGACTTATGTTTAACTAGTCTCCTTGGCACTGTTTGAGTTCAGCTGTTTGGACATAAGGAGCAACATTTGAGAGCCAGGTAGAGAAAAAGAATGCAAGACCCAGGGAAGAAAAGAAAAAGGTTTGGCTCTTGAGATAAAAATAATAGAAAAATGTCTTAAACTTTAGAAGTTTTTCCAAGACTAAGTACCACAGGTGAGTTTGGGAAGACAGAAAGATACATTAACAAAAGGGGGAAAAAGTGATAAAAGATTCCAACTGTAAAAGTAAACATAGGTTTACCCTCAGTGAGCAGAACTCTATCAGAAAATGAACCAGGAGGCCTGGATCACTCCCACAGAAATCTGACCATTAGCAGAATGCATTCTGAGAAGAGTAGAGAAGACAGCCTGCAGGGAAGAAACACAACCCCCCCCAGAAGCCTGCCTGGAGCTGTAGAAAGGACAGCCATTACTTGAGAGTTACCAACTTAGGTGTTCACCCAAATCACCTGAGGAGCTTTTAGTAAGAATACACATGCCTGGTCACTGATCTGAAAATAAAATTCTCAACTGCAAAGTACAGACTGTCCCCAATATTCCTACCACAAGAATCTGCATCTTTTTTTTCTGTTGTAACACCTACAGTAATTCTCTCACTAGTCATGGTTGAAAACGTTTCTTCACCTTCTGCCTTCATAACATCCATATCTTCATTAGTGCCACTGTAGTCATCTTACAGATCCATACCAGCCTCTGGATGCAATGAAATACCTAAATCTTTGTCCTTAGGTGTATACGTTTCCTCAGACTGCTGTAACAATATACCACAAACTAAATGGCTAGGAGCAACAGAAATTTATTACGTCATAGCTCTGGAAGCCTCGAAGCTTGAGATCGAGGTATTTGTAAAATTGGATCCTTTTGAGGGCTATGAGGGAGAGTCTGTTTCATAAATCTCTCCCGGCTTCTGTGGGTTTGCTGAAAATCTTTGGTGTTCCCTGGCTTGTGGAGGCATAACTCCAGTCTTTATGTGGTTTTCTTCCTAAGCCTCTCTCTCTGTGTCCAGATTTCCCCTTTGTATAAGAACACTGCTATATTGGATTAGGGCCTATCCTAATAACCTCATCTTAACTTGACCATCTCCAAAGACCCTATTTCCAAATAATGCCACATTCACAGGTACTAGAGGTTAGGACTCCAATATCTTATTTTTTGAGGGTGGGGGAGGGAGACACAAATCAATCCATAACACTAGTTCCCTTATTCACTCAGGCAAGAATTATTTATGGATCAAAGTCTATGAGCTAGGAATTGTCCTAGGCAATGCATGTGCCAAAATTAACAAGACAATTTCAAAATAACTGAATTTTCTATAAGATGCTGATATCAGTATCTATTATAAGAATAATGAACGCACTGTATTCCTGGGAAGAAGTTCATTCATTTTTTCATTCATTGATAATTTCTATCATGTAGAATATTGTGTTAGAAACCATGTATGAAAAGACAAAGCATAGTTCCTGCCCTCAGGGTACATATATTCTAGGAACACACACAGTGACTAGCTATCACTATGTGATACACTCTAAAAGAGGGGAATATGTATTATAGGGAAACAAGGCATCTAACCAAAGCAGGAGGAAACTCTAAGAGGAGAGGATACTTGAAATGTGTCTTGAAAGACATGCAGAAGTTGAGTTAGGGGACAGGGGATTAAGGATGTTCTGGGCAGAGAGGCATTGAAAAGAGCATATGTAAAAGCAAGGAGATGGAGAGAAAGCATGAAATGTTTGGAGAACTGTGAGTGAATCATTTTTTCCAGGAAAGTATGAATGTGGACATGGGATATGACAAGAGAAGGGGCCCTCTATAGTGTCTTAGAGTCTGACCTTCATCCAGGAGGTAGTGGAGACAAAAAAAAAAAAAGGGGGAGTGATGAGATTGGATATAGGTTTTGGGAAACTCATTTTGAGAACAGTGTGGAAAATGGGATGGAGGCAGGCCAGGCTGAAGGCATGAAGACTAACATGATAGCTCACAGAAGAAAGAATGAGGACCTGAGCTAAGGCAGTGGTTGCAGAACAGATAAAACAGGGAGGCAGAGCTTCAGGAGATATTGGGGAGATCAAATTTACAGTCACTGACTGCACATACAAAAAACTTTTCAATTGGGGTACAGAATGGTGGGGGAATGAAATAAAAGGATAAACCTAGAACACATATGTTACCAGAGAAGTTAAAGTTATTCTCAATTTATGGATGCTTTGAATACTTGCTCTCTGACTGAAATGTGTTTTCTTCCATAAATAAGAAAGAGCTCATCTTTCAAAATTCAGTCCAACATCGTATCTAGAAAGCTTCCTGGTTCATCTCTCCCCAGTATATTCCCATAGTACATTTTATGCCCATATTCTTGTGAATTTTGTAAATACATTTTTTGAAACAGTGCACTCTTACCTTCAGCACAGCGATTCAATCACATAGATACTCAAAAAAATGTTGCTGGAATGAACTTACGTGTTTGATACATGTTCTACCCAGACCATAGAAGTTTGGCAATTTAGGCAGTTTTCCAGTAAAATAAATAAATAAAATGTGAACTCTATTACTGGAAGAGTTAAGCTATAGTGATCTGGAAAATCTGGTAAGTCTAGCTAAATGATACATCACTCTCTCTTTGATTTGATAAAAGTTGATTAGTGTTTGTATTTAACGCTGGAAATAATTACAGCAAGACTTCTCTCTCCCAGTAGTTTAGTCTTTATACTTCATCAAGTTAGAACGAAAGAGTAGATAGAAATGCTTGCATTGCAAATGGAAGTGGAGTGAACACCCTCAAAAACAAAAAACAAAAACAAAACAAAAAAAAAAACACGAGCAGCAGCTAATTTTTTTTCCTAGCACACCATCCATGGAAAGTGGCTTCATGCATGCCCCCACTTGTCCACTTTAGTTTGGCTTTTAATGTGTTTATGAAGTTAATTGTTGAAGACACTGCAACATTTTCCCAATGTTGGAAGCCCATCTGACCCAGCTTCTTTAAACTTTAGTTCCAAAGGCATTACAGGAATCTATGAATGAAATGAAAATGTTTTGAAACCCAAGTCTCTTTAATAGCCTAAGCAATCATCAGTAAATTGCAGACTTTACAGGTATAATTTTCAGTAAGGGTCAGGGAAATTCATTCATTAGAATTACGGGAGATAAAAATTTAAACGTCTCTGTAATATTTATAGGAGAAGTGTCATCAGTATAAAGCGGCCTTAAATCACATTCATTCATTATTAAGCACTCCTCTACATTTCTGAGTGAAGTTTCTAATGGGATGAAATCTCCTCAGCAGCAATAACGTCATGACTGTCTATTTATAGCCAAGTTGTCTTTGGTTATGGTAGTGCCTCTTTAGGCTGGGTATTAAACCAGGTTTTCCCTTTGAAGGGAGACATCTAACTTTAGGTGAAAGAAATCCATTATCTAGTAAGTAGAAGAGTTCACTAAAATTGGCAATACCTACTAATTATAATTATATAGTGAATGCCTGCCATGCAAGCACAGTACTACAGTTTGTCTGAAGACCAGTCTTTGAGTTCTGTTATGTTTTGTTTTTAAGGACTAGGGTTCCACGTTTTATTTTAAAATGGGAAAACAACCCAGAGACCATAAAGATCTCTGATTGAGAAAATCAGGTTGAATGTGTTTCCCCTTTACCCTTAAGCATGCTGGAGGTCAAGTAGACCATTCTCTCCTTAAATCATTAAAGATCAATTATCATTCCATTAATGTTCATTTCCTTCCCACACATACCTGAGCCTTTGACAATAATAGCCCTCTCATAACTATCACTAATAAATTGAGAACATGCTGTTTAAATACACAAGCATGAAGAAACACCGATGTATCTGTTCATTTCCTATTCATAAATGATATCACCTATGTAATTATTTGCTATTCAATTTGCAAAATTGTGCCTTTCACTAAGAAAGCCTTAGGGTGCAACCAAATCATTAATTATGATATGTAAAATATTTAAATCCAGTGGCAGCACTAGTGAAACATAAGAAGAACAACGCAGCGGGAGCAGAGCTTAAAAATAGCAATAGGCAACATTCACTGCCTGCACTTTCCTGCCCCAATTACACAGATAATTCAGGCATGAGCAAGGATAATTGAGTCATTCTTCCACTTTGTTCTGAAGTTGTAGATGTGGCCAAATACCAGCATCCATCAGGATTGATGGAGATCTTCTTTTAAATATGCCCAGAGGCTAACAAATGAAAAGTGAAATGAGTAATGAAATGTACCCTCAACAACTGGTAGGAAATTTTGTACCATAAGTATTGATTTGAGGTATAATTTACTTTATTAGATAAATTTAGCAGTATCTGCTAAACTTTACCTCATGAAAAAGTTTAGGAAACAGCAGTCCAATAAGAGAAATTCCAAAAAGTGCAACCATAAAGGGGGAGAAAGGCAGATGGATAGACTAAACAAATAAACAAACAAACAAACAAAATATGGGAATCAGAGGATCTAAATCATAAACCTTGGGAAATGGGATCAGTGGAGGTTAGACAAAACCCTAATGAAGCTTTTAGAGGTTGTTGGTCAATCTGGATTTCAATGATTTTATTCCAAATGATTTGGAGACTCAAAATGTAATCCCTATGGACCCTGTACCAAAGAAGGTATCCATGCAACAGCCTGGTCAAGTTGTCTTGGAAAAAGACCCATGATGGGTGCCCTAAGGAGCAAAGATTGAAGGTCAAGGAAACAGCAAGTAAAATCCCTTTTTGTATGTTACCTTTTCTGAAAACCAAAATGCCTGGGTAATATGTCTACTCCTTGTGGTAACTTTTCACCCCTTACACTAGAATGGTGCTCAAAAGTAACTTAAAGGGGTTTCTCATAAAACCAACAAAAAATTAGGTTAAAGTGAGAATTATAAAAAAAGGGGGATAAATCTTTAATATTTATTGGGCATATACTGGACCTAAACATCAAAATCTTAATGTAGCCCTGACAAAAACCCCATGAGATGCATCTTACATGTGAGGAGCCAGTCAGAGCAGTGAGATTTAGATAAAATTGGATTTAATAGCCCTCTGTGTTTAAAGTAATGTTTTTCTATAAAAATTAGTTCTTTTCTATCTAATATCTGATACCATATTTGTATTGGCAGTTATTCCCTTGGCAAGAGATCACTCAAACATACTATATCAGTAATTAAAACCCAGAACTCAGTGTGTTAGTGTTCACTGCATTAAACATTGGTTTTCTACCACAGTCTGCCAAATCCCCCTGTGAGTGTAACCAGGCACACAGACACTCAGGCCTCTACGCCCACCTTGCTCATCCCCTTCTGTGCATGCAGCTGTCAGCATCCCTCACTCATCCCAATATTCTAGTACATTGTCCTAATATTGAGACGTTTTTTGTTGGTTTATCTTAATTCAGGTCTATAATAGTATCCATTTTAAAACACCTCTAGAATGAGCTTCCCTCTACTACCTCTTTCTCTTTTTCCACAATCTATCCTTTTCTTAGGAAACTCTTTATACTTACTGTTTAAGGTTCAGCTATCAATTTTTGACACAGTTAGTCTTTCACACACTCTGGAGCCAGTGCTTTGGTGGAGAGTTAGGGTATAAATGGTGAGTGTGCATGGGATAGGCCCTGAGGTCCCATGTTACATGTTAGGGAACCAAGAATCCATGCAGACTGGAGGCTCTCTACTTTAAGGTTATTCGGGCCTTGTCCAGGGCTAAGTTTTATGCACTTAAGTAAAATATAAAGTTCCAGAATTATATCACTATATCAATGTGAAACCACAGCCTAGTTAATATACCAACTCCCTCCCCGCTACCCCTTATCTTTGTCTTCACTGAAATTAGTTCTTTACATGAAAATTCCCCTACATAAATGTTACTAAGTTAGTGCATTCTGCAGATTTTATTTTTTGGCATTTAAAAATCAAATCATAGTACACTGTAAGTCTGGGAACCATGTGTTTTAGAGAACAAACGCTTCTAAGTCAGGGTACATCAAGTCACAGCTACAGCTGACCCACAATACAAAATCGCCAAATGTGTTCAACAAAACCCATTCTTGTTCACTATATAGTGTGCGAGCAATAAATTCTGAAAACATTTTGAGCCACTTGGTCTCTTCATTTGATGGTAGGAAAGTTTAGATAGAAACCAAATATTCACTACAGAAATCTTATGTACTCTGGGCAAGTGTAACTGGGGCCTTTCATTCTTGTCTAGTGGTCATGCTGTTAGTCAAGCTGATTCAGAGGTGGGTATTTCTCAGCTCTTATATTAGCACTTAAAGAAATATTCATTCTCAAAATGCAGAGCTTGACTCCACCACTGGCAAAGAAGATCCTTTAACAGAAGGTGGTGCTTCTTCCACCTCCCAGCTCTTTTGACTCTCCAGCAGGGCTGGAGTGTGTCAGCCAGGGGCAGGCACATTTCACTCTGACCCTGAAGGTATGTTTAATCTCTTAAGTGAAAATCTCTGCAGGTTTCATAAGATTGTTTTCAGCTTTCTTTGTACACAATGATTTCCTTGGTTAAAAAAAAAAAAAATGCAGTCAGAGAACTCAGGCAGCAGTACCTAACTTTCATACAAAAAGGGTTTGGTGGTAGCAGGAATCAACCACACGATAGGCAAACCAGAGAGAGAAATGAGCCTGACACTCAGACTAGAAAATAAAAGGCTCTGAATAGGTCTGGAGAGGGTGCGGGAGGGTTTATGAGGAGCTAGCTATTCAGTGACTGGAAATGAATAGGCAGATGCTTTTGACACCATGGTCATCAAAGGACCAATGATCCAGTGTGCATAGAGAAACATTCAGAAAGGTGATCTATTTGGAAATATTGCTTGGATACTGTTTTAATCTCCTACTAATATGAGAAAATGCCTTAAAAGTTGGCAGTGATTGAAAATTTTTCAAAAAGCTTTCTCAGTTTGACCCAAATCAATTAGAATTAATTTCTCTCATGGAAGAGCTAACTTGACAAAAGGAAATGTAGAAGAATCTAGGCAGAACAACACTTAATATACTGAAACCACTCTCTGCACATGTACATGCATACACTAGACATATAAATATTTATGAGACTTGAAACTAGAAAGCCAATTGATATTTGTTTTTATGAATATTTTAGACAAAGAAATAGTCTGTATCTTGATTCACCTTTTACATCTTTTTTGAAAACCATCCTATTCTTTTCACCACATGATATGAAAATTTCTGGCACTCCTTTAGAAGACACCTGTAGCTATGCCCTGTTGACTACAATTTTTTATTCTTTCATTTAATCCATTTGTCTTTATCAAAAGAAGTGATTATAAACTCTACTATATAGATAAGTTATCCTCCCTAAAATACAACATATGTATGTATGTGTAGGTGTATACAACCTTGAACAACATGGGTTTGAAGTTCACAGGACTACTTATACATGGATTTTTTACAATGTAGTACTATAAATGTATTTTCTCTTCCTTATGGTTTTCTTAACAACATTTTCTTTTCTGCAGTAATACACTAAATAATGTATTTAACATACAAAATATGTGTTAATCAAATGTTTATGTTATCAACTTTTGGTCAACAGTGGGTTGTTAGTAGTTAAGTTTGGGAGAGTCAAAAATCATACATGGATTTTTGACTACCTGGGGGATTGATGCGCCTGACCTCTACTTCTTCAGGGGTCAGGTGTGTGTATGTATATATATATGCTTATAGAAGTTTCTAAAGTTGAAAATCCATAGCTCCAAATAAAAAAGCAGCATATCCAGTCTTCCTTACAACTCTCACTTCAGGCTTATCTAAAAAGCAAGAATATGTCAGACAAATGTCTGCAATTATAACTTTTATCATTATGAAAGTCATCTTGATCCTTGATCATTTTCTTCTAGCCTGCTCTTTTCCAAGGTGTCCAAAGAAAATCCTCAGGCCCTCAAGTAAACTTTTGACATGGATGACACAAGGAACCATCATTCCCTTTCATAACTCATCATTTCATATTTGGTAAGGCAATTCTAATTCTTTAATATTGTAATTTCATATTATAGAAAGTGTTACACATGTTCTGGTTTCTACCTTGGCAAAGTAAACGATTACATTTAAATTAGAGAAAAAATAAGTGAATAGTAAATGTGAAGATAACTATCACCAGAGTCATGAAAATTAAATAAGATAACCAATTAAAACACACTCTTATGATACTAAACATATCGAAAGTATTCCATAATTTCCTTTGCTATCATTTGCTTTTTACAATGCTTTCTATATGTGTATTAACTGAGGCAGCATACTCTAGGATAGTAGGTGGGAGTACTTAGTTTTGAATCAGAGAAACCTGGTTTCAAACCTTGATTCTGTCATGTGACCTTAGGCAAGCACTGAATCTCTTTGAGGCTAACCTTGATTTTCTCTGCTGATGAAATGGGAACAATAACACTTGCTGCCTAGAATTGTAAAGATTCTTGAACGGAATAACACACTTCTAATCCTCAACTCAGTCACCAGCCCATGGTAGGTATTCAATAAGCTATATCTATCATTTTTTGCCTTCACTTTTTCCTTTAGGCTCTCTGAGTTCCTTATTTGGATTTTATATTTAAGAATACTAAGGGTGAAGAAGAGACTCCCAGTTGCTAGAGAGAAGATGAGGAAGACAAGAACAAGCATCTTTGGACCCGTGGCTAAGGCATCGCTTTTCCAGTTGGAGGGATGCAATTATGGTAGTCCAGATACATAGAAATCATCTGGACTGCATTCTCCATTGCTGACAAAACCCAATGGACTCCAAGACAGTAAACAAAGAGCTTGAAATGTATTTACCACATTAAGATATTTAGTTTAATAACTGAAAAGTCCACTACTCATTTAATGGATGAATTTCAACAAGGTGCATGTTGAAAGGGAAAATCCACTATAATTTTAATCTGCTGCGAATTTAAAGACTTGCAGAAAAGCAATGTTGATTCTTTTAAATAAACTTCACAGTGAGCTATGGGATAGCCTTCCCAATGTCATTCAGGTTGATTTTCTGACATTTTTATGGTGTTGAATATTTAATTTTTATATCATTTTTGTCTTGGTGTACTTTTTTCAGATTACCAATATAGATTAGTTCTCACCCCAACTAATGTAGAAAAGATCATCTGTATCTGAATTATTTTTAATACAGATATAGGAGCCCAAATAAGGAACAATTTCCACTCTTTAGGCTTCCACTGTGCCCTGGCTCCATGTTTGATTTAATAATGTTCATATTAAGTTTAATGAAGTAACGTATGTAAAACACTAATTTTCTTATCATTTCAAATCTGGTGTTAATTGTGAGTCCACTGATTAGGCAAATAGTAAATTTCTCCAGTGAAGATGTCAAATAACAAATTATACAATGGTAAGATCCAAGTATCTATTACTGACTCAATAAAACTATCCAAGGATATCTACACATCATTCTTCCACACAACCTTATCACTTTTATCATAAATTCATAAATTACTTAACATGTGCCATGATCAAATCCTTTTTTTAATGGTTTCAAAAAACTTTCAAACACATAGTCTGAAGTTTAAAAAAAGTATATATTTTTTATTTATATCTAGAGTTTATTTGTGTATATTTAGAGTTTTATTATTTTACTTTATTTATATTTAGAGTTTATATATATATATTTTTTTATTTTTATTTTTTTTTCAATATATGAAGTTTATTGTCATATTGGTTTCCATACAACACCCAGTGCTCATCCCAAAAGGTGCCCTCCTCAATACCCATCACCCACCCTCCTCTCCCTCCCACCCCCCATCAACCCTCAGTTTGTTCTCAGTTTTTAAGAGTCTCTTATGCTTTGGCTCTCTTCCACTCTAACCTCTTTTTTTTTCCTTCCCCTCCCCCATGGGTTTCTGTTAAGTTTCTCAGGATCCACATAAGAGTGAAACCATATGGTATCTGTCTTTCTCTGTATGGCTTATTTCACTTAGCATCACACTCTCCAGTTCCATCCATGTTGCTACAAAGGGCCATATTTCATTCTTTGTCATTGCCACGTAGTACTCCATTGTGTAAATAAACCACAATTTCTTTATCCATTCTATTTATATATATTTAGACTAAGCAGTGTACAAACTCTACCACAACTTACTTGAATGACCTTTGGAAAGTCATATTACTGCTCAAGACTTAGTTTTGTTATCTCTAAAATGGAGGCACTGAACAAGATGACATTTAAAGACACTTTCCAGCTCTAGTACTCTTGGATTTTGCCTCCACTGAGGAAGCCAAGCATAAGGCGTGAAAGTTCCTGAAAACTCTAGATCTGCTTTTGGCTTCTTTTATCCTCTTAAGGTCTAAGTACTCTGTTTCCACAAGGTTTTACAGACACATTTCATAGGCTTGTAGAATAAATAACTTCTGTTGTGTGTTATACAATATAGGGCATACAAACAAACCAACAGTTTAAGTAGCATTGATGAGAAGGATAAGTTTTAGGGTCAGGTAGACATAGATTAGAGTACAGATTTTATCATTCACTTAGTCCATATTATTAAGTCATTTAATCTCTCTGAAGAGATCAAATTTCTCATGTGGTGTTAGCAATAATATTTTTTTTATGGTCTAACTGTTAAATGAGAAATTGGGCATAAAGTTCTTAATATGGTACCTGAAACAAGAACCCAGTTAGGGATAATTTTAATATATTTCTATTACTAAGAGGATATTTTTTATTTCAAGTCTTTTTCACTACAAGTAGTTAACATATTCCTTTCCCATTGAGAGCCCCCACATTTTATATCCAATAAGTAAAGCATTCTAGTTTCTCCAGTGTTACGCTTTTACATGGAACCTGGTAGTGCAAGAATGTTGGCGGAGGACTCACCTTTATAAATGATTCTAAAGGTGGCAGAGAAAAGCTCCATAGAACTTTGCATTTAGGCTAGTAAGAGACATTATTTGAGCTGATTATGGCTTAGAAAATCATTCCCTCATTTTAAAAAGCCTTAACATTCATTCAGTGACTATTCATTGAGCTCCTCCTCTGTGTCAGTAATCCTGTTTCTTGCCCTCATGGAACATATACTTTAGTAGGTAATCAAGATAATTCAGGTAATCAAGATGCATGCACCTGTGTGAAGTTCATGTCTGGGAAACTGCATGGAAGGGACACCAGTTCCCAACTTCATGGATCAGGTAAAGTATCTCAGAGACCTAAAGGATGCATAGGAAGAGTCAGGGAAGTAGATAAGAGTACTTGGGAGGAGAACGGATGTATTTCCTATTTTCATTATCTGATATTCCCCTTTATGGAAGAACTAAATGCAGAAAATTTCACTTGTTCATCTAATCAAATGATTGTCCGTTCATATATTTAACATATTTTATCAAGAATGCCCTACATCCCAGACTTTGTACTCCATAAACAGAGCAAAACAGTAGTGAACAAATTAATACCCTGCTGTCTTGAAGCCTAATTTCTAAAGCAGGAGTCAGACAATAATGAAACTAATTAGACATACAGCACAAGGTTAGTTATTGAAAAGTTTTACAAGGAAAAGTACAGTGGGGAAGGACATAGGACAGTTTTTAATAGTATAAGCAGGAAAGGCCTCAGTGGAGGTAGCTGTTGAGTCGAGATTTGTCAGAAGTATGTTGGCTCTATAAATATTAAGAGAAAGAGTATTCTAAGCAGAGGGATTTTGACTACAAATGCCCTGAGGCAGGAATATGCTTGGTGTCCTGTGCACCATGCACTGTGCTAGGCAATTAGCCATCAGGGCAAGACATAAAGCTCTGGTAATCATGGAGCCCAGGGATTCAACTACATAAAGTCTGGAAGACAGAGACAGGTACTAATTGAATAATAACAAATAATAATGTCAGTAAAAAAAAAACTATAAGAGATAAAGGTAATTAGGACAATGATTGCACATGATAGGAGGAAATGACAAGTCAGAGGACTTACTGCATACCTCTTTTAAAAAGGTAAAAGTGAATTTATTGATTTCCAATGAGTTATAAAATCACAAAACACAGAATACAGGGACCAAATCTGCTTTAAACGGTCACTTCTTTACCTGTCACATACTTAGGGCAATGATTACACTATATATACACATATATATACATATATATATGATGCATATACAATCACCTAGGAGGTTAGGGCTTCAGCATAGGTATTTTGAGGGGGCACAGTTCAGTCTCCCTCAGTGTATAATACTGAACTGAGGGTATTATTAAGTGTATAATACTGAACTGAGGGGGACTGAACTGTGGCCCCTCAAAATACCTATGCTGAATCTCTAACCTCCCAGGTGATTGTATTTGGAGATCAATACAATCCAGGAGGTAATTAAGGTTAAATGAAGTCATAAGGGTGGGATCTTAATTCATAGGACTGGTTTCCTTATAAAACAAGGAAGAGACACCAGACTCTCTTTCCATGTGTGCACAGAGGAAAGACCATGTGAGGACATTGGGAGAAGAGAGCTACATACAAACCAAGAAGAGGCCTAACCAGAGCCAACCCTGACAACACCTTGATCTTGGACTTCTAGCCTCCAGAACCAGAAAACAAATTTCTGTTGTTTAAATTACTGTGGTATTTTGTTATGCCAGCCCAAGCTGACTAAAACACTATGCATGTAACTGTCTTTATATAGAATTTGTCTCCTATTTTCCAATGCCTTTGCTTAACTTCTATTAGCTATCTTAGTGAGCTGGGCCTTTGAGTAGACTGATGAATTTGCCGCTATTGTATTCATGGAGCAGCAGTCCCTTCCTAGCATGGACTGTGGTTGATGTAATCATCAGCAGCTGCAGGAGGTTGTCTTTAAATGACGTCATCTGAGTCTCAGTTTACTTACTGCCCATTGGTGCTTAAAGGGAGTAAAAACAGAAGAGAAGGAACACTATGTCCTGTGTCCAGGTCAAAGTATGGACACCAAAGAATTGTTAGAAGAAGGCTTTCTGAAGTCAGCATATACTCTCAACTAAGGCAAGGGAAGAAGGTCGGAGAAGTCCCTTCATCTTTAGATACCTCCAGAGGGATGAAGTAAAATGTTTCTTCAAAAATACTGTTGAAAAGTTTAAAAATAAGACCTTACCTTTCTTCAGATGACAATAATAATAAAATTTTTAATGCTTATTAGATTCTTTCTACGTGTCAGGAATTATGCCATGTGCCTAACATATGCCATTGCCTCTAAAAGACAGAACAGCTAACACTAATATTAACCCTTAAAATGTTTTGGGCACTATTCTAAGGACTTCTGTTGTATGATCTCATTTCATCATATACCAGTCCTACGCGGTGGGAGAACTAGTCCCATTTCATAAGGAAACTTATGTTTAGAGAGACCACAAGTAACTTGAAGGTACAAGGGCTGGCAGCCTGCAGAGGCAACATTTCATCCCAGGGATCCTCTCTTTTGTGTGATTTCCATGACTTAGCAGAAAGTATGAAGATAGAAACTCAGAAAGTTGTGGTACTACAGAAAAGACTGCTAAGAGCATCTCTTCTGAGCCCCATTCTATAAGAGGACAAACGAAGGGCCAGAGTTGGGAAAGGCCTTTCCTGACATACCCACTGTCCATGTGATGCATATTGCTCCTTGTGAAAGAGAACCTAACTTAGTCACAATCCATAGAAGGAAAAAAAGGCATTATTTAATGCAATGTAGAGGCCTGGGGAAAGTGGAAAGTCCTATCACTTTCTCTTCTCTTTCTATCCCAAATAAAATAGCATCCCGGCCATATCATCCAGGGCCTAGATACTACCTGTGATCCCAATATCTGAATTGAGGGCATTGAAAGTGCTCTGTTTCTAGAGGGAATTGTGTTTGTTTTTTCTAATAGAAAAAAATGGGGATTGGACCAAAAACTGATGGTGAGATCTGGGGTAAGGTAAATCAAAGACAAGCCTGTTTTTACCATTTAATAGCAGATGCCACTGTAGGAGTTAATTATTCCTCCCTCTTTAACCCTTTGAGTTCCTTGGATGCAGAGATGTTATTTAATTGTGCAAGTGGTTCTGGTGTTCTGAGTCCCCGAGCCAGTGTAGCACAAGGGAAACTCTAGAGCGAATAGCCAGGAGAATCCTTTGTTTTCCTTTGTTTTGTTAGGTGTTTCTTGACAGATGCAAGTAATGGGAATTTAAATCAGAGGAAGCCCCACTGATTGTTGGTCCTAGCCCTGGCTTTCCAATCCATCCCACAGTTTAGTGGACTAACCCATTGGAGCTCAGAGATGGTCCTGACACTCACCTCGTAACATCTACCTTCTGGAAGCAGCTTTCCTGCCTTGGTTCAGGGAGGTTCAAATGCATTAATATCACTAGGAATTTGCTATTGTTAATCATAAGAGCTATGAAATATTTCTTTTCTGCACTGATTCTGAAGGCAGCTTCAGAAGTACATTGAAAAATATACATGTAATGTTTTTTCTGTCTTAAACAGCTCTCCAAAGTGTGTGTGTCGTGGGGGGCAAATACAAGATTTTCTTTCATAGTTGACCAGATGTAAAATGATATAAATATCTGAAAATACCTTGGGGAATTATTTGAGTCCCTTCAGGATGGATGTCAGAGTTCGTCACTAATTGTGTCAAATTTTCTATTACTCCTGCAAACAGCATTTTCAAAATAACAAACATTTGAATTGAGGGTTAGTTGGAAAAATAGCTTGTTGTTGTTGATGATGATTGGTCTTTTGTTTTGTTTTTGAGCTTTTAATAAGCAAAAAGCTGTGTATATCCAGACTACTAAAAAGCCTCTTTTGACCTCAGTATATCTTTCAAAGCAGGGACATCAGCCCCTTTCAAAAATATCCTTCCTTTTAAATTATTTTTTAAATTCTCAAAGTTTTCTATTTGTAGTACTTAAAAATCATAGCAATAATATTCTGCATTTCACCCATCAAAAGGGGCAGTCATTTGTCCACCCCTTGAAACTAGTCTGTCCTCATGAATTGCTTTGACATACAAAACATGGCAGAAGTGACACAGCATGAGTTCCAGACCAAAGCTTCAAGAGACTCTCTAGATTCTGCCTTAGCTTTCATGCAACTCTGAGACCACCCTGCTGTGAAAAAGCCATGGGAAGAAGGTCCAGCCACCTCATTCTTTGCAGCCGACCCAGGTGGTGACCCAAACATGAGAGCGAAGCCAGCTGAATACAAGTACGTGAAGGATCCTAGGTAAGCCCAGCAGAACCACCTAGTCAAGCCACAAAAATGTGAAAAATAATAAGTCAGTGTTGTTTTAAGCCACCAAACTTAGGTTATGGTATGTGATATAGTAACAGATAACTGATTCACCAAAAATCTAATACACCTCAAAAAACTGGATTAGAGGTAAAAAGTAATTTTACTTTCAAATACTTTTTCCTTTACTATATTTTGACAAATGTTCTAAAAAAGACTGTTTATCAATGTTTGAATATTTTTCTTCCAATCTTAGAAGGAGGTAATATTGATTTTCAGAAAAATGTATTATTTTACAATGCTTTTGTAATTTTCAAAAATCCTTTTGAAATAATTTTATTAAATAAAAATTATCTATAAAAAAATATCCTCTTTACTTTTTTTCAGTAATCCACTCAACACTAGTAGTGCTATGGAGACGTGTTTTTGAAACAATAAACTAATAAGAATGAGTCAAATTGGTAAAAGCCCACGAAATATAATTTCAGAAGGCTATACAGAGGTTTGAAACTTCATCCTGAAAGGCTATAAAACAGTAAAGAGAAAACTCTCTTTGCACAAGAAAACAAATTTATTTACATAATTAAAGTGTGTTCTAGGTTCAGGATATAGATAATCTCTCCTCTCCATCGACTGAGGACAAAATATTACAGGAAATGCGGAAGCCCTCAGATGAGTTCAATGCATTTTAACATCTTATTTGCACTGAAGAAGATTTGAACACTCCCCAAATCCAGAACATTTGGTGGAATTTGGTGTGTTAACAGCTGTGGTTGAGTTCTTGTTTTGCCTAGTAATGCCGTGCAATTCCATATGTTGTATATGTCAAAACTGAAGATAATTTTTCCTTTGATTGAATAAACAAACAAACCCGTCTTCTCAAAGGAGAGAGTTTTACAGAATTGGGCAGACTGAAGCTTTATGTGTGTTGAGAAATATTAATAATCTGATAAAACACACCTGTGGATTGTTAGTGGCAGCATATGGTAGGCATATGCGTGAAGCACCAGCTCTCAGGGCACATTCTATTGGCTTACGTGAGCAAAGTAGATGCTGACTAACTCTGTGTATGGAAGCAGAGTGAATTTTTGTCTCAAGAAAGCAAAATCTGACAAATCATGGCAGCAAATGCAACTTCAAACATGGATGCAGACATTGCAATGATTATCAGACAGTTCAATGGCCTGTGAGTCTCTAGAAAAAAATTCTAAACCCAATGCCTGCTTCATCAGATGTTGAAAATATAGGTTTAGTTTTCTAAGGGCCCATCACCAGCTGTGTCCTTCCTCAACTAAGAACTGCAGATAATCATAGTACCTGGGCTCTGCTGTCAGCACGGAGCCCGCTTTGCATCCTCTGTTTCTCTCTCTCTCTCTCTCTCTCTCTCTCTCTCTCTCTCTCAGTAAATAAATAAACATTTAAAAAATCGTAATGCCCATTCACTGAGTTGACAGGAAGACAAAAATGATACTTTTATTTAAAGATGTCCATCATATTATTTATACTATTAAATATTGAAAACTCTAAATGTCCAATGATAAGGGTTCCATCAAATACACTATGGTTTATCCATGAAATATTATTTTATAACCCCATAAGTGCTTTCACCTTAGGGATCACAGTATTATTTACAATGATATATTCATAAACTTATATGTTTAATAAAAATTGGAAGGTAACACACCAAAATGTGAATTGGGTTTGCTGTCTGAGTTGTGGAATGTTGAGGGAGATTGATTTTTCTATTTGTCATATCTTCTATAATGATCTTATAATACTTTTAAATCAGAAAAAATTATCTTATAAAATGAATGAATGCAGTTTGCTTGCCAGAGACATGAGTGAAATTTGCTCTGCTACTTACTAGCTGTGCTCTACCTTATGCAACTCACCTCCTTGTCCCTGTTCTCTCCTCTGCCCAAGAGGAAAAAAAAATAAATAATACCTACCTCAAGAAGTTGTTGTGAAAGTGAATAAAACTGTACATAAAATTTCCTTATATAATGCTTGTCACAAAGTAGATGTTCAATAAATATTTAATAAATAGTCCACATCCAACTATATTGCAGCATTTTAAGAGCCTGGGAAAATCTTTCCTCAAGCATCTCTCTTCACATTTGTTGCTAATTTAAGAAAAATGACCCAAAACTTGGACATAAGGCAAACAAATTACTACACTGCCTTTCAGAGCCATACAGGAGTATTGTTGAACAGGCCCACGTGAGGGTCCAATTTTGCTCTAAGGAAAGGCAATTGTGTTTGATTTGTAGTTTTCTTGATTAGGGCCTGGACTTGGTAAAGTTAGAGCTTAATTTGCGCAAGATGGATAAGCTGCAAATTATTTTTGTCCAGTAGAGATGCAAATAATTTCTGTCCAGTAGGAAATATAACTCAAAAGGTTAAGATTTTATTATACTGCAGGACATTAATCAATTTGTAATCTAATTTTGCAGCCTTATTTTAGCATTCTTTTTTTTCTACCAACCATATAAATAATTTTTTTCTCATTTTATCCTTTGAACTAGGTTTACCATCCTGCTGGTTCCCTTATTAATGAGGTAAATAAATCTTTGACACATGCTTACTATATATTTGTATGAGAGCCACATTTTTAACTTATTGAAAATCATACTTTAATATGATATTGGACATTTTTTTCCTTAGAGATTCAAAATGTATTGACAGACGTTTAACTTTGTAATTGTAACATATAAAGTTTTATCAAGCAATGAATATAATAGTTGAAAAGAAAGATGCTATAGGGCATCTTATGTCAGGATACCCAGATACTTCCTGGGAAGTTATACCCCTCCCAGTGAGATTTTCAGGAAGCAGATTTTGAAATAGGGAAATTGAGGGAGGTAGCTGACGGTTGACGACTTCAAAGACGGAATTAAACCCACGGGTCTCACTTGAGACACTGTGTCTCTTGGCCTGTTAAGAGTGTTGGGGGCAGGGGGAATGTGGAAGGGTGGAAGTGGGGGAAGGGTGAGGGGGGAGAAGCACATACAGTTGAGAGAGGCAGTATATCCAAGGCAATTCTTACCTACTTTAGAATTTAGCCTAGATCTAGTCATGCCTCAGATAAGAAAGTTCTTCAAGTGTGGTCTATGGAACCACAGGAGTACCCAAGAACTTTTTAGGTACAAGGCACAATGATCTTCCTAACAATGCTGTGATGCTTTTTGCATTTCATTGTGCTGACATTTGAGCTGATGGTACAAAAGTAATGGTGAATAGTACTGCTTGCACCTTAATAGTGACACTAAACTAATACTAAACCAATAATCATTAGATTCTTCACCAAAGGAACTCACAAAAAGAAAGCCAGTTTCACTTAATATCCTTGATGAAGCAGTAAAAATTATTAATCTTATTAAATCTTAGCCCTTCGATATATATATTTTTAATATTGTGTGTGACAAAACGAAAGGAAGCACACATAAAGCATGTCTGCTAAGTACTGAAGATATATTTTTTAAGTTTATTTATTTCTACAGAGAGAGAGAACAAGCAGGGAGGGGCAGAGAAAGAGAGAGAGAGAGAGAGAGAGAGAGAGAGAGAGAGA
This sequence comes from Herpailurus yagouaroundi, assembly GCF_014898765.1. Lineage (NCBI taxonomy): Eukaryota > Metazoa > Chordata > Mammalia > Carnivora > Felidae > Herpailurus > Herpailurus yagouaroundi. The sequence continues at coordinate 22,797,060 of NW_024412418.1, forward strand.
GAGAGAGAATCCCAAGCAAAATCCACATTGTCAACATGGAACCCCCACACAGGGCTTGATGTAGGGCTGAAACTCACCAACTGTATGATCATGGCCTGAGCAGAAGCCAAGAGTGAACACTTAACCTACTGAACCACTCAGGCATCTCAAATATCTTGAGAAAAAGTATTTGTGTGATTGAGCTGCAAACTGAATTAGCTCCTTTTCTCATGGATCATCATTTTTAACCGAAATAACGACTGACAAACTATGGTTATTCAGACTTGGGTATCTTGCAAACATTGTCTCAAAAATGAATGAAGCAAGCCTGTCACTTCAAGGAATACAACCAGCAGTATCTGTTGTCAATGAAAACATTTAAGCTTGCAAGCAAATATTAGTAGTTTAGAAAAGTTGTATCCATCACTGTGAGTTTGACAGCTTCCCCAAACTTAAAGAGTTTTGTGTAGAAATAGGTGTTAATATTCACAGGTGCAATTTTTCATGCTATGTAATAGAATGAGGAAATATTTAGAAGAGCTGCATACCTCAGTGAACTAATATTTCCAAATGACTTTTGAATGATGTTACAAAGTTTTACATGATAAAGAGAAAAATTCATTCAAAGATAAACCAGTGGATTTTAATATATAAAGTACCACCTGTCAAGTTTTGGTGTAGTATCACAGAAAGATGTCCTCAATTCCATATGTAAAATATTTAAAGCCAGTTATAGCACTAGTGGAATAGAAAAACAGTATAGCAGGAACAGAGCTTAAAAATAACATTAGATGTTCGGCAAGAATGTCCCAGATGATCTGAAAAGGCTAGTACTCTTCCCTTTTCTAACTATTTCTGCGTGTGATGCTGAATCTTCTTCCTATATTGCAACCCAAACCATTTTTTCAATAGTTTGAGTGCAGAAGCAGATATGAGAAAACTGTCCTCTATTACACCAGACACTAGCAAATTTGAAGAATTTTAAATAATGTTACTCTACTAATTTTTTTTTTGCTTTGGAAAATATATCTATATCTTATTCTTAAATGTTATTCATGTCAGGGCTCCTGGGTGGCGAGTTGGTTAAGCATCCAACTCTTGATTTCAGCTCAGATCATGATCTCACAGTCATGAGATTGAGCCCTGCATTGGGTTCTGCACTGACAGCACAGGCCTGCTTGGGATTCTCTCTCTCACTCTCTCTGCCCCTCCTCCACTCACCTTATATCCCTCTCTCTCTCAAAATAAATAAGTAAACATTTTTAAAATGTTTATTCATGTTGACATATAATGTGTTAATTATTGTTTTAAAATTAATATATATGTATATTTTAATTTCTAATATAGGTAATATCAATACATATGATCCACACAGCAAAAGCTCTTTGGGGGTCCTCAATAATATTTAAGAGTGTAAAGCGGTCCTGAAAACAAAAAGTCTGAGGATTACTGTTCTTATACACTGAAGCAATGAAGATCTCTCCATGCTCAATTTAGTCCTTCATCTAAAGAACAAAATAATCTTTTACTTGACTTATCATAGAAAAATGAAGATTTTGGGAACTTGGGGCATTACATAGTTTGTAGATTATTTCAAGTACAAAAGTTTTGTGAGGTTTTTATAATAGGTTGGAAGGCAACCAACAAAACTGTAGTTTGATTTGTATTTCTATTTGTTAAATGTCTGGGAGTAGCTCATATTAAGGCTTTCAATTAAATAGACACAATGCTTCTTTTAAAAAGCATTTACTTTATGAGTATGTACATAAAAGACTTTCCTTTGCAACAGCGTTGATATTAGTTCCATTTCTGTGTGTTAATCTATGATCAAACATACAAATGTACCTAAAGTTTGCACAGATGTCTAGAATGAGAGGTGGAGGGGCTACATTTGATTTTCAGTTGGTTTCAAAATGGAAGCAACATCTTTATCAATCTGGCAACAGATGTTTTAGAAATTGTGTCATTAAATGTCCTTTATTGACTTAATTTGTTTTTTTCCACATGAAATTTTCTTTACCATAAAGAACAATAGGGGCACCTGGGTGGCTCAGTCAGTTGAGCTTCCGACTTTGGCTCAGGTCATGATCTCATGGTCTATGAGTTCAAGCCCCGTGTCAGGCTCTGTGCTGACAGCTCAAAGCCTGGAGCCTGCTTCAGATTCTGTGTCTCCCTCTCTCTCTGACCCTCCCCCTTCATGGTCTGTCTCTCTCTGTCTCACAAATAAACATTAAAAAAAAATTTAAACAACAAAAAGGGAAAAGAACCACAATATTCCATTTAGGTGCCAGGCAAAGTTCTGGATGACTATGGACAGTCTCTTCCTCAGATTAGCATTCCTGATATGTTGTCTACTACCTTTTATGACTGATTCTTACGTATTCTTCAAACACCAAGATAATTCCTGAGAATATGAATCCTATGTGTTTCTGGTAAACAGAAAAAAATGAGAAAAAAATACAAGAGTACCAATCTCACATTGACTGAAAATGTACTTTTACACTGATTGAAATGTCTTTTTTTCAGTTCAGTTTTCATTAGTCAAATAAGGCTAAAAATAATGATGATGATTATGATGATGAAATAATGATAAAAGGAAGAAGACAATGACGTGGAAAAGGAAAATATAGGATTTTCTACCTTTAATTTTGTCAAGCAATATCATTAAATTAAACTCCTACTATCTTCTATATCCACTAGTTAGTAAAAGCAAAGGCACTTTAACATCAAGAAAAATGTAAAGGATACAATTTCAGAACAAAAGACAGTCTTTCCTAAAATAGGCTAGCTAATAATCTTATCCTGATTAGACAGATAGGTAGGTGGATAGGTAAGTAGATAGGTTGATAGATAACTAGGTAGGTAGGTAAAATGTATATGTATAGTTATGTACTCTCTATATATATACACACACACATCATAGTGCCTGGCACTGGAGAGTGATAAAATGATAACTAGTAACAATTAGGTTGTGCACAGTTCACTTTTTAGAAAAGGAGGGAATAGCAGGTATAACACTAACAGGAAAAAGTGAATGTAATTTTAAAATATCTCTGCTTTCCTGTATTTTTGCCTCATTTTATATTCTTCCACTTCAGAAAAAGTGAAATCACTGAAGACAAATCTCATGTTTTCCATGAAGTCATCTACATGGGCCTCCAAAATTACATAGTAAAAAATCTAAAATAATATCGAATATTTCCAGATGTGCCTGCCACTGTTTAGGAGACTTTCAACTTATGTGAAAGTAGGAGCTGTTTATTTTCTTTAGAAATACTCCCTTTCAAGTGTTTATAAGTCAAGCAGAAAAACTTGCTCAGCAATTAAATTAGCAATAGGTCCTTAGCTGAATCACAGTAGCAATCCTGTATATAAATAAGTTGATAACAGGCATTTAATCAGAAAATAAACTATCCATACAAGTCTTTAGAGTTATATGAATTTAGCCCAATATTCTAGTCCAGGGAAGTCAAATAACATAAAATGAATGTGTTTACTTCCTTCTCCCATGTCCATCTCAGCCCTCCTATTAACTGTGCCTCTCTCTTCCAACCAAGGGCAGATAAAAGAGTCTCAAAAAACCTTTTTATTGACACTTGAGGTTAAAACTACCAACTGACCAGATTTGGCAAAAAGGATGAAATGCAGTTTTTATTCCTATTCTAAAATTTCTATTTCAACATGTATAGATATTGTCAGTGAGGACTTTTACCACAAAAACTTCACAGACTTATTCATTTAATACATATTTATTGAGTGCCTTATACATAATGAACACTTGGCTTAGGTGTTTGGAATATGGAGACAGAATGAATTTACCTCAAAAAGCATACAAACTAGTGGGAGGGATAGAAAATAAATTACTAATTGCAGTACAGGATGCTAAGTGCTGAGTGAAGTATACTAAAGGTACCAGCCCCTCTTCAGAGAAATAGTTTTGGAAGACTTTTTAAAAAGATGGCCCTTGTTTGTCTGTTTGAGTCTTGAAGGATGAACAGGACTTCACTGAAATTAATGGAGTTTATGGGGAAAATGCATCTTAAAGAAAGAGAAGAGCATTGGTGGGTCTATAAAGTTATAAACCAAGATGGAAAATTCTGGGATACATAGAATTGATAAGATTGGAAAAGGAGAGGTGTTGAGACAAAGTTATAAGAGGAAAGAGTGGTTCAGGTCACAAAAGCGTTTATTATTGAAATTGGGCCACTCTAAACTACAAGTTCCTCCATAATTCAATAAAATTCAAATGTGTCTAGGATTTTATACCTACTAAGCAAATTTCTCAACAGGTTTTAAACAATAGGTTTCATATAATCATATGCATATATAGGCATGTATGTATATATGTATATATATATTAAATATAATTATGTAGCTATAGTATCAGATAGATAGATACACACATGATACTTTAATATTGATTTACAGTATTGAAATTAAACCCCAATTCATTCCACTGATTGAGCTCCATGCCCTGACCAGGCATGCATGTGTGTGTGTGTGTGTGTGTGTGTGTGTGTGTATATATATATGCTACTCAGGATTACTTGTTGTAATTTTTACATTTTATGGAGGACAATGGTGCTGATGGTAGTAATGCTATACTTATAGTATAGTTGATAGGAGCTTCCAGTTCTTTCTTAGTGGTTTTGCATCAACTCCTTTAAAAATTCTACATTGTGATTTTTACTTATTGCTAAAATAACTTAGCCTTCATGACATAGCATTTAAAAATATATCAAAATCTAGTTAATCACCAAACCAGAAGAATAGAAGAAATGTGTTTTATGATTATCAGTGTATCATATCTCTGTTGGAGTTGGAAACCAAATGATCTAGAGCTATGTCCCTGGATAAGCCATTAAACATTACTGAGCATCAACTCTATATTTTTTTTTATTTTTTTTTTAACGTTTATTTATTTTTGGGGGGACAGAGAGAGACAGAGCATGAACGGGGGAGGGGCAGAGAGAGAGGGAGACACAGAATCAGAAACAGGCTCCAGGCTCTGAGCCATCAGCCCAGAGCCCGACGCGGGGCTCGAACCCACGGACCGCGAGATTGTGACCTGGCTGAAGTCGGACGCTTAACCGACTGTGCCACCCAGACTCCCCTCAACTTTTTATTTTTAAAATGAGGGGAGAAAAATGTTTCGAGTAGAGCTACTATAAAGACTAAGTAACCATGATACATATGATGACATTTTATGAGCTTTTCTCTCCCAGTTTCCACCTCTTTGTAAATGACAATTCATCCTTACAGTTTCACATATTAGCAATGTTCAATTTGCCCTTGACTCTTTTTTCTCTCTCTTTCACACCCCACATCTGGTCAGTGTGCAAATCCTCTTGACTCCATTTTCAAAATATATCTATAATCTCACCCTTTCTCACCTCTCCATTGCTATCGCTCTCATCCAAGCCAGCATCATCTCTCACCTGAATAATTCAATAGACTTTCTCCACACAGCAGCCAGAGTGATCCCATTAAAGTGTACATGAGATAACATCTCTTCTCTTTTCAAAATGTCAATCCAACTCAGCACTAAAGCCAAAGTCTTCACAATGACCTACTAACCTCCTGCTCTCTCTTTGACTTTTTCTCACTCATTCTCTCCCATGTTCCTTCCATTTCAATCATCCAGACCTTCTTGCTGTTTTACAAACATGTCAAGAATACTCTTGCCTCAGGGCCTTCACCCTGGCTATCTTCTTGTACAATAAAACTCTTCCTCCATATAAGGCCTTCCCTCTTACTGTCTTCATTACTCCACTTAAATGCCATGTTATCTTTAAGACCCTCTATGACTGCCCTATATAAAACAGCATTTTCCCCACCCAGTGTTCACTAGTTCCTGTGACCCTGCTTCATTTCTCCTCCAGACCTCCTCTTCCTGTATGAAATCACCTTTGGGGAAGTTCTACCCCCCACCCAAGCATGTGGCAGCCTTGTATTCCCTACCTGCTTTGACATTACACACATACATATGACCTGGCTTTGCCAGTGAAATGTGGCATGTGCCTCTTCTTGGTAGGGGCTTTAAGAGTCAATGCACACTTCATCATGTTTCTTTTGAGGATCATGGTGCATGGGTCATGATGGAGCCTCTGTCCTGAATTCCTATTCAGCGGTGTGTTGCAGATCCCCTTGCCAATGTGCTTTAAATGTGTAGCATGAGTGAGAAGTAAACTTTTATTGGGTTAAGCCACTGAGGTTTGGGGTTATTTTTACTGCAGCACAACCTAGATGATCCTTAATGTATCCCCTGATAATATTTATTTTTCACTCAGGTATTATCTGACTTCCTCACTAAAACTCAAGCTTCATGAGGGCAGGACTTTCATCTATTTTTTCACAGCTATATCCCTGGCACACAGAATAATGTGTGGCACATAGCGCATGCCTAGTAACTATTGGTTGAATAAATGAACATATGGATGAATGATGTCTTAATGTGAGGTGAGCACTGTTCTAAGTGCTTTATAGCTATTATTTTGATTTTCACACTGTCACCTTATAAGATTGGTACTATTGTTATTATATCCATTTTGCAGATAGTACGTATAATTTCTCTGTCTTTCCTGAGAAGACGGAATAGGAGTAATTAGTTTTCAATTCCCTCACTTAATAAGTGCTCAATTAATAATGGGTAAAATATTTGGATAAAGGTAGTATCATAGAATCTACTGATGCAACTTAAAAATGATTAACTTCTACCTTCTTTGTTCTCTGAAAATGGTGTATTATGAAGAGATTTTAGGAGTTATTCTCTTGGTACTGTCTATTCACATTGAAATTAATATTCATCTATAACATTCAGGGCCTTTCTCCATGAGCATGCATTCCTTTTTAGGGCTAAACTCACAAAAGAGGCAGAGTGGACAAGTTTATAAAAAGCAATTGAGGGGCGCCTGGGTGGCGCAGTCGGTTGAGTGTCCGACTTCAGCCAGGTCACGATCTCGCGGTCCGTGAGTTCGAGCCCCGCGTCGGGCTCTGGGCTGATGGCTCAGAGCCTGGAGCCTGTTTCCAATTCTGTGTCTCCCTCTCTCTCTGCCCCTCCCCCGTTCATGCTCTGTCTCTCTCTGTCCCAAAAATAAATAAACGTTGAAAAAAAATTTTTTTTAAATAAAAAAAAAAAAAAAAAAAAGCAATTGAGGGGTGTGTGGAGAGCAGATATCCCTGGATTTGATTCCCAGCTTGGAACCTTACTAGATGTATGGCCATAGATAAGTTACTTAATAACTCTAGATGTCCATTTCTTCATTATAAAGTAAATATATTAATATCTAATAATAATTTCCCTGTGAAGAATAAAATGAAATTATGTATAAAAAGTCACTGACAGAGAGTTGATAACTAAAAGGTAGTAAAAGAATAAATAAAAAGTGTGAGGTCCTTCTCCCTCTGCTGTACTCTATGCCAGTGTTTCCTGAACGGAAAACACTAATTCTTTGGAATTTAAGTATCTGTTACAAGAAAAGGTGTTTATTGTGATTATATACTTGAGGGAAGTATGACACTGTTTCCAACAGCATGGGTTTTGGAGCTGCAGGGCTGGAAGATCCATCCCCTTTACTAAGTGTCCATTATGGGCCACTTTCTTAAGCTCTTGGTGACTCCAGTTTGTCACCTGTAAAATGTAGATAATAACTGTATCTAACTTATAGGGTGATTTTAAGTATTGAAGGAGATAATCTACATATTGGGTAACCATATAATATGCCACCCAGCATTTTATTTTGAAAAGTTGAAAGAACTTTTATCCAGTACCATATGTATCTACTACTACTTAGATTCTATAATAAACATTTTTTTTTCTGAATGTCTTAATCACATGTATAGCCATCTATCTATCCTTATATCTTTTTTTAATTTTTTTTCTTCTAGGACACTTTTAAGAGTGAAAGAAGACATTATTAATATTTATTCAAGGACAGACAGGTAATATAGGGACTCTCCCAGGCACACCTGGGTATATAGTTTCCCTATATATAATTTATTTAGCATAGTAATTGGCCATGGTAAACACACAATAAATGCTAGTTATGATAGCTTCTATTAAAGTTTTGAAAGTTCTGGATAAACAAACACACAGAATTTTGTCCTGGAGGAACAATCATGAATAACCTCTAGACTGTTCAATTCAATGACTGTCTGACATTGCCTCCTTATGACTGCAAATTTTATTTTATAGCAACCAAAAGATTCAATAATGTCTAGTGGTCACTGTGGCATTCTTGCCCCACCCCTGAAACCTTGAGAAAATTAATAAAACTTAAAGGCCATCTTGGCTAAGAGGCATAGAATATTTGTACAATGTACAACATTGTAAAATAAAGCCCACTTCTGCTTGCAAAGTTTCCCAAATGACCACTTAATAATTGTCCTACTCAAATTCAGTTTCCAGCATGCAGACACTTGTTTAATTGTTTGCAGCTGAGTGGTTTATCAGAAGGATTAAAGAATGGCCTCACTAGCTAGGTTTATAGACATCAGCCAACTTTGCCAAGAAGAGGTATACTTACAAATCACTTTGATGTAGAGAATAATAATAAAACTACCATATATTAAATGCTTACATATGCCAGGAAAATATGTTCAATACTCCACATGGAGAATCTCTGGACTTGACACCCAAAACCAACTTTATGTGTCTTTTTTTACAATCTGATTATGTGACTTTTAGTGAGTCACTTAACCAGCTCATCTATAAAATCTGGACAAGGATACCTGACCACCCTGCTTCTTGGGGTTGTTGGAAAAACTGGACTTGATATTTCAGATAAATGTACTCTGTTAAACCCAGACTGCTATACAGAATATATTGTTTTATGTTGCTTATCAGTTCTATATCAGTACCTGGTAAAGCCATTTATGGATTCAACTAGTTCAGTAATAGAGGCTAATAAAAAAAAATACTAAAGCTGGAAGGTCTGGGAAGGGAAAAAATATGCTCTTTTTTGATAATAATGTAATAAATATATAATAATATTATAAACACACTTTCCTACAATATGTAGAACTTATGATACATTAGCTTGAAGTTCTATGACCCTAGATAAATCTTATGATCCCAAATCCCTCATCTTTGAAGTAGAGATACTATCATCTATAATACAGGGTTGTTTGAGAAATAATATATATAAAAGCAAGTTATGAAACTAAAAAGGATTACTCAAATATAACATAATTACTCTTTCCATGTACCTAAATATTCACAGTTTCTGTAATGTAGAAAATTTAGATTTTAGAACTTCTTAGAATTAGTACTTACAAAGCTCCCAGATGGATATATATTTTTATTACATTCAAAAAGGCATTTCACTTAAATTTTTAATACTTATAGCATTTCTAGATATCCAAACTGTGCTACAAAAAAAGTAGTCTGTCATAAAATATTCTGCAAATGTGTATTAAATATCTCCAAGACCCTCCCAAAGTAATGTTTTTAACCCGGCATCATTTAACACTACTGAGAGACACTAGTTGGATATGTCCCCCATCCCTATAGGATATGTAAAATTCTGGCTGAAAGACTGTGTCTGCGGGATAAATAAAAAATAAGAAATAGTGATGCTGTCTTGTGTCCCCACATAATATGTGTTTTTTTTTAAGTTTATGAAATATAATTTCAACAGAAATCAATCCTGCAATGCAAAATTAGCTTCTGGCCTGTGACTCTGTCGCCCCTTGCTAATAAACATCTTAGAGTTGTCTTTTACTGACATGTAAATAGTAAGGCACAGAAAGAGAGAAAGGAAGGTCTGGAGAGAGAAGAGAAATAGAAGAGATAGAGCTGTAAGAGTTTTGGGGCATGAATTCAAAATATCCTCTGAGTGCGTTTTTAAATTTCTATGTGTCTTTTATTTCTACTCCAAAAGGGGTCTGACATGGCAGAAATAATGTAAGCTTCAGCACTAGAGGTTTGGAGGTAGGGTTTAATCCTACCTTCAATTCTAAACCTTGAGGCAATCTGTTAAACTCTTCACCCCAACCTTATCTATAGAGTGGGTATTGTGATTATTCATCCTTGTTGAGATCAAGAGAGGTCATTATAGCACCAATACAGTCAGCGATGAATGAATCAGTTATCTTCTACTTCCTTTCTCTTTTTTAATTTAATTATTAGCTCATTCTTCACTTTATATAAGGTAAACAAAGTACAATATTTAGAGACACAAATTCTAGTTTTGTTATTTACTACTTGTACAAATTGCCTCTGAATTTCAAATTCTTCATCTGTAACACTGGGTTCCATAGAAGTATTTCTGAGGTTATCCTAGGTATATGAGTGGGGTGACTGAAAGAGAAGGATGGACACAGGGGAAAGTTCAGGGCTGCTACACCTCTACCTTCTACCATAGTAGCTCTACATTTATCCTCTTTATAAACTGAGATCTCCTGAAATATACTCTTGTCAAGAAATATCACTGATGAAAAATAAAGGAAAAAAATCTCTGAACCAGCCACATAGCTAATGATAGCTTTCCATTTCTATTTGAAGTATTCCTTGCAGGCTTATTAAGTGCTAAATCTCAAGAAGCCACAGGAGATACAGGAATACAACACGGCTTCTACTCTAAAGGAACTCGCACTGTCGTAGAGAAGCTGACACCTGCTCATGGACCGGTGAAAAATCATGGGAGAATACAAGCACCACTACAGATGGGATGGTGGTAAGGTGTGGGAACTCAAAGTGGGAGAGCCCCTCAAGGCCTGGCATAGTAAAGGTTTCAGCCAGATGAGGAAGCAAGGGGACTGAGGCTGTTAAAGGTAAAAGGGAAGGCTAATATGCAGTGGCAAAAATAGCAAAAGCCAACATGTTGGGTGAGAAAAGAACATGAGAGGTGCAGGAACCTCCAAGAGATGAGCCATTTTCTACTAGGCAGTGATGAGCAGGGAGGTTTTATGAGGCTTAAATAACAAGCTAAGGTATTTGGGATTTAGTTCCTGACAACTAAAGTCAGTGGAAGTTTTTTGAGTGGAACATGATAAAAACCGTGTTTTAGGAAGCTAAATCTAATGGTATTGAGCAAGCTGGAAAAGGAAAGAAAACAGGATTCTAGCCAAGAAATACTTCAATAATCCTCATCTTACTTGGTAGGATTTGATCTCTCCCTCAACACACTATCTTCATTTGACTCACAGAACACTATGGTCTTCTGGTTTTCCTCCTACCACATGAGCTAATCCTCCCATTGCTTGTCCCTCCCATATCTCCAGAATATTGACCTTAGAATGCCTTGGGGATCAGCCCTTGCACCTCTTCATTTTTCTGTCTATATGAACGCCCTTGGTTATTTCATCCAGTCACATGGTTTTTGATAGCATCTATATGCTGATAGTATTAAATGGTATTTGATGCCAAACAAATCTGTCATGTGAACCTCACCCTTGAGCTCCATATTGTTATAAACAACTGCCTACTTAACATTCTAATATGCTTCTCAAACTTAAGGGCTTCAAACATACTCCTTACAAAATGTCAACTCCATTTTTCTAGCTCCTTAGGCCAAAACCTGCAGTCTTCCTTGAATACATTTCGTTCCTCAAACTCTGTGTCCAATATGTCAGAAAATTCTCTGGGTTCTACCTTCAAAATATATGCAGGACCCTGACATTTCTTTCAGTTTCCACCCTTCCTACTCTGGTCCAAGCCATCACCATTCCGCACATGGGTTACAGCAATAGCCTCCTAACTGGTTTCCTTACTTCTTCATCTGCCCTTTTAGAGCCTTATCTCAATATAGGAGCCAGAGTCATTTTGTTCAAACCTAAGTTATATCATATCTTTTCCCTTCTCAAAAAGCTCCAATGGTTGTATATCTCACTTAGCATAAAAGCCAAAGTTCTTACAATGGTCTTCAGGCCCCTGCCATCTTGCCCTCTGTCCCTGCATCTCCTACCTCTTCTCTGACTTACTATTCTCATCTCAGAGATTTTGCTATAAACCGCTCACTCTCCCTGGAATGTTCTTCCAACAGATATCTACATGACCTGTCCCTTACCCTTTTCAAGACTTTAAGCAAAGATTATTTTCCTTTATTATTTACTTAATGTTGTAGCCATCACCCCCAGCATTCTCTACCTACTTGCTCAGCTTTATTTTTCTCCATGGCTCTTAATCTGCCAATATACTCTTTTTCCTAAGTGATTTATTTTTATTTAGCTTCTGAATTTATTCTAGAAAGTAAGTTTCATGGAGGCAAGATTAAGTAGGTTTTGTTTGCTACTGTATCCTAGTGTCTAGAATCATGCTTCTAATAAGAACACAAAAAATACTTGTTCAATGAATGAACATTTTAAAACTTATCAGGATTTGACTATGATGGCAACAGTGATTTGGAAGAAAGGAAAGGAAAAAAAAGAAAGAGAAATGAAGAAAAAATCAAAAGTTCTAAGTGGCCTACAGAAAATAAGTGAAAAAGAAGGAGAAAGACTAAAATTGTCACACCAGCAACTCATTGTCACTCATATTTCTTACCATCGGTACATAAATCTGCCATTCACATAGGTTTCTGCTCTCCTGAAAGTGAAAATAACTTATATTAAGAGAAGGAAACCTCATATTTTTAAGGAAACATCACTTTTCATAAAACATATCCTCTCAATGAATTAAAAAGACAAAAAGTAACTCAGCACTTCTCAATTTCAAAAGTTTTATATTTTTTTTTTCAAGGAAGAGTTTTTGTCCCCATTGTTTGGTAAGAAAACATGTCTAAATGTTAAATGACTTCCTCAAAGGTACAGTAACCATTCCTTAAGCACAGGGAGCCTGATGATTTTTTTTTTTTGATACCTAGGACAATGCCTGGCATTTAATGGACACTTAGTACATGCTTGGAGAACTGAGGAGAACTGGAATGCATGAAGAAAGTTAAGAATTTGGTCTCAATCACAATATCAAAATGCTATAATCTCTACTACAGTTATATCTTTCAGATGATGTCATAGGCTACTCAGTTGTTAACAAAGGGTTTTGGTAACACTTAAAATTTATGCTCAGTACCACAGGTTGAAATAAATTATAATATGTGCCATAAACATAAAGAGAGCTCAATAAAAATGTTTTAAATTATTTAAAAGCATGTGGTCTCTTGCCCTCAAGAAACCTCCAATCTGGTTGGGAAGGCAAGATTTGCATGCCAGGAAGAAACTATTTAAAAAATCCAATAAATTATCCAAAAAAAAAATCAAAAATATGAGAAACACAATAATTTGTATGGATATTCACGTTAGGAGAAAATAATGTAGGCAAAAAGGCTTTAGGTGATGAAATAAACTAGTCCCTTTTAGGGAAATAAAAAGGAGGGAGACATGATGACAAAATGGCAGCGGGGGCTAGGGGAACAGGATAAGCACATTCCAGATGGGAGGATTATCAAGAAAGGGAATTTAAAAACATGTCACAAACAACATAATACAAAAATATAACTCTTTACCCATTCCAGAGGAAGATACAATCTCCCAGAAAACATAATGGTCAGCACTTACTTGGGAAACAGCCTCTGGATCCTCAAATCTTGCCAGTCCCCTAGGAAAGTAGATGAGAGTCAACTCATTTTTAACTTCTCCATGTTACAGGGAAGATCCAGAGCCACAGAGAGATAAAGAGAGGGAGCAGCTTTCTGAAAGCCCTCCTGCAAACTAAAGGAAATAAAATCATTGAAAGGGGAGGAAAGAAGAGCTGAACTACTTCTAAATCTTGACTTTGCTCGGCAAAGCACCTTGCTTTAATAAAAATGAAATCTTCACAAGTTATACATATTTAATTTACTGATTCAAAGATGAGTCAGAAAAGGAAAACAATAGTTGTGAACCTTTCAGTGGTAGAAAGAGATGTTTTCTAAAGTGTTCCCAAAGCCTTTCCGAGGTCAGACTCATCCTGAGGTTGCAGTAACGCAAAGGATTTGTATTCATAGATGTGGGTTGATGAGACCAGAGTAATCATAATTCTTGTGTAGTAGATGTCATTGATCAATAGGAGGGGATATAAAAAGTTGCATTCCTCCCTCTCTGTGCCAGGAAAGAGGATGGCAGTCCATTTCCGGATGTATGCCACAGCCGGCAGAGTGACTCATCCTGTGCCAAAATACCACAGGGACGTGAGGGGAAAAGGAAGAAATGAGGACTGTGACAGACCAAGAAAGCAGTGGCCACCACAATCAATCTGAAACAAACCTTCTCTAATAGCTATAATAAGGGATTTGCTGAATCAGAGGCCTTTTGAGTCGGAAGGGGCTTTAGTCCAAACCCCTTGTTTTACAGATTAGCAAACTGAGTCCCAGAGGAGGATGTGACTGGTCCAAAATTAGAAAGCAAGTGAGGGATACAGCTCAGCACAGAGTCAAGATCTCCAGATCTTGGTCTTCTGTACTGCACTGACTTTCATAACAATTGTACTAACAATGAAAACATCCCAACCAGCTGTGGTCCTGAGACTATTTGCATGTTGGCTATTGGAACTTAGACTATGGCCCCAATGGAAATTATGATGTCTTTGTCATTGTTTGGGGATTTAAAAGGACTAGAGCTGAGGGTAGAGGGTTATGATGATAATTACCAGATTTGCCTCAAAAGGTTACTGAATTCAGAATCTATTGGAAGGACAGTTCTACAAATAAAATTTCCTTACAATTGAACCTCTTTCATAACATTTCTATGGAAAATTGAAATTGGAATACTGGCGCAGGAGGCATACATATACATCATATCCTGAGAGCAATGTGAATCCCTCTTCCTCAAACATCTTGGGAGACTAAGCCTCTAGATGGACAAAGGGTAGTGGAGGCAGTCATGTGTACCTGTATCATATTACCAGGAAAGGCAAACCTGTTACTTCCTAGTTATCCTGATAAGAAGCTAAAAGGGAAGTCTACCAAAAAGTAGAGCCTGGCTGTGCCAAGTCCTCATTTAGATGTATGCTTTCTTAATAAGACTGGTCTTCTGAACCCAGGTGTTTTGCACTATTCTTTCATATAGTCCAACTAATAAACAAAAACTGACAATTGTTAAATGGCTAGAGAGGTTTGGGTTTAATAGCACAACCATAATAAAAATTACAAATAGCTAAAGATTATTGCTTACCTGTTATATGCTAGGTATTATGCTAACCATTTTATATACATTATAAATAATCTTTACAAAACCTTTTAGGATGCTGATATTACCCCTATCTTATAGAAAATGAGACTGAGGTTCAGGGCAGTTGTAAAACTACATATTTTTTCAACATGGCTAATAAATAAGGGAGTAAGGATTCTATCCCAGGACTGTCTGACTCCAAAGTATAGTCTTCTAAACATGCTGCAAAGTAAAGTCATCCCAGGGGTACCTGGGTGGCTTAGTCAGTTAAGCATCTGACTTTGGCTTGGGTAATGATCTTGGGGTTCATGTGTTCAAGCTCCACATCAGGCTCTCTGCTGTCAGTGCAGAGCCTGCTTCAGATCCTCTATCCCCCTCTCTCTCTGCCCCTCCCCTGCTTGTTCTCTCTCTCTCTCTCTCTTTCTGTCTCTCTCAAAATAAATAAATAAACTTAAAAATGTTTTTCTTAAAAAGTAGAGTCATCAGGACCATATTGCATTCTGTCTCTAGCTATAATTAGCACTGGATATGAGTCAAATGCCATGACCTCCAGGTGTCAGTGATCTGGGATATGGTAAGTCTAGGATATGATAAATTTTTATTCATCAAATACATTCATCAAATGACTACCTGTAAGGAACACTGTGGAAGCTGCTAGAACAACAAGATAGACAAAGTCCCTGTCCTCATAACATTTGAGAACCATATATTTGCTAGTCTTCCTCATCAATACTTTCAAGAAGGAAATCCAGACAACATGTTTTTTTGTTGATGGAAACCATATCCCCTGAATTTTTCAGACCAATTTCTATTTCAAAAACCTACCACATTGTCAGAGCATTCAGTCAGTGACTTAGCTTAGATATTTATCACCATTTTCACACGCCAGTTTCTGAAATAGTCTCCGACCAGTGGTTTCTCTTGATTCCCTAGTTTATCATATGTACTTCTGCCAAATTTATTCCCCTAACGTCATAGCTCCATGTTATCTTCTATTTATAGATGAATAATCTCAGGCTTAGAGGGTTTAAGAAAATCAGCAAGAGTATCACAACCAAGAAGTGGTGGTTCAGAGACAAGTTCACCTGACTTTGAGTCCATGCTCTTCTTTTCCATCCTCATCCCCATTTTGGAAGCTGAACCTGAATAGTCATAAAATTATAAAGTCATATATCATGGAGGAGCAGTGTGCATGAAGGAATCCACTTTTGGCTGAATAGAGGAAATACATTTATAACTTTTAAACAAGTTTACCATTTAGGGAAGGTGGGCAAGCACCAAACTACGAGTGGGAAGACAGTCTTCTTGTAGCAGAAGAGAAGAAGCATTGGACAAATATTCTCAGAGAAGAAGGGACATAAGATGGCAATTAACACCTGTCTCTGAATAAGCAGTGAACATATCTCTGTTAAAAAAACAGCATAGCTCTATGTCAGAACTTTCCTACCCAGCAGCTTGTAGAGAAAGTCTTGACCAGAGAGATCCACTATAGCTCTGAAGTCAAAGCACTAAATCTCTGAAATATGCATTTGACTGCTAAGCACACACTATTCTGTGGTTTCCAATGTTTATATTTTTAATTTAACTTCAGTATTATTATTTGTGTTATGTCTTCCTGAGATTGAAGACTCTCTTTCATTCTTTCAGATCTCCATGTGAGTAGCTTGCACAAAATGAGGGGAAATCCTTACTAAATATTTGTTCACTGATTTATTCACTAATCTCTTCACAAATCAGTCAACATACGGAGCCAGATTATGCTTTGAATATAAATACAGAGGTGGCCTATCAGTGATTATACAATAATGTGCCCCACTTGTTTAAAGATTTATGGCAACATCATCTATCTGAAACATAGCCACAAAGCAGAACTTGGAAGGGGGAAGGTGTGGAAGAGAAAGAAAAATAACTCTCACAAAGACCATGTGCTTTTTTCCAAAAGATGAACTGAAGCCAACCTCAGACCTTCATAAGAGGTTGGAGGTCTCAGGATTTTGAATGTTTTTGTGTAATACTATTTAACAAAAAAGCTTTGGTATTAGTTTCCCAGACATATGAGTTTAGTGTTGGCAAATAAGAGGTAGGAGAAGCGTGATCAGTACTTGAATACAGAGAATAGAGAGCTAGCAAGCTATCAACTGTGTAGGAGACCGAAAGAATAAAATTACTAAAAATACAAAAACTCAAAACAAAACACTCTATAAAATATCACTCAAACCTGAGATCAGTTAGCATTGGTTCAACTATTTCTACTCATACAGTAATATCTGAGAAGATTATACCTTTGTGTAGTAAATTTTAGAGTATCTAAGGACCATAGTGATATGGTACAGCTAGTTCATTCTTTAGGTGGTAAAAAAAAAAAAGGCAGAGAAATAAGTGTAATATCCAACATCACTCAATTAGTTACCAAGATTCAATAAGCTTTTAGCACAAATATATACACAGACATATACATGTTATATATAGATATATAGAGAGAGACACACCAAAAACTAGAAAGAAAGAAAGAAAGAAAGAAAGAAAGAAAGAAAGAAAGAAAGAAAGAAAAGAAGGAAAAAAGAAAAGAAAGAAAGAAAGAAAATACCATCTTTGCCCTCTAAGGGCTCAGATTTTTTCAACTGAGCATTGATACTGTTATACAATCCCTTGGCTAACACTTCTCTGTTTCAGCATGAATAGAGAAGGGATTGATGCCATAGCAAGAAAAATACTATGAAGAAAGGAAAGGGGTCATTAAGATATCAACAAAGTCTAAATTCCTTGCAAAACCAATGTGATCAACATCTGCAGCATTTCACTAATCCAGGTTAGTAATTCTAACCTAATATAAGATGAGGTTAGTAGGGTTAATATGTTTCATGTGTATTTAGTGATCCGTTACTCATTCCACATGACCATTAGTTCTTTTTAAGTGCTCACAACAACACATTCAATAATCCACTTTGGAATTTCACTGGAAATTGATTTGACATTATTGAATTTATGCTTTCTAGAATCTATTTCTCTCCTGTAGAGAGAACTAATACAGAATTTGAATATGAGGGATTCATGAAGCCAACAAAGAGTTAAGGAGGGCAACTCATGGCAAAAGTAGAAATGTACTGTCATCAGGTGCCAGCAGGGGGCAGCAAATAGCAGTTGAGGATGGGAATTTAGGATGTACACTTGAATGAAGGGTAGAGATTTGGGGTACCCAGCACTGTAGTTATTGAGTGTGAAAAATTAAACTTTCTGGAACATACCAATTGCCAAAGTTACTATTTAAGGAATGTATAACTGAACTAAGAATCTGCATGTGTGTGTGAGTGGGTATGTGCCTGTGTGTTAGGGGGAGAAGCGGGGAGGAAGGGAAAGAAAAGAGGAACTGAGAGAGAAAAGAGGAGTAAGAAGAAGAGGAAGAGGAAGAGGAAGAGGAAGAGGAAGAGGAAGAAGAAGAAGAAGAAGAAGAAGAAGAAGAAGAAGAAGAAGAAGAATCAACTCCAAACTTAATTTCCAAGTTTTCCCATAGTCTCCTTAAAAATAAGTTCTTCTTAACCTAAAGATGTCCACACGTCATCTGACTCTAAGTTGAATTTCTTTAAAAAGTTTCATTTGAATGCATTCAGCTTCTTTTTCAGTAACATTGGGATGAATAAAGTAAAATTTTCTATTCTAAAAAAAGCCTGCAATGATTTTTTTCTCTCCACTCCTCTAACTTAACAAATATTTGAAGCTAGAAAGTTCAAGGTTGGCAGGATTTTAGCTCTCCTGGAAGAAGGAAATCCATGCCAAATATTCAGAAAAACAATGGTTA
The DNA here is from genome assembly GCF_014898765.1 of Herpailurus yagouaroundi. Lineage (NCBI taxonomy): Eukaryota > Metazoa > Chordata > Mammalia > Carnivora > Felidae > Herpailurus > Herpailurus yagouaroundi. The sequence continues at coordinate 22,815,919 of NW_024412418.1, forward strand.
AGTACTTTTAAAATTATTAAAGCTTGAAATTATAGGTCTCTACACAGGTAGAACACTTCCTTCTTGGTGCTGTGGGAATCTTTTGTAAAGTGAGTTCTGCTGAAGTATTCCACAGTTAGAATGTCAGCTATTCCAGTAAGACCAAGGTGCTACTAAAAGAAATGGACATTAAAAACAAATAATTTTAGGGAGGGCTGTCAGTTGTGGATTTGCTTTGATAAATTGTCTTCACTTGGTTTCCTGAAATTATGAAAGCAGAAACATCTTGGTCATTAAAGATTTAGGGAGTTGTGGGAAAGGAACAGAGGTGAAAAGGAATTTGAAATTGTTCAAAATAAATCCTCAACTTGCCCTTCTGCCTTCTGTCCATTTTTTCCATCGCTTGCCATGCTCTTTACCTCTTAACCACACCTCTTTCTTCCCAGACTATCACAAACCTCCCTGCCTCCCCAGTTTTGCTCTTGCATCCATGCATAATGTTCCCACCCTCAGCATACTCACAGTGCTCTATCTAGCAAACTCCAAAACCCCTATTCATATTTCAAAGGCTAGTCTAAATGTCACCTTTTCTGGAAAAACTCCTTGATGTTTCCAAGATAGGAATAATCACGGAATTCTAAACATACCTCTATTATAATACCTAGCATAGGTTATTATAATTGTCTGTATATGTTGTCTCCCCAGTTAACTGTGATCTCTTTAATGACATGGATTCACCAGAATCTCTGTATTATCAGTATTGTGTCACATGGTGTGGCACATAGGTGCTTAGCAAATTTGACATTAATGAATAAGTGATGTCATACTAAGTGTTTATATAAATACACAACAGTGAACATTTTATCAATCAGTGATTCTCAGGCATATTGGTAAGATTGTGTATGTTTAATATAAGGAGAATTACTCAAGTATTTTCAGTAGTATTACTTAAGAATTACTTTCTTGAGGCGCTAGATAGCTTCCCAAAGAATATTCTATTGCTTATTGAAAATTTTCTATTCTACTATTTAGAAAAGGGAGGTGACCACATGCAGCCAAGAGAGAAAACTTAACCACATATGGGGAGCATCACCATCGATGCATCACCAGAGAGCATCCCTAAAGAACTAAGATCGAAATTCCTTTGCAGAGATTATCTCAAATCTATATCCATCTAATGAGATTAGGCTCTTGTGTCATCCAGACTGCCCTCTCTCTAGTTCAGTTAACCATTTCCTTTCCATGCCTTCCTTATTTCCCTCTGTCTTTGCACCTTCGATATTTGACTGCACTTGCCAGTTTGCCTCCCTGCTTCCCCTCTTAGACTAATCTAGCACATACTAGGAGTTCAATAAATAATTAATAAGAGAATAAATGAATGACTAGAGAAGAATTTGGGAAGGGGAGCAGTGCCTCCTGTATCCTTCTCCCAATTAGGAACCTAGGCAAAAGTTGTTATCATCATCTTTGAACAAATGGGCAGTGAGTGAGACTCGGGAAAACACCTTGAATATTTGTCAGCAAAGCTTTAAAATTCACCACTAGAACTTGATTTACCAACTGAAACTTCTTTCATGTACAATAGGTATGTTAATAAAAATATAGGATTATCCAAAATAAACTATGCAATAATCAAGTAGGATGATAGTGTGTTTCATGATGAAATGTTAATTTGGGAAAGCCATTCATCTCTCTAAGCCTCAATAGTCTCATGTATTAAGAGGCAGCTAATGATAGTGGTCTTTCATAAAGTTTAGTGTGAATTAACTTAGATAACCAATGTAAAGTCAATGGCACAGTGCCTGTGACCACTCAAGTGTTATTTTTTTTTTAATTTTTTTTTTCAACGTTTATTTATTTTTGGGACAGAGAGAGACAGAGCATGAACGGGGGAGGGGCAGAGAGAGAGGGAGACCCAGAATCGGAAACAGGCTCCAGGCTCTGAGCCATCAGCCCAGAGCCCGACGCGGGGCTCGAGCTCACGGACCGCGAGATCGTGACCTGGCTGAAGTCGGACGCTTAACCGACTGCGCCACCCAGGCGCCCCTCAAGTGTTATTAATAACAACAATAATAATAATAAACTCTGAGAATGCCTCTAATAACTGGTCTGTCCTACAGAATGAGGAACAAATTTTTTAATTTGGTATTCGTCAATGATCTAACTCCAATTTCCAACATAGCCTATTATTCTGGGACCTGCTTGGACTTGAGGAGTGTGCTCTGTCTTTTGTTTTTGTTGTTGTTGTTGTTGTTGTTGTTGTTGTTGTTGTTGTTTTTCCATTGACAGGAACCTGAAGTTCATTGACATGAGCCAGGAGATTGAGACAGATCAAGGAGTTCCACAAATCCTTTACTTTCCACCAAAGGTGATTCCAAGTGCCATTCTCTCTAATTCATCCCACTAAGAGAAGGTAAGAATCTTCACTAGCCAGCATTGCTCCCTGAGTAGTGGTTGGGGGAACAGTAGAAAATACACACATAGGTTTTGTCTATAGCTTACAGCTGAGTCGCTCTAGAAAGACCTCTCAAGCAAAGTAAAGGGTGTTTTTTAACCCTTTTCAGAACTTTTCGTGGGATGAGAATGGTGGCCCATATATTGGATTTGGTTTTCAATGACTATCAATCACTTCCTATAGTGAAATTTTATTACAACTTCCTTTTAACTTACTTGCCTCATACATTTAGCATTCAAGGAAACCAAGTCTTCCTTGATCTGTTTAAAGAAACATACACACTGGAGGGAGGGAAGATGGCGGCGTAGGAGGACGCTGGGCTCACCGCGCGTCCTGCTGATCACTTAGATTCCACCTACACCTGCCTAAATAACCCAGAAAACCACCAGAGGATTAGCAGAATGGAGTCGCCGGAGCCAAGCGCAGACGAGAGGCCCACGGAAGAGGGTAGGAAGGGCGGCGAGGCGGTACGCGCTCCACGGACTGGCGGGAGGGAGCCGGGGCAGAGGGGCGGCTCGCCGGCCAAGCAGAGCCCCCAAGTCTGGCTTGCAAAAAGCAAAGGGGCCTGACGGACTGTGTTCCGACAGCAAGCCCGACTTAGCGGCTGGGAGGTCATAAGTTAACAGCTCTGCTCAGAAAGCGGGAAGGCTGGAGGACAAAGGGAAGGAAAGCTGCTGAGCCCCCAGATGACAGAGCTCAGTTTGGTGGGGAACAAAGGCGCTCGCCAGCGCCATCTTCCCCGCCCATCCCCCAGCCAAAATCCCAAAGAGAACCAGTTCTTGCCAGGGAACTTGCTCGCTCCACACAAACACCCAACTCTGCGCTGCTGCGGAGCCAAACCTCCAGCAGCGGATCTGACTCCCTCCTGCTGCCACAGGGCCCCTCCTGAAGTGGATCACCTAAGGAGAAGCAAGCTAAGCCTGCCCCTCCTGCCCCTGTGCACCTTGCCTACCCACCCCAGCTAAGACGCCAGATCCCCAGCATCACAAGCCTGGCAGTGTGCAAGTAGCCCAGACAGGCCACCCCACCCCACAGTGAATCCCGCCCCTAGGAGAGGGGGAGAGAAGGCACGCACCAGTCTGACTGTGGCCCCAGCGGTGGGCTGGGGGCAGACATCAGGTCTGACTGCGGCTTCGCCCACCAACTCCAGTTATACACCACAGCACAGGGGAAGTGCCCTGCAGGTCCTCACCACGCCAGGGACTATCCAAAATGACCAAGCGGAAGAATTCCCCTCAGAAGAATCTCCAGGAAATAACAACAGCTAATGAGCTGATCAAAAAGGATTTAAATAATATAACAGAAAGTGAATTTAGAATAATAGTCATAAAATTAATCGCTGGGCTTGAAAACAGTATAGCTGACAGCAGAGAATCTCTTGCTACAGAGATCAAGGGACTAAGGAACAGTCACGAGGAGCTGAAAAACGCTTTAAATGAAATGCATAACAAAATGGAAACCACCACAGCTCGGATTGAAGAGGCAGAAGAGAGAATAGGTGAACTAGAAGATAAAGTTATGGAAAAAGAGGAAGCTGAGAAAAAGAGAGATAAAAAAATCCAGGAGTATGAGGGGAAAATTAGAGAACTAAGTGATACACTAAAAAGAAATAATATACGCATAATTGGTATCCCAGAGGAGGAAGAGAGAGGAAAAGGTGCTGAAGGGGTACTTGAAGAAATAATAGCTGAGAACTTCCCTGAAGTGGGGAAGGAAAAAGGCATTGAAATCCAAGAGGCACAGAGAACTCCCTTCAGACGTAACTTGAATCGATCTTCTGCGCGACATATCATAGTGAAACTGGCAAAATACAAGGATAAAGAGAAAATTCTGAAAGCAGCAAGGGGTAAACATGCCCTCATATATAAAGGGAGACCTATAAGACTCGTGACTGATCTCTCTTTTGAAACTTGGCAGGCCAGAAAGAGTTGGCATGAGATTTTCAGTGTGCTAGACAGAAAAAATATGCAGCCGAGAATCCTTTATCCAGCAAGCCTGTCATTTAGAATAGAAGGAGAGATAAAGGTCTTCCCAAACAAACAAAAACTGAAGGAATTTGTCACCACTAAACCAGCCCTCCAAGAGATCCTAAGGGGGACCCTGTGAGACAAAGTACCAGAGACATCACTACAAGCATGAAACCTATGGACATCACAATGACTCTAAACCCATATCTTTCTATAATAACACTGAATGTAAATGGATTAAATGCGCCAACCAAAAGACAGAGGGTATCAGAATGGATAAAAAAACAAGACCCATCTATTTGCTGTCTACAAGAGACTCATTTTAGACCTGAGGACACCTGTAGATTGAGAGTGAGGGGATGGAGAACTATTTATCATGCTACTGGAAGCCAAAAGAAACCTGGAGTAGCCATACTTATATCAGACAAACTAGACTTTAAATTAAAGGCTGTAACAAGAGATGAAGAAGGACATTATATAATAGTGACAGGGTCTATCCATCAGGAAGAGCTAACCATTATAAATGTCTATGCGCCGAATACCGGAGCGCCCAAATATATAAAACAATTACTCATAAACACAAGCAACCTTATTGATAAGAATGTGGTAATTGCAGGGGACTTTAACACCCCCCTTACAGAAATGGATAGATCATCTAGACACACGGTCAATAAAGAAACAAGGGCCCTGAATGAGACATTGGATCAGATGGACTTGACAGATATATTTAGAACTCTGCATCCCAAAGCAACAGAATATACTTTCTTCTCGAGTGCACATGGAACATTCTCCAAGATAGATCATATACTGGGTCACAAAACAGCCCTTCATAAGTTTACAAGAATTGAAATCATACCATGCATACTTTCAGACCACAATGCTATGAAGCTTGAAATCAACCACAGAAAAAAGTCTGGAAAACCTCCCAAAGCATGGAGGTTAAAGAACACCCTACTAACGAATGAGTGGGTCAACCAGGCAATTCGAGAAGAAATTAAAAAATATATGGAAACAAACGAAAATGAAAATACAACAATCCAAATGCTTTGGGACGCAGCGAAGGCAGTCCTGAGAGGAAAATACATTGCAATCCAGGCCTATCTCAAGAAACAAGAAAAATCCCAAATACAAAATCTAACAGCACACCTAAAGGAAATAGAAGCAGAACAGCAAAGGCAGCCTAAACCCAGCAGAAGAAGAGAAATAATAAAGATCAGAGCAGACATAAACAATATAGAATCTAAAAAAAACTGTAGAGCAGATCAACGAAACCAAGAGTTGGTTTTTTGAAAAAATAAACAAAATCGACAAACCTCTAGCCAGGCTTCTCAAAAAGAAACGGGAGATGACCCAAATAGATAAAATCATGAATGAAAATGGAATTATTACAACCAATCCCTCAGAGATACAAACAATTATCAGGGAATACTATGAAAAATTATATGGCAACAAATTGGACAACCTGGAAGAAATGGACAAATTCCTGAACACCCACACGCTTCCAAAACTCAATCAGGAGGAAATAGAAAGCTTGAACAGACCCATAACCAGCGAAGAAATTGAATCGGTTATCAAAAATCTCCCAACAAATAAGAGTCCAGGACCAGATGGCTTCCCAGGGGAGTTCTACCAGACGTTTAAAGCAGAGATAATACCTATCCTTCTCAAGCTATTCCAAGAAATAGAAAGGGAAAGAAAACTTCCAGACTCATTCTATGAAGCCAGTATTACTTTGATTCCTAAACCAGACAGAGACCCAGTAAAAAAAGAGAACTACAGGCCAATATCCCTGATGAATATGGATGCAAAAATTCTCAATAAGATACTAGCAAATCGAATTCAACGGCATATAAAAAGAATTATTCACCATGATCAAGTGGGATTCATTCCTGGGATGCAGGGCTGGTTCAACATTCGCAAATCAATCCACGTGATACATCACATTAACAAAAAAAAAGAGAAAAACCATATGATCCTGTCAATCGATGCAGAAAAGGCCTTTGACAAAATCCAGCACCCTTTCTTAATAAAAACCCTTGAGAAAGTCGGGATAGAAGGAACATACTTAAAGATCATAAAAGCCATTTATGAAAAGCCCACAGCTAACATCATCCTCAACGGGGAAAAACTGAGAGATTTTGCCCTGAGATCAGGAACACGACAGGGATGCCCACTCTCACCGCTGTTGTTTAACATAGTGCTGGAAGTTCTAGCATCAGCAATCAGACAACAAAAGGAAATCAAAGGCATCCAAATTGGCAAATATGAAGTCAAGCTTTCGCTTTTTGCAGATGACATGATATTATACATGGAAAATCCGACAGACTCCACCAAAAGTCTGCTAGAACTGATACATGAATTCAGCAAAGTTGCAGGATACAAAATCAATGTACAGAAATCACTTGCATTCTTATACACTAGCAATGAAGTAACAGAACGACAAATAAGGAAACTGATCCCATTCACAATTGCACCAAGAAGCATAAAATACCTAGGAATAAACCTAACCAAAGATGTAAAGGATTTGTATGCTGAAAACTTTAGAAAGCTTATGAAGGTAATTGAAGAAGATTTAAAGAAATGGAAAGACATTCCCTGCTCATGGATTGGAAGAATAAATATTGTCAAAATGGCAATACTACCCAAAGCTATCTACACATTCAATGCAATCCCAATCAAAATCGCACCAGCATTCTTCTCGAAACTAGAACAAGCAATCCTAAAATTCATATGGAACCACAAAAGGCCCCGAATAGCCAAAGTAATTTTGAAGAAGAAGACCAAAGCAGGAGGCATCACAATCCCAGACTTTAGCCTCTACTACAAAGCTGTCATCATCAAGACAGCATGGTATTGGCACAAAAACAGACACATAGACCAATGGAATAGAATAGAAACCCCAGAACTAGACCCACAAACGTATGGCCAACTCATCTTTGACAAAGCAGGAAAGAACATCCAATGGAAAAAAGACAGTCTCTTTAACAAATGGTGCTGGGAGAACTGGACAGCAACATGCAGAAGGTTGAAACTAGACCACTTTCTCACACCATTCACAAAAATAAACTCAAAATGGATCAAGGACCTGAATGTGAGACAGGAAACCATCAAAACCTTAGAGGAGAAAGCAGGAAAAGACCTCTCTGACCTCAGCCGTAGCAATCTCTTACTCGACACATCCCCAAAGGCAAGGGAATTAAAAGCAAAAGTGAATTACTGGGACCTTATGAAGATAAAAAGCTTCTGCACAGCAAAGGAAACAACCAACAAAACTAAAAGGCAACCAACGGAATGGGAAAAGATATTTGCAAATGACATATCGGACAAAGGGCTAGTATCCAAAATCTATAAAGAGCTCACCAAACTCCACACCCGAAAAGCAAATAACCCAGTGAAGAAATGGGCAGAAAACATGAATAGACACTTCTCTAAAGAAGACATCCGGATGGCCAACAGGCACATGAAAAGATGTTCAGCGTCGCTCCTTATCAGGGAAATACAAATCAAAACCACACTCAGATATCACCTCACGCCAGTCAGAGTGGCCAAAATGAACAAATCAGGAGACTCTAGATGCTGGAGAGGATGTGGAGAAACGGGAACCCTCTTGCACTGTTGGTGGGAATGCAAATTGGTGCAGCCGCTCTGGAAAGCAGTGTGGAGGTTCCTCAGAAAATTAAAAATAGACCTACCCTATGACCCAGCAATACCACTGCTAGGAATTTATCCAAGGGACACAGGAGTACTGATGCATAGGGGCACTTGTACCCCAATGTTCATAGCAGCACTCTCAACAATAGCCAAATTATGGAAAGAGCCTAAATGTCCATCAACTGATGAATGGATAAAGAAATTGTGGTTTATATACACAATGGAATACTACATGGCAATGAGAAAAAATGAAATATGGCCTTTTGTAGCAACGTGAATGGAACTGGAGAGTGTGATGCTAAGTGAAATAAGCCATACAGAGAAAGACAGATACCATATGGTTTCACTCTTATGTGGATCCTGAGAAACTTAACAGGAACCCATGGGGTAGGGGAAGGAAAAAAAAAAAAAAGAAGAGGTTAGAGTGGGAGAGAGCCAAAGCATAAGAGACTGTTGAGAACTGAGAGCAAACTGAGGGTTGATGGGGGGTGGGAGGGAGGAGAGGGTGGGTGATGGGTATTGAGGAGGGCACCTTTTGGGATGAGCACTGGGTGTTGTATGGAAACCAATTTGACAATAAATTTCATATATAAATAAAAAATAAAAATAAAAATAAAGAAGCATACACACTGAAAGAGCCTAAACAAAGGACCCTCAAGTGGGAAAACATGATATGATATATGCTATCCGTTAGTATGGTTATAGCATATCATACTGACAAGCAACCAGTCTATTTGAATGTATCAGTTAAGATGGTGTTAAGTTGCATGTAACAAAGACAGGATTATAGTCCTCTAGACAAGTAAGACTTTGTTTCTCTTTTGTAATACAAAGTAGGAGGCAGGTAGCATAATGCCCATGTGACTCTTCAAGGACCTCATCAAAAATTCAAGCTCATCTGGCATCTTGATCCACAGGGTATGGCTTTTTCCTTATTGTGCAAAATGGCTCTTCCTCCAAACATTGTTTCTACATCCAGCACATAAACAGGAAAGGACTGGGAAGAAGTGAAGGCAAAAGTTGCTTGCCGGATGAAATGCTCCTTTTTTTTTTTTTTTTTTTTGTCAGGAATATAATTACTTGCCTTGGAATTTTGCTTGAATTCCAATGGCTGGAACAGGGTCATATAGACTTGTCTAGCTGCAAAGGATCAAAGGAGGTGGACATTTTTAAATGGACATGTTAACACTTTTCACCAAAACAGTTCTAGAGGTAAAGCAGAAGGAAGAAGGGGAATGGTGGAATTAGGTAAGCAACTAATAGTAGCAGACACAGTTAAGAACAATAATAATCCATTTGTTCCTGAAAAAATAGATAATTGTTATAGTGTAAGTGCTACTTGTGAAGTTTCTATAGAATCTCTAACAGCACCAACCCTCTCTTCATAATATAAATGACGCCTTTCCCTTATTTTGGCATTCATGTCACTGCCCCTCTTCTCATAGGGAGATTTTTTTTCCTCTCTTGTTTTCCACTGAAACTTTTCTCACGCTTTATGAGCCAAATCCAAAATGACTTTAAAGACTCTTGCAGACACCCTATGTCACTCCATTCACAGTGTCAGTATAAAGCTTCTCATCCTCTCCACTCACTCCAGAAGAATATGCTAACATGCTAGCTGTATCTGGCTTTTATTATAATCACTTATTGATCATTAACTAATCACTAATAACTCATATTGTATTGAATACTATGTTCCAGTGCTGTGTGTTTCATATGCATTATTTTATCTTCCCAACAACACTTGCAGGCATGTGCTAATATCTCCATTTTACTGATGAGTGGGGACCTGAGATTTGAACCCAAGTTACACTAACTCCAATGTCTGAGCTTTTGATCACAGTACTATTCATAAATTTCTCTTCTCAGGGGTGCCTGGGTGGCTCAGTCGGTTGAGCGTCCGACTTCGGCTCAGGTCATGATCTCGCAGTCTGTGAGTTCGAGCCCCGCATCGGGCTCTGTGCTTACAGCTCAGAGCCTGGAGCCTGCTTCAGATTCTGTGTCTCCCTCTCTCTGCCCCTCCCTGCTCATGTGCTATCAAAAATAAATAAACATTAAAATTTTTTTTAATTTCTCTTCTCAGAAATTATCATCTTTTTTGAAGACAAAGACTATTTCTTATATTTGAATTTCTTTACTATATCCTTTGTAGTATTGAGGTTTGTTCACTATAAGGGCTTAATGTTTCATTTTGCAGATAAACAAGTTGAAAATGAGGATAGATATTAGTCACAGCTTAGGCAAGAACTTTTTTTCCCTACTCCAAGTCTACTTCTCTGTATACAACACCATAATATACTATTCAATCTGTCAACAGATATTTATTGAGCACCTATCATGTGCTAGGCAGGTTCTGTGTTTTGCCTATGTTGAAGGTCCTAGCCCTAAGGGTTACAATCTAGTTCACTGGGAGGAAAAAACAATCCTGGAAAAGATAAGATGAAATGTTTTCATCTTTCAGCTTGGGGTTCCATGAGATTGTTGCTAGTTGTGGGTCCAAGGGAATGCTGGGATGAAATCCATCATCTCTGAGGTCATTTATCATTCTGTTGGTTTCTCTGCCCCTGGTTCCTTCTCTGCTCCCTACAGACCATTTCCGATGTCATAACAGCAAAGCAGCTCCACAGAAGACATATGTTCGGAAATCCTCCATTTTCACTCTCCTGAGCTCTGAGTCGCAGCACCTCTCCCACCAGCCTTAGAATAAGTCTACCAGAGGACCTCACAAGACTTTGGGTATATCAGAATTGTCATTATTTGCGATGCAATATTTTTTTTCTAGGCTCTGCAGTCTTTGAAACTATTTGCAAAAAAGAACTTCAGACAACTTAAGCTTTTATCCCAATAAAAGAGTAAGAGAAGCCTTTGACCCTTGCCTTTGGGCAAGCCAAGCCCTCCATCCCCTCTGACATCCCAGAGTGCCCCACAAGAATGTAGCTTGCATTGAACTCTATCTGAAAAAAAAAAAATACCTCTTTTCTACAAGAGATCTTACTGACATTGTAGTAAACGTTGAGGTTATCTGTTTCTTCAGATCTGAAGTAAATGTCCAGGTAGGTATATACAGATGGCCTTAGTGGGAAGAAGCGAGGAGTCAGCTATGGCCAGTGCTTGTTTGTGGCCCTCATCAAAATTCCTACAGAGAAAATGAAGCAAACTGGACAATGTGGTAAATTATTATGAAGATGGACTCCAAAGCTCCTTTTGTAGCCATTACATAAGTGATAAAAATATACTTCCTACCTCCACAACATGGACAAACTCTTTCTTCTTCTTTTTCCCGGCCCTTTTTTAGAGAAGCTGAGGTGATAAAAATGCTCCTTGATGCAGACGTTTTGAATTATACATGCTTTTAGAAATGCATTTTAACAGAAATTCTTTTCTTTGAATCTTCACATCCACTTCTGAGAATACAGGGGTATTTATGCAAGGCCAATGAAAATTATTTCTTTCAAAAGATCTGGTTTGATTTGACACTCACTCTGAGGGAAAGAAGGTAAATAAGATGTCTAAAGAGGAAAGGAAGGCCACGTGTACCTATAGGAGATACCTTTGGTGCCCCTCTTCAGATCCTCTTGGCCCGCCCTTCACGCAGCTGTAACTGTGGTGGATAATTTCCACAGAGCTGAGACTCACTTCTCTCTACTAGCATCCTTGGCTTCAGCTCTGCCTAGAAGCCTTCTCTGAAGCAATAGTAGTCCATTCAGCTGGAAGTGCAGCTTAGTAATTCAGAGAATTACTCTGGGGGTAATACTTGACCAATGGAGACAGCAGCTGTTGGGTAAATACATGCATCCATCTCTTTCTCTCAGATGGACAATTCTGAGGGACATTCTCCTACCTCTAAGCTGCCCCAGAAGCTCCTTCAATTGCTTACCCTGATTTTGGCCTTCCCTCCTTCCATGTCTTGTTCACCCATATTCTTCATTCCTGGGACCATCTCCAAGGCTCAGAAGTCCCTGTCTTAAGTTCTTATTGGCTTATAAAAAATTTTTGATTAATTTTTCTGTGATCACATTGACAGCACTTGAAAGAAGACTATATGCAATGTTATACTTAAAACAACTGGTTTAGTGTAACAAAGGATTATGTAAAATTTATTAGCATGAAGATTGCATACACCAAGCCTATCTGCCTCCTTTCAACTCTTACTCAACATAGACCTTTCCACCAGGCAAAATGTTCTGCAATTTGGTAGTCAGGCAATAACCAAATCAAGTATCCTGAAATCTAACTATATTCCACAGTATAGACATGTCCTACACTATTGAGGTATTTATAATTTCAACAAGAAAATGCAGTAGACCTCACTTTGCCATAATCAGGTCTTTGTCACATGCTAGTATTGTACTTTAGGACTCTGTTTTGGCTGCAGCCTATTTGACAACATGCAATAACAGACCAGTTAAATGCAGTTCAGCAGCACATTAATAATTATCCTCATCTGGTCTGGTTTGGCACAGTTTTGAAATGTTATGATTATCTTACTTGTCTCATTTTGTTGGGTCAGAATAAATGAAAATCAAATAAATGAAAACTATGTCACTAAGGTCTTTGTTCTCAGGCTAGCTAGTTGGTTCCCTCCCTCCAGGTCCATCTGTGAAGGAAATTCCATGACATTTAACACAACAAATTTTGATAATTTTATTTACTTATCCTAATTAACTAGATGAATGTTGAGGTACAACATGCTTCATATAGAGTTGGTGCTTAATAAATATATGTTGAATAATAAATTAATTCATTAAATAGTCAATAAACCAATATAGAATGAGAGAGTCCACTTAATTGAAGACTTATGGAAATCCCAATCAAATTCTGAACAATAAAAAGAGTCAACACTGTTATTGGCTAATGTATTTCTCCTCTTCAGAACTGGAAGCAAAGTCTCCAAAACTGGTGATGTGTCTCAGTTAAAGCCACATTTTTTTTTCTGTCCAAGGCTGCAAATGTGTGTTCTCATCAAGTCACAGAGTCTGCTCCCAGGCTGCTGAGTGATCCCACCCCCAACCCTCGGAGCCTGTCTGTCTGAGACCAAGAGTTAAGTTAAATGAAGCCAATTGGCAATCCATTCCACTACCAGCGTGAACAGCTTTATCATGTCAAAATGGTTCCTCTGCTTATTTCTCCTGAAAATTTATTTCCTTAAGATTTTGCCAGTCTGGCCAAATTTGCTGAGCTGGGAAATGCTTGGAAAAGACTGTAAGGAATGTTTTAACTCTGCCAGTGTTTTGTTTCCACTTAGAGAATCAAGCAGTATACCCCAAAGTGCAATGTGTTCATGAGATCTTGTAGCCATATTATAAAGTCTGCTCTTATAACCAAGCTACCAAATCCCAAGAAGGAGTGCAAAGGCCAACAACTCACAAATCATGACGTTTCATTTTCTTGCTATCATTTACTGTTATCCATAGCTCAGATCTGAATGAACTTTGCATGGCTTATTTCATTTAATCTTCACAGCAACTCTAAAAATTCATTCCATTATTTTCTCTCTTTAGGAAATCCAGTGTGACAAAACTTCAGAGATTTTCCCAGAGTAATACAGTTAGAAGTGAAGATAAAGTCACAAAAAAGCCAAATTTTAAATATTACATATAATTGTTAAACTATCCCCCAAAATAACCTATTGATCAAGCAAAACTGAGTTTACGAGAAATCACTGCCTCAACAAAGATGAAATAATGTCTCAAGGAAGAAGGACAAAGCTAAGATATTTATGAGGTTTGGAGGTCTGGTGTAAAGTGGGTCTTTTGATTTGATTAAGGTTTGTGCCGCAATACTTTCAGATTAGTGGACATAGAAAAGTTAGGATTTTAAGGCAAGGGTATCAAAGAGTCAAGGAGAGTAAATAATTATTTCATGGTATTTATTGAAAACTGAGCAGTTTTAAATGTGTTTTAGGGAAGTTTCTAGAAGAAAGAGAAATAATTCTTTGGAACTTTTAACTTCTTGGGCAAAAGTTTTCTGGAGGAGTAAAATCACGTTGGAGAAGACAATGGAAGGAAAAAGTCATGTGAATGTAGAACAGTAAGGTGTGTGGATGCAGATGTTTTTGGTCTCCATCAATGTCAGATGATTGGTCTTGACTTATTATTTGAAAAATATCGTTACATGATTTATACCTCAAAGAATCAAAGACTATACGAAGATGAAATTTTCCCAGACTGAAGTACCCCCCAAATGAAAATTATCCACTTATGCCTAGAATCTATTTCACTAACTTCCAAGTTCACACCTCCTGTTCTGCCTAAACTTACCTACAAACCTTCAGAATGAAGATCTTTAAAAAGAGATAAAGGTCACCTCGAGCTTGAGACTGGAAACATTTAGAGGCTTGAAGGAGAAAAAAGAATCCATTATATTCATTTAATCTACTATATTCTCTAAGGACCTCCAGATCCTAAAACTGTGCTTGCCATATAAGATGTGCTCAATAAAGATTTCTTGAACTGATGTTGAATGAACAGTAAATGATAATAACAAAAGTTAATATTAATATTTAATGAGTACTTAACTCTGTACTAGGTATCAAGCTAAGCATTGATATGGATTATTAGATTTATTCCACATAGGCATCCTAAGAGATGGGTACTATTTAATTCCTATTTTCCAGAGAACAAAACTAAGTTAAAGATGAAGTAAAAACACCCAAAGCCTATAAGCAAAGACACAGAGCCAGGATTGGAACCTAAGTATGCCTAATTACAAAGCTGAGAATGCTGAGCCCAACATCTTATTTGTCATGTTATAAAAAGAAAAGGGCAGAAGAATATTAGATTATGAGTTGGGAAAAGGAAAATTATAGTGTGGAAACCTTGATTCTAGGATTTCTACAAATGTTTGCAGTGTATGTAAATTCCCGGCCTTGCTGTTTCTATTATGACATGTTTGTTTTGTTTTTTTTTTTAAGTTTCCTTCATACTTTGTACAAATTTTATTCTTATAGCAAACATCACAGTGCAAGGCAATTCTTCTTTTCATGGGGTCTTTCCTACTGAATCATAAACTCTTTGAGGAAAGGAAACTTATCTTTGTATCCATAGGACCAGGTATAATGCTGGGCACAGATATGACAATCAACATATCTGTTGAATAAATAATATGTGACTTTCTCATATAAAATAGCAACAAGCACTTTAAATGTAAAGGCCTAGGGGGTTTTTCATTGGTCGCACCTTGAAAGAGTCTAATAAATAATACCTTAACTCTTCCTCATCCAAGTTCTGAACACATTGAGAAATAATAATAATAAAGCAGACAGGCACTAAAATATCATCCTTATAACTGAATCCTTGTAAATATAATTGAAAATATCATCTTTATAATCAGCTTATAATAGAGCTGATTTGGGAGAATATAGCTTGTGTCTCTTGGTGAGTGGGCTTCTTTATATTTATATTAAACTCCAAAATTAGCAAACATCTATAAAATCAGGGATAGTAGAAATCTGTGGCCTTCTGCATGTAGTTAACACAGCCTTTTTCATTAAATGCATGCTCTCTGCAAGCAAGTGGATTCCCCCAGAAGGAGAGAAAGGGACTGAATTATTCAAACACAGCCATTGGGTGAAGTCTCTCCTCTACCCGGGGAAGGAGTAAGTGAGAGGCAAGGGGACTGAGCTAGTGAAGCATGATCCACATAATAAGAAAACATAAGGAAAGGGTATCTGTGGTTTTCCCAGCTGTACCGGAGGCAGCATAGATAGAGGGCATCTTGAGACTACAACAAACTGCAACTACTCTGATACAGTATCAGAGAAGGTGACAAGTTTCTGAAGAAAAACAAAAGAAAGAAAAAGAAATAGCTACTGAAGTCATAAAAGTCTGAGGAGGAAAGAAAATGACAATACAGGGAGCCTGCAGAAATTAGGAAGGGCTCTTGAACTGGTAGAAAACTTATTTATTTTCCTGAAAAGACTAATATCTACTGGTGCAGTTTCTGACACTATGAGGCTGACAGAAAAGGGCTCCTCTTTGAAATTTTATGCAAGATCCATAAAGGATACCAGATCTGCTCCATGAAGACTATACTTTCCTAGGCTTGGAGATGGCTTTTTACTCATCCGTATAGTCAATGCTGAAGGAATACAAGAACCAGACAATCCATCAATCAATCTATCATTTACAAGGCCAATATTGTTTGTGGTACAAATGATCACAGACCAGCCTAGAGCTGGTATTTTCTCACAGTAGATGCTATACAAAAAATCTGGCCACCATGGAAGAGGAGTCCCCCGTGTGTTCACAGCAGTGGCTTCAGTATGGGAAAAGCACTGGTAGCATTTACCGGCATTTCAGCAAATAAATGAGTGAAGGAAGAGAAAGCAATTTTATTTTTAAGTTAGAAAATCCTAAAACCAGCATCACAGGGAGACTTAGAATTCAACTGTTTCCCTTACTGGAAACGATCTCTTAAATAATGCAAAGAGAAAGCTGCATGTACATCTTCAAAGAGTAAGTGTTATGAAAAGGCAAGAAGCAGGCCGACCAGATCCCGGAAAATCCCAGTGCTGCTATGGGAGGTGCCCAGGCTGTCAGTGTAGGCTCTGCCTAGGCAGAAGCTTCTGCAAATAAGGGATGCCCAGTGCTCAGGCCAGGTAGTAAAAGGATCGACTCAAGCCTTCTTATCACCTCAAGGTACAAAAGATGCGTGGGATTAGAACCATGTTCTAATGATGTTAGAACACATCAGCTTTTGTTCTTGGGGCTAGTTTCTTTGCCCACAGACTGGACATAACACTTTGAAAAGAGATATAAGTATCTCATATCTTATATCTTAACCTCTGTGGGCCTCTGATTACAAATCCATGAAATGGGAATACCAGTCCATGCTGTGCAGGTTTTTTGAGATGAACAAGGGAGGTAATTATATAGTTGTACTATACAAACTGGAAGGTGTATTAAGACTGTCCATGGTCAGTGTTCACAGAAGGTTAATAAGGCAATTGCCTAGGAAACCACCTGGAAACAGCCAGGTCTGCCTTCGACCACAGATGTAGTTGCTAAGTTTTGATTTTGATCTTCTTCCCTTTCTACTCCTGTGACGCATCCACTTTTCTGGGCATTTCCAGAAGGCATCTTTCTTTCAGGGTGTATTGTTCCTATAATTTCCCCTTAGGGTTTGCTTTCAGTGACAGCATCTTAAGTAAAATTGAGTACGTTCCCTTGCTTTTCTCTCCGGATCAAAATGTACTGGTTCCTCTTCCCATTCCCTCAAAACTTTTGTTTTCTCTTATGGAGGGGAAAGGCATGACTTACACTGAGCGAGGTACTCACTAAACAAAGAACTTTATATATCTTATCCAATACAAACATTCTCAAAGTGCCATCCCTGGACCAGCAGTATGAGCACCTCCTGGAAACTTGTAAGAAATATAAATTATCAGCCCCCATTCCTGACTTGCCATAGCAAAAACTCTGGGATAGTCTATGTGTTAACAAATTTTCCAAGTGATTCTGTGAACCCTCAAATTTGAAAAACATTGATCTAATGCAACTGTCCCAACAAGCCAGCCAGATAAGCATGATTCACATTATACAGGTAAGGAAATTGGGTTTGGGAGGTTAAGCAACTTGCCTGAGGTCATACTGCTGCTTATAAATAGCAAGGCTGGGATTCAAATTCAAGCCAGCCTGGCCATATCCATGCTGTCTCCCATAATACCATAAGAATCATGACTGAACATGGCATCTCATTCCTCTGAGAAAACAGTTGCATTCTAGCAGCCACCTGGTACAAGAGCTGGAACATAGGGTGTGGAATCACTAGGACAAACAAATAAACCCTGATTGTGTACTTCCTAGCTCTGTGACTCTGGGAAATTGGTTCAACATCAAGCCTTAATTTCTTCATCTGTGTAAATTTGACTTGATTTTATTTTTACAAATTTTACCAACAAAAGTTCCAGATTGTGCTCTTTTCATTTATGGAAGAGCACATGACATTGAGGCATGGAAGTTCCCTTACCCCCATTCCTGAAGATAAACTTTTTGTGTTTTGAAGCTCTTTAGAGGCACTCAAGTCCTATTGACCAAGAGGGGGAGCAAAATCAGCTGCTGTGTGTAAAGGAAAAGGAGGAGAAGTTATAAAATAGGCGCGTTATGTCACCTTCCACACCCAGGGTTATGAACAAACTTAGCTCCTTAGTGATCTCATCTCAGTTGAAGACAAGATCTCTTATCTGAAACAGGGGAAAGTATAGAAAACACTTTTGCATCTAGAAACTGTAAAGGAAAACAGCCTGACCATTAGCTGATGTACAAAAAAAAAAAAAAAAAGTGTGTTCGAATCTGCAATGGACAGACACCAGAACAGAGTCTGACTTGGCATTTCCCAGAAGGCTGGAGCTATGGAGCTTGACCCCTGATTAGGACAGATAGAGTCAAGAACTTGGAGTTGTCATCTTGGGAGAATAAGCAGGGGCACACTTTTCTTGACTCAAGTCTAAATGGAAGATATGTAAAGTTTTTTTCATTCAGTGAACCTCAGTTTCCTCATCTGTAAAATAAGGATGAAACGAATGTTTCTAGAACTGCACTGAGACCAATAACATTTATAAATTCAATTTCATTGCCAATTCCTATTCATTCTTACTGGCTACCCAGACGGCTGTGTTGAGAAGGATTCTGAAGCTCATTGTCACAGTTGATTAATGATGAATAACATAGACATGGTACAAGGGGATAGAGGTTGCCTTTAAGATAAAATCTAAATTACTTAACATGGTTTAAAATAAAGACCTTTATGATTTGGCTGTTGCAGACTTCTCCAGTTTCATTTCATCTCTCAGTTACTCACTTTATCCTTGACCATCCAATATGCTCTAACCAAAATGAATACATTTCATTTCCTCAGAGATAGATTTACAATATTGTTTCTTCAGCCTGGAGTGTTCTTGCTGCCTACTTTTCCTCTTTTCAACCTTTACCACATTCTTACTTCCCAGGTACACATGGGTGTGCACGCGCATACACCACATTTTGCACGGCTAGTACCAAGGTTATATGCTCCTGTGGTGTGCTCCTTAGCACCCCATCATATCCCTAAAGTGTGATTATCTGCTTCCTCATCTTTCTCTTCACTGGACTACAATCTCCTGGGTCATAGATCCTGTGCCTGCTGTCACCCAATAGCAACATGCCCCACCGAGTTTAAGTTCTAGGTAAATATTGTTGAATTAACCAGATTAATGAAGCAGTGATATATGCCTAAGATAGTCAAGTTAACAAAGTAAGGAACTGGAATCACTAACTTCTCCCTATACAAGCCTAAAAGCTGTATGCAATTCAGTCATTGCATCCATGCTTCAGTTTCCTCAACGAAAGAATGGAGACATAACAGTACCTACCTAGGGGTGCTATGAGTAAATACATACATGGAGAACACTTAAAAAGTGTTGGGCACTAAGTAAACACAACACAAATATCAGCTTCTAGTGTTATTAGTTGTGATGGACCAGTTGTTTTGAAATCACCAAAATCTGGACAATTCCTTAATCTTGATCATAACACATTATGAGACTGAGCATGTGAAAGCCTTTAAAGTTAGGTAGTAAAATCAGGAATAGCAACTTTAGCACTCAGTTCTCAAGTCTGAGCTCTCTCCACTGACATTACTCATGCAATAACCATAACACCTCATTTCTTAAGCATTTAAAGATTAGGCATATAGATCATACAGTAAACTGAAACCAATTGTAACATAAATTGCCACATATAATACAACCAGTATATACCTTTTTTATTAATATTGAAACATGTATTGTTTTCTACCTTTGCCTGTTCTAGTCTGGTAGAACAAAACCAGTGCCTCCTACTATGTGTACCACCTGATGATACATTAAAGTATTAAATAACTATGACTGGCTGTAGCCAATAAGTCATTTTTCTCACTTCATCTATTGTCATCTATTATCACTTACATAATCAAGATTTTTATATTCTTAAAACATGATTACTTAGCAATATAAATATATATATACATACACACATGCATATGGCACTGAACTGTGAGGAAAGTAGATATTGAGTCATGGCTGAAATCTGGTCCAGACTTAACTCTCAAGGGCTTTCCTTGCTTTTTGTGCTCAAATTCAGAATGAATTGAAACTCTGGACTAATGACATGTCTTCATTTCACACAATACATGTAAAAGCATCAACTGAGTAGTACTAAACACAAACATCTTTAATAAGTTTAAATTCAGATCATTTTTCCCTCACCCCATGGAAAATGACACAATATCCAGGTGCCTTGCAGAATCAAAAGTCAGTGGTAATATCTCATATACAAACATAAGAGAAAAACTCAAATGTAGATCCATTATTGTAAATCTTCAAAAATTATAGATTGTAGAGATAGTGGGAGAGTTAAAGTCACATTGGCCCTAAATAACTGACAAAGCGGGGCGCCTGGGTGGCGCAGTCGGTTAAGCGTCCGACTTCAACCAGGTCACGATCTCACGGTTCGTGAGTTCGAGCCCCACGTCGGGCTCTGGGCTGATGGCTCGGAGCCTGGAGCCTGTTTCCGATTCTGTGTCTCCCTCTCTCTCTGCCCCTCGCCCGTTCATGCTCTGTCTCTCTCTGTCCCAAAAATAAATAAACGTTGAAAAAAAAATAAAAAAAAAAATAACTGACAAAGCTATGAATTTATGAACTCTGAAAAGTGTGTTTCTTTAAGTAAGTTTCTCTAGAAATAAAAGTTGTGATTTCATATAACCAAAGGTATAGGGGAAGAAAGCTACCATTTTCAAAAAACTCAATGAACCAGTCCCATGACCCTCCATGTAGAAAACGGCAGAAAACTATCTTATTGATCTTTTTAGCTCTTATGCCTATCAAAGAGGGAAAAATATAATAGGCACTCAAAAAATGCCTGTTGAGTGGATCTGGGGTATTAAAATGGAAAATATCTGATTCCTGATAGGATTAGTTAATTCCAATCAGATATACAATTTATTTCAAAACATTTCTCAAGTGATGTTTATGTCACAAACTGACTGCTACATGTTATCTATGGAATGGCTTTCAATTTGAAACCCCAACAAGTTTAAATCCAAAGTTCATGAGTTCAGGTGAGTTTTCCTTTACACAGCATAAAATGAATCAGAACTCATTGGCAAATAAGCAAAGTAAGCAGAATTCAACTCTCAGAATAATTTCATTTTCTAAAGGAAAACGCTGCTACACCTGTACAATAGCTAAAACAAGTACCGTCAGACAAACAAGCAATGAATAGGGAATACTGATACCCTTCATGATGCCCCAAGAAGAAAGAATATAGAAGGAGGAATGACTGAATGAGTTCACTCCCTCAGAACCTGCATATGATATTGATACCAGCTTAGTGAACAGGGGGACAAAAAAGAATAAAAGACTTGGTTATTAAAAAGGATCTATGAGCCTACAGAACCCTGCAGATCCTACAGAATCCACTTGAAAAGGTGCCGAGTAGTGAGTCTGTCACCACACATGCTCCAATGACATATGGCCAATAGGTTGTTGGTAAATATTTAATACATTGAAACGCGAGACTCTGCTGCCAAGCTGCTAGGGTTACAAAGAGGTAGAGCCATTCTGACAAAGCCAGGGCTGCTGGTGACAGTGGTGCTGTGTTACAGAGCTCATATCTGCAGACTAAAATTAAAACTCACTCCATTCATATAACAGCTCCCGGCAGGAGACCTCGGTAGATTTTCTCTTTAGTTAAAGCTGTCTTCTACGGTTCACCAGCTTTAGCACAGAGGGAAATTATATTGTTGGACCTTCACATCTGTCTTACATACTCTACAGTAACTTGAGTTGTTGTTTGGTGTTGGAATTCCCAAGTCCCCAAACCAAAAGCAGTGTTTACTTTTTGTCAAATTTGTCACAATCTCCTTATTCTGGTAATATAGGAGAGATTCTGGGCAAGCTGGTCCAAGGTGAGAAAAGAAGTCTGTCTGATTAAATTTTTTATCAGCGGTCTGAATTTTGGATGACTATAACCATGGCCCAATTCCTGTATAGCCCTGAAGAAGTTTTAGAGTATTCAACAATCTACTAAATTGGAGCATTCATCTCTGTTCCCTACCACCCAATACTGTTGACTCACACCAAAAATTCAGGTCACACAGAAAGTAACCAGAGAAAGAGAAGAATGTTAATAATATTATTAGTTACTATTTTTGACTGCCTGTTTGCACAAGTTCTGTGCTAAATGTGGTGGGTACATTATTTCCCTTAATCTTCACAATAACTTTGTGCAGCAGGTATTATTATCTACCCTTTATAGAGGAGAAACTGAGACTCAGAAAAAGTCATCTGTCACAGTGGGAAAAGCCCAAAATTAGAACATAGGTTTGTCTGATGTAAAGCCTATGCTCTTTGCCACCAAACTGTGAGGATAGAATCTCTGAAAAGTCCTCCCAGGGGAAGGGTCCTATGTGACCAGGCAGGTTATACAGATGTGAGAAGCAGGCTGAGAGTAAGATAGAGACATAGGTATAAGAACTATTTTTCTTTTCCTTATAGAAAAAAATGACTAATTGAAATCGAAACATTGCCTTAATATTAGGGATACAATTAAAGGGAAGTTGGGGGTGAGGGACTGTTGTGATTCCAGAACTAGCAAAAACGGGGTGAGTCTCATTAGACTAGATCATGTCCCAGTGTTGATCATGTGCTGAGGTATATCCAGAATAAAGTTCAAAACCAGATAAGAGAAATCTGTTGTATGTATAAAATCAGCATGTCCCAGGGAGCAGAGCTAAGGTTTAGGACATGGAAAGACCAATGACGAGGAAAGCTCAAGGGGGAGAACTTGAAAAGTTGGTAAAGGGACTGCATCTTACCAGTAATGAATTTTGGCTATGCTGAGAGGCAGGTCCTGCACTAGAAGCTGTATATTTTATAGTCATGATGCAAGGAACATCTTCTAAGAAGGTCACTGGAGAGGGGTGGCAACATAGTACCTGATTTTCTCTTTGGATTCAGTCTTCCCTTGTTTCCTAGGTACAAAATATAAGTAAGACACACGTAAGTATATTTAGTTGCTAGGTGATGGAGGCCTCTATTAATTATTTATGTCCCTCCTGCTACCTGGCTTTGGCATTTATTCTCATCTCATTGCAAGGCAAAGCTCCCTCTGTCCACCCCGCTCCTCCCACCCCCCAACACATACAACATGCCCTGACTGGCCACTCTGGTTAATGCAGTGGTCTTTAGGGCACAGTCTGACTCACAGCCCCAGGGTTTACACTAGGATCTTAGCTCTCAGCCAACTAGCACGGCTGCCTAGAGGTCAGGTGACCAAGTCTGTGATGCATTACTCATTGTCAAATTTCAGCCAAATGAGGAACATATGTAAAACTTATAGGCATTCTGGCATCACTCTTAATTAGTAACCACGATCTGAGCATTTGTTATTTAAGCTCATTTAATTCCAGCCAGATTACAGGGTGTTGCAATGCAAGCTGCCTTCTGCATCATCATGCGAGGTTCCATTAGCAGGCTTCAGGGAAGCATGAAAAGTCACATTCAATCATTTCTCAGAGCATACTGTCCTGAGCTAGAGGCAACGTGAGCCTCCAGGGCCACCGCTCTGGCCAGGGTGGACCACCAGGAGTCGCTATCAGGGAGGGACTGCTGGCTAGCACACCTTAGTGACTGCTGCAGGCCTTTTCAATTTTCCACCATATGTTACATAATAAACATCATTTAAGAACCATGCTCTTGTGAGTGTGTATACTCACTCACCCAAGTCATCAGAGAAAAAGATTTTTCCTCATAAAGACGGTGGGATCAGGAAATGCCAGTGCTGACCTGGATGGAGAGTACGATGCCTAATGAAGATTAATGAATTTTTTAAAATAAAAACAAGTGTCAAATTATGGGTTCAAAGGCGCTTAGTTGGCCATGTGGTTGCGTGTCAGAGGGCTTGATGTACTGTGGTCAAAATGTTACAGCTCTTTCTAATAAAGCCTAAAACTTTTGAATGCAGAATCTGGCAGAGGTTGTCTCTGCACAGACACGCAGGGAAGACTGTGCCAGAGTGTGCAGAAAACCAGGAAGGCCAAAAGAACCAGGAAAGAGAAAGATGTTCAATAAACTCTCTCTTCTTGTCCTTAGCAGGGAAGGAGGTTATTTCAGGACCTTTGCATTCTGAGGACGATTTGGCTTTGAGGTTCATGTTTTTGACTAGGGAAAAGCAAAAACAAAACAGAAAATGGGGCAAGTGTAGAATGGAGCCCAAGGGGAGAGGAGGAGTTATCTAAATGTGGTTGGGAATTGTGCGGTGTCATTTGGTTCATCTCGGCTTCCACATGGGAAGTGTGAGCCCTGGATTCTAGTTCTACTTCTACTCCTATAGAACTTGGGCCAAGTATTGCATTTTGCTGGGTCTCGTTTTCCTTACTGGAAAAAATGAGGAGTTGAATTACATGACCCCAAAGATCTTTTCCAATTTGAATATTCTATTATTATTTTAAGTGTTGAAGTCTGACTCCTCTATCAGACTTCTTAGTGTTTGATATAAATCCCTGTTAAAAATGTTCTCTATTTTAAATGTTTGTTTGTTTGTTTGTTTATTTATTTATTTAGAGAGAAAGCACAAGTGGGGGAGGAGCAGAGAGAGGGAGAAGAAGAAACCCAAGCAGGCTCCATGCTGTCAGCGCTGAGCCCAACATGGGTTTGAACCCATGAACCATGAGATCACGACCTGAGCAGAAATCAAAAGTCAGACGCTTACCCAACTGAGCCACCTAGGTGCCCCCCAAATTTTCTCTATTTTATTTTTTTTTAATTTATTTTTTTAGTGTTGATTTATTTTTGGAAGAGATAGAGAGACAGAGTGCAAGCAGGGGAGAAGCAGAGAGATAGGAAGACACAGAACCTGTAGCAAGCTCCAGGCTCTGAGCTGTCAGCACAGAGCCAATGCAGGGCTCGAACTCAGGAACTGTGAGATCATGACCTGAGCTTAAGTCAGACACTTAACTGAGCCACCCAGGTGCCCCCAGTTTTCTCTATTTTAAAGCAAAAGCAACAAATACAGTAACAATAAGCCTTTACTAAGGATTTTAGAACTTAAAAACTTGTTTCAATGAACATGTGAGTTTAGGGCCTTCTTTGTGCTCAGTCCTCTGGTAAGAGCTGCTGGAGAGATAAAGAGACATGTAAAGTAACTTCTATCCTCAAGAATCAGGCAGGCCAGTCTGAAGAACACACACATACACATGAAGTAATGAGTAAGTGAGAGAGTGTGGGACACAGTGGAAAATTGTGACAGGTCATCTATCTGTGCAAGGGATGTCTGAGGACTGAGTGGTCAGCATGAGCTGGAGCAATCTGAGATCTTGGAGGAGGTAGAACTGACATGGGGCTTTGAAATATACCTACAGAGGAGTGGGAGCAGGGGATAGCCTAAGAAAAGATGAGAAGTCGTTTATAAATTATATGATGTATGTAAGCAGAAAGAGGGGCAGAAAAATAACCTAGATGGTAAAGAAAGAATCATTTCATGAAGTAGTGGGAAATATTTGAATGATGTAGAATCAAAAGGAAGACCTTGAAAACCAGCAAAATTTAGAATCTATACCTATATACACGTGTGTGTGTGTGTGTGTGTGTGTGTGTGTGTGTGTGTGTGTATGCTTGGTTTCGAACATAGTTTTGAATCATATAGTGGTCTCACTTTGTATCGGCTGTTTTAATTTAGTATTTTCCTAAGTACTTTTCATGTATTATGTATGCTATATGAACTTATTACACACCTATAAATTATCTCATCAGTCTAAGGCTACCTAGATTTGAATCCCTGCCTGGCCACATGCTACTTGGGTGACCTTGAGCAACTTATTTGTCCTCTGTAAGCCTCAGTTTCCTGGGGCTCCTGGGTGGTTCAATCGGTTGAGCATCCGACTTCGGCTCAAGTCATGATCTCATGGTCCGTGAGTTCGAGCCTTGCATTGGGCTCTGTGCTGACAGCTCAGAGCCTGAGGCCTGCTTTGGATTCTGTGTCTCCCTCTTTCTGCCCCTTCCTCACTCATGGCTGTCTCTCTCTCAAAAATAAATAAACATTAAAGAAAATTTTTAAAAGCCTCAGTTTCCTATCTGTAAAATTGGAATAATAATGAAGTTTTTATGAAAATTAAAGGCAGAGTCTGGCACAGTGTAAGCAGTCAATAAATGTTGCTCTTAAGTAGATTTACAATAATTTACTTAATCACTCTCCCAATTCAGGAATTTATGTTGTTTTCAACTTTTTACCATTAAAAAAGTTACTGCTGTTCACCGCAGAAAGCTTTTTTGTTGTTAGAATTACCTATTTCTTTAGGAGAGAGGTTCCCAGAATTGGAATTATCAGAGTCAAAGGGTGTGAATGTTTAAAGATGTTTGTGACAGCTTGCCAAGTAACTCCTCAATGGGTTGTGCAACCTTGCCTGCATGGAGGAATATCGTCTTCTTTACAAAGCAAAAGAAGTCACCAAGTTGATACGGGGGACTCAGTGTTGTTGGTTGGATTTGCATTTCCTAGATTACTGGTAAAAATGAACATCCTCCCATCTTTGTATATGAGCAATATTTTCACTTTTGTGAATTGTCTGTTCATTATTTTTGCTCATAAATCTGTTTAAGTCTTGAGCACCTTAACATTGTTTTTTCTTGGTGTTTTTTTTTTAATTTTTTTTTCAACATTTATTTATTTTTTGGGGGGACAGAGAGAGACAGAGCATGAACGGGGGAGGGGCAGAGAGAGAGAGGGAGACACAGAATCGGAAACAGGCTCCAGGCTCCGAGCCATCAGCCCAGAGCCTGACGCGGGGCTCGAACTCACAGATCGCGAGATCGCGGCCTGGCTGAAGTCGGACGCTTAACGACTGCGCCACCCAGGCGCCCCTCTTGGTGTTTTATATTCAGTTAGTTCTTAGGTGATAGTTAGCAGACACTGGTATATTCCTCCTTAAGCATTTTCATATCATTATTCTACCTGTCTCATCTTCTATATGAGAACAATAGCTCATAATTCTTTAGTATCTAAACAATGCTTAGTGTCTAAAGCAATGCTCTGTATACAGTAGGCATTCAATAGATACTTGATAAACAACCCAAATAATATCATTTTTTTACCACTCTGATCAATAGTTTTCCAAAATTTGAAATATATATACATATATATATATGTGTGTATATATACATATATATGTATACACATATATATATACATATATATACATATATATGTATATATACACACATATATATATATGTATGTATATATAGCCCTCAGTGCATGGCTCTCAACTATAGTCACATGCTTTTATTAGATAAATACCAAACTTGCATCTTATTACAAAATATATCATTGAGGCTTTGTCAGGGAAGAATAGTGTCTTCGTTTGAACTGCTATAACAAAAATACCATAGACTGGTGGCTTAAACAACAGACATCTCTATTTCTCACACTTATGGAGGCTGGAAAGTCCAAGATCAGGTCACTGGCAGACATATCTGGTGGGAGCCTGCTTCCTGGCTTGTAGAGCCCGCTATACCCTTATATGGCCACCAAGCGCTTGTCTCTCTTTTTTTTTTTTTTTTCAACGTTTATTTATTTTTGGGACAGAGAGAGACAGAGCATGAACGGGGGAGGGGCAGAGAGAGAGGGAGACACAGAATCGGAAACAGGCTCCAGGCTCTGAGCCATCAGCCCAGAGCCTGACGTGGGGCTCGAACTCACGGACTGCGAGATCCTTACCTGGCTGAAGTCGGACACTTAACCGACTGCGCCACCCAGGCGCCCCTATCTCTTTTTATAAGGACACTAATCTTGTTATGGGAGCTCCACCCTTGTAACCTTATCTAAACTTAACTACCTTCCAGAAAGTCCCATATCCTAATATTATCTCACTGGGGATTAGGACTTCAATGTATGAATGGGGGGGAAGGCACAAACATGTAATCCATAATGAATAATATTTGTTGATAATTCCAAACATATAATCAGACTACTTGTGCCCAGGGAAACACTTCCTCAGTCTAAAATATTAACTCCATTATTCAATAAGCACTTTGGTCTGCAAAAAAGGGGAAAAGAGAAGGCACTATTTCCCCCTAATACTCTTTGGGCACAGAAGTTTTGATGGATAGCAGAGGAATAATGAAGTGCATATTCTCCTGGACAGTCTGACGTAAGCAAGGGAAGCAGAGTGGCCTATATTTCATGAAGGAAACATTGACAAGGGCCAAACTGCATGCTCTCAGCACTTGGGTCATTTCATTAGCATTTGTTATTTTTATACATTGGTAGTTATGGATGTCAATGGCATTTTAATATCCCAGAATGGTCATAGTACCAATATACTCACTCCCACTAATATTTCATGGCTCATGGATCATTTTCAAATCAAGAGCCAGGGTGGTAAAATGTCTTAACACTTTCTATAACAGAGCTAGGAGGAAGAAAAAAAGATATTCTCTCCTGGGTATACAATATACTCTCCCACTTAGCTCATGATAACTAACATTATTTTTCATTTATTTTTATGAGATTTATAGGATACATTTCCCCCAGAGAATTCTTTTCAGAATTGCAAGTACTTAGGTGATTTGCTTGCATGCTATTAATTTTTATTTACTCTGTTATAGCTTTTAAGCATTTTAGACTCAGGGATTGCTGTGCCACATCCTCTTAAAGACCCAAACCAAAAACCAACCCCACAGAAGGTCTTTATTTTATGGTCACTACCTCCATGCCATGCACCTTAAGAGCAGAATTAATGTGAATTAAACTCTGATCCCACCTACATCATATTACTGCACAAGACATTATACCTTCTTGTAGGGAAAGCACCTTTTGGGTTGTCTGCCCAACTTCTTTCTATGATAATCAACATCTTGGGGAATAAGAGGTACAAGTGAAATTCCCCAAATCCACCTTTTATTTTTTTGAATTCAGGGAGGACTCTACTAGGGCTGCTTTTGGCCCTAGTCTCAGATCTTCCCAGGGAAAATGGGGTAGAGTGACACAAGGCACTCAGCTCATGGCCCTACCAATGAGCTTCCCTCTGCCACATACATTTCCACCTTTTTTTTTTAAGTTTATTTATTTATTTTGAGAGAGAGGAGAGAGAGAGAGAGAGAGAGAGAGAGAGAGGGAGAATGAATGAGTGGAGAAGAGGCACAGAGAGAAGAGAGAGAGAATCCTGATGCAGGGCTCTATCTCATGAACCGTGAGATTATGGCCTGAGCCAAAATCAAGAGTGGGACACTTAACCAACTGAGCCAGCCAGACACCCCACAGATCCACTCTTTAAATGTAACCCATCCTATCTACAAATGATTGGCTCAAAAGTAGCCACCTGACATGTTGGGCCAACCAGAGCCTTTTCTGAGAATTTTAAATCAGGAGCAAGACAGAAAGGGGAGAAAAGTGAAAAAGCACTTAAAAGAATGGGAAGGTAGAGGACTGGAGAATGGAAAGACAGAGAGATCAAAAAGCCCTAGAATAGGTTTGACTTGTTACAAAAGCAAAAGTGGCATGACATGGCCAGCAGTTTTCTGTCACAGGCATCAAAGGAGCACAGGTGCTTATGTCCAGGGACAGCAGAAGAAGCACATAATTAGAAAGGAGCAGAATACAAGGAGGAGAGAATCTTGATGGCTGTCTGGGTCCTGTGTTCAGTCTCTTCCCTAGGTCCAGTTGTATTCTTGCCTGTGGCCTTAGTAAGACAATCTTTTCTTATCTTAATAAATTCCCTCTCTTTAACTTATACCAGATCAAATTGATTTCCATTGGTTGCAATTAAAAGCACCTCGATATATAGAAGTGTCTCTGTCTCCCCAATTGGACCATGAGTTTCTTGAGGGCAGGACTATATTTATCCATCTTGATGTTGCCTCAACATGCCTAAAACAGTGCTTGGCAATAATATGTGCTTAATTAATATTTATGTTAAAATGTTGTTGAATCATCAAGTCATTCAAACATACTCATTAATATTGCATCAAAGAAACCCATTGTGAACATTTTGGGATAA
The DNA here is from genome assembly GCF_014898765.1 of Herpailurus yagouaroundi. Taxonomy (NCBI): domain Eukaryota; kingdom Metazoa; phylum Chordata; class Mammalia; order Carnivora; family Felidae; genus Herpailurus; species Herpailurus yagouaroundi. The sequence continues at coordinate 22,845,982 of NW_024412418.1, forward strand.
TTTTGGCAAATATTTAACAATTGCCACTCCGCTTGGGAGCTAATATACTCCATCCACCTTTGAATGAGATAGAGGTCAGATAATTTCAGATTATTTCAAAGTTGCTTTCTGGCAAGAAAAAGAAAAAAAAGAAAAAGAGAAACTAGTTTTTACGTCTTTCCAAATGTTCCTTCTAATGTAAAACATTTCATACCTACATATATATTTTTTTAAGTATAACTCTGAAATTTTCCAATTCATAGTATGTGGATACCTACTCAATTTGCAAACATATGCTAAACCCTTACCTCATCCTAGGTACTATATCAGGGACCAAAACAGAAAGGAAAGAGATTAAGAGAGTCTCTAATCTTTTCCCACTATCTAGTGGGAAACAGAGTTACAAAAATATGTAACTATAGTGCTTGCAAAGGTTCTAGAGTGGAGTTCTCAGTGGAGGAAAGGATTAAAAATCCTCCCAAAGGACACAAGCTTTGAACCAGATATTGAATGATAAATAGGAGTTATTCCAGAAAATTTTTTAAAAAATGCATTAAGTAGTATAAAATGGAATATAAAATAGCAAGGGTGGGGAGGTTGTTTGGGTTGATAGTGAAGGCCTTTACTGTAATTCACACTTAGAAGTTCAGGTATCATCTTGTAAACCATGATACAATGAAACGATGACTTTTTAAAAAGATTGATGGTATAAAATGATCACACGTGTGTGATTTAACTAATTATTCAATAGATGCCATGACTGAGAATTTACCAAGTGCCAGGTACGGTAAATCAATACGTGTATTACTATGTAACACTATGAACCTATGGGAGAAAAGCAACTCTCCTACAACTAACTGTAAAAGGCATTATCTGAAATTATAAGTACAAATAGCATATGCTAGCTATCCTCAAAATGTTAGTTCTTTTTCCTTGATCTTAGCCTTAGAACTAATCCACTAAACAGAAAGCTCTTTGAGAGTGTGTTAGAGGAGGTCATCAAGAAGATGTGACCACAGGTTGACTTGTGAGCTGGATCCGGGCAATTGGAGGCTCCTTACCCCCTCCCATGTCTTTGGAATGGGACATCCTGCCTGCTATTTCCATACTAGCAGCTGTTTAGGATGTGTGTAGTCTTAAGAAAAGGTGTTGTTGAAATCAACTGGACTGAATATGTAACTGAACCTAGTTAAGGCCTCTGTATAAACTTTATATTCTGGAAGGCAAGTATGGAGATGGAGTCATCTTCAGGCTGCTCAAGTTAAGCTTTCTATGTAAATTCCTTCACTTATTAAACCTGTCACCTACCAATCTGGAGAGGTGTGCCTCATTCTTCAGTTGCTCCTTGCCCTCTGGGTACAGGAACCAGTTTGGGAACCAATGTGGTGGGTGCTGTGATTTATTCCCCTTTGAAACTGGAGGCACATAATAAGAAAGCAGGAAATGTTTTGATGAATAAATTTATTGACAAATTACTAAGTCTCTAGTGAACAGTGGAGGCACAATAGAGTAAGGTCTTATTTATAGTCAGGAAACTCCCACATCCAACTTGAAACCCTCTCTAGTATCTTTAATACCTATCTTCTCCTTTCTTCCCCAAGGAAACTGCCACCATAATGACAGAAATTAATAGGAAAAGAAAGGGCAGCCAGGGTGCAAGGCCCATGGTCAGGGTTTTAGGGTTTCCAGGTTACTGGTCCCATACTACTTATAGAGCATATATTACCTTGGACATGCTTTTAACCCCTCTAGAAGTACCCTTCACTCATAGAAGTCTACTTTATGGTGAGTACCTGGGTGACTAAGTTGGTTGAGCCTCTGACTCTTTATTTCATCTCAGGTCATGACCCCAAGATCATGGGATAGAGCCCTGTGTCAGGCTTTTCTCTGAGTGTGGAGCCTGCCTAAGATTTTTTTCTCTTTCCCTCTGCCCCTCTCCCCTGCTTGCACTCTCTCTAAAATAAAATAGAATAAAATAAAATGAAACAAAACAAAATAAGATACAAAAATATAAATAACAAAATAATAAAATAAAATACAATAAAATAAAAAGTTTACTTTCTGAGTAATGGAATAATTTAATAGTATGTAATGTGAAGTACTATATAAATAAAAATATGTTAAATGGTAAAAATGGGTTAACATAGAACCATTACTAGTCCAGTGTTTTGAATGATATGGAAATAGGAGTAACTGATCACAATCAAGAAGAAACAATTATTTTCAGGCACCTCCTAAAACCTCTACTACCTATGTCTTTTAATTCCTCCTCAACCAATAGACTTTAACCAGCTCAGACTCCATCTCTGAGGATGAGGTTTAACTAGCATGAATATTTCTACATAATGTGTGCAATAGTGTCTTTGGGGGGAAAAGCAAGATTAAAATAGTATGACTGACCTACCTCTTCAACCCAACCATCCTCAATCAATACCATATCTTAGGGCCCCAGGCAACCCACTAGCTCAGGGAAAAAAATGTCTTCTCCCCATAGATCTGGCATTTTGGTCCAGGTGCACCAGAAGACAAGAGCATTCATCTTCTTTAGAAACTTCTAAAATAGGCACTTGCCAGAGGCAGGGCAGCAGGCAGCAAGACCCACTGGCCCAAGAAATATTTTGAGAACTGAAGAAAATTGTGTCTACCAATATGACATTATTCCTATTGGCATAACTTCTAAAAGACTCTAGAAGACCACACCAAGGTTAAACAAAATTGAGGAACCATTTGATAAAGGCAAACCAATACCTACTGTTCATCCCCAAAACCAAGAGATCCAGATTCCAGTCCTAATGCCACCACTTAATCTGGTGTCCTAAAGCAGGGAACTTAGGGTCTGTGGGTTTCTGTTTCTTCTTGTATAAAATAAATGTGTTGGATTAGAAAGGTGGAAAAGTGACTCACGTAGTCTCTGGCTAACAAGTCTAAAAGCAATTTACTAGAAGGATTTAAATGGCTCACACCATTGAGGAGACCTGGAGAACCAGGCCAGAAAGTGGCAGGGACCAGAAAGGCTCTGGAGACCTTGGAAGGAGGAATTCCTGTACATTGTAACTAATATGTCCATACCAAAGCATTTTGGTCCTTCTTTTCTCTTTTTCTTCTTTTTTTGAATCTGTCTTTCCATCTCTTCATACACTCTTGAGAGAGAGAAACCACTGACCTAGTTTATCTCTCTGACTTCCCACTGGTTAGGTGAGAACAAGACTAGTACATTATAAATACAATGAAATCTGCACATGATTGGGAGTGATTATTTCCTGAAGTGAAGCATGGCTATCATAAATCAGAAAAAGGTAGAACGGACTGAGCAGCCAAAAATCTATAAGTATCCACTTCAATGGGTGTTAGGTTCCTTTACAGAAGTAATATCCTGGGAGTCCATTTAGGCTTTATTTTGATAGAGGTAATTGACAACACAAGGTGAGGATGTACACTTAAAGGCAAATGGCGGCTCCCCTGAGAGTCTGATTTAGTGAGTCTTGGGTGAACCCATGAATGTATAGCTTCAAAACATTCCCAAGGAGGTATGCTTCCAGGTCAAGTTTGGGATCCACCACTGTCCTTCCATCTGTTTAATAGGAGAACACACACACACACACACACACACACACACACACACCTGTCATTATATCATTTGGTAAATATAAAAGCACTCCAGGAAAAGAGAGAGATGAGAGATAGATGATAGATACATTGATAGATAGATAGATAGATAGATAGATAGATAGATAGATAAATGTGACAACTGAATACCCTAACATCATAGTTCCCTAACCTTCTCTATCTTACACTCTAGGCCTGAAGGGCAAAAGGGAGGAGTATTACACAGTATAGTTTAGCCCAAGCAAAAGCAGCAAATACTCTCCCACTCTCCTTTATTAGAAACACTCTATTTAGCAATCCTCCTCCCTCCGGCTGTGCTCACTGCTCCCCCTCCCCACCTCATACGCCATATGCTTTTAATCATGCCCCCACGGTTTCTCTTCCTGCAATGTCCCGGGCAAATTAAACTTGAAAAACAGAAATCTGAGAACTTGGAGCAAACATGGAAACTCGTGACAATGGTGGTAATCAGCAACCAGGCTGAGTCTTCCAGCCTACAGACAGGCAAGGATATTGTTTTGGCGCTCAGTACAATGAAATCCATAGTATACACACTTATGGTGAAAGAGGCTCAGTGCACTCTGTGTGACTTTTCTTAAATTTTCCTCATAGGCTTCTGAAAGTCTATTCTAGAAGGTGCTGTTAGAATAAATCTAGTTCAGATTTGCGATGGGTGGGGTATTCTTTTTTCATTGTTTTTTTCCCTGAATTTCCAATTGCTACATTTTAGGAAACCTATAATATCTTTGACACTGCCTCCAAAATATTGAGTGATATAATTATTTTGGGGGAGAAATCACACTATAACTCCCATCAGATTTTTACAAAGAATTATGCACTACAAAAAACAAAATCCATTCCAAATTCACGCATTTCAAAAGCTAGAAATATAATGGCTAAAGTCTTCAAATCTATAGATCAGAGGTATCTGCTTCAATTCCTTTTCCTACCAACTGTTAAGATGTGAGACCCTGGGCAAATTACTTCTAAATCTCTGTCTCCATAGTCGTTTATGGCAATAAAAATATCTGCTTGATAACACTGTCTTACAAATTAAAATAGATTAAAAATAAAAAATGATTGCATATATGGTACCTGGCTGGCTTAGTCTGCCCAGGCTGCTATAACAAATTACCATAGACCAAGTAACTTATAAAGAACATAAATTTATTTCTCATGGTTATAGAGGCTGGAAAGTCCAAATCAAGGCACTGGTAGATTCAGTGTCTTGTGAGAGCCTGCTTCCTGGGTCATAGATGGCTGTCTTTTCACTGTGTCCTCACATGGTGGAAGGGACAAGGGAATTCTCTGGGGTCTCTCTAATAAGGGCATTAATCCCAGTCATGAGGGCTCTGCCCTTATGACCTAAACACCTCCCAAAGACCACCTCCAAATATCACCACGTAGGGAATTACGTTTCAACATATGAATATAAAGGATACACAAGCATTCAGCCTATGGCATTGGCAATCCATGAATGTTAGATTATTATTATTAATTATTATTATTACTATTATTATGCAATATTATTATCATTGACTGAGAACTTGAAAGCCAAAGATGCCCAATATCATCAGGTGGTGACAGAACCAGAATATGGAGGTAGGTCTTTTTATTTGTAGTAAAATCCACCAATGTGAACAGATGCCCAATTTTACTGGATTTATTGGGATACCCTAGACAAGAAGGAAAAACATCATAATATTAGAAGAAGCATGTTTGCAGCATGGCCAATGTCACGTATGACAGGCTTCACTTCTCTCAAAGATGAGTTCATCTAAAATACCTACTACTGAAATTCACACATTCACAGCCTCACAAAAATTTATGAGACCTCAGAAGTAGTTAATTCAAACATTTCATTTCATAGATAAGAAATTAAAGTTTGGATTGGTCAGCCATTGAGACACAAACAAGGTCAATTGAGAGATAAGCTAAGAGGCCAGTTTATGGTAGACTAAATGACCATCCTAGGTCCCTACTGCATTTTCTAAAACTTTATCTGAGGGTCAGAAGAACTCAGTTTGGATTTAGGGCTGGATATACATACTAAATGTACATTTTCAGAAAATTTATCAAGTACTAGTTAGGTATAAGGTTCATGAGCATCAAGAAATTAAATAGTAAAGAGTAAAAGAGTAAAACAAATCAGGTCTGTGCGTAATGAACTTACATTCTAGAAAACAAAATATACATGAAATGACAGATTACAAACTGATCTAATTGCAATTGTGCTATAACAGCTGAGTAGTCTAAATACACCTGCCTCACACACAGTGTTAGTGTGATTATTACATGAGTGAATGCATGATGGGCATGGAACAGAGTTAGTGAATAGCACTCATCAGCTATTATCATATCAGCTTCCCGATTCCCTACATTGTTTGCCAGTTAGGACTTTATGTGTAAAATGCTTCAAGTCAAGAAATTACATCTCACAAAGTAAGTTGTTTTTGACTCCAGTTTGTCAGAGGTCACCAGGATTTTCATTTCTTTCACAGATACCACTGAAACACTTTCATGTTTGAGAGCTCTTTAGTGATCTTCTCTAGGTTTTATTCATTTTTTCCCCTAGTTCTGGTAAAGCTTGTCCTTTGACAGGTGAAATCATGAGTGACTTAAAATGAAATAGCTTTAAAAAAAATTTAAACACAGAGGATGTTTCTTTTTCTTCACTATTTAAAGAGGTGGGGCAGAGAGCAATGGTCCAGGAGGTTCTTTTCTTCAGTGCTGATCTAAAAGGTCAGGACTCTGTGAAGTTAAATTGTATCTATACTGGAGCTCTAGCAGCCTGCTTGAAGCACAGCTATCCATGATTCTATTCATCTTTCAACCATCTCCTAGCATCTCCATTCTTCCCTCTGTTCCACACTGACACCACATATTCCTCCAAGGCTTATTTTGTGAAATCTCTGCCCTGCTCAAGCTCCCAAGTTATCTCTCTGTTATTGAAGGATCAAGTTGAACTTCTGATGACTTTCTAATCCCAGCTCTGCCTTGCACTCACTGTGTGGCCTTGGGCTAGCTCCTAATTGTTCTAAGCCTATTTTCAATGCATATTAAAGGGGCAAATACCTACCTTCCAGGGTGATTTCAGGATTAAACAAAATGCCATGAAATAGTTTGCACAGGGTTACATTCAGTAAGTTTTCAAAAACCGTTACTGTCCTCTCCTTCTTCTAACAGAGCATCCAGCCACTGATGAGGGTCTTCAGAGGGTGCTCTGTATGGCCTTTGCCTTTGCAGATGGGACTGAGGACTACGATGGCAAGTAAGAGAAAGGACAACCAGCCAGATGTGAAGCCTATGGCCCTGCTGCAACTGCAGCAATTCCTTTTACATCTGCTGCAGATAGTGGGATCCCTCAAGTATTGGGCTTTAAAAAATTACTTTAGCTGTGCCTGGGTGGCCCATTGGTTAAGCATCTGACCCTTGATTCCAACTCAGGTCATGATCTCCAGGTTCATGAGATCAAGCCCTGCATCCAGCTCCATGCTGAGCATGGAGCTTGCTTAGGATATTCTCTCCCTCACTCTCTCCCTCTCTCTCTCCCTCTCCCATTGCCCCTCTTCCCTTTACTCTTTCTCTCTATCTATCTCCCTCTCTTAAAATAAATAAACATTAAAAAAATAATTTTAGATCTAAACTGAGCTGGGAAGTGGGAAAATTAGAAGGAAGAGTGCACAAAAGATTCCCTCACTTCTGATACCAACTGTAAGTTCTCAAAACCACCCTCAGGTACAGTCATTCACTAAAAGGACTCACAGGACACATTAAAAGTGGTTATATCCAAAGCTACAGTTTGTTACAGGTAAAGGATACACATTACAAATCATCAAAGGTGATAGCCCCATTGGGTAGCGTCCATGAGGGTTTCAAACATGTAACTTGAAATTGCCTTTTCCCTGTGGAATCAGGGCAGTGTTATTCTCCTGGTCCCAAAGTGACAATACACATGGGATATTGCCAACCAGGGAAGCTCATCCAAACCATGTTGTTCACAGTTTTTATGGAGATCCATCTTAATAGGCATGATTGATTGCCTATGTAGATGATCTCACTCTTGACACCATGTAATCCAAAGCCTGTACCCTAAATCTCATTGTTAGACAATCCAGTGTGATCCAAGAGCCCCACACAGATAAAGACATTCCTTCCAGGCATGACATTCTAAGATTACCTCCCAGAAGCCAAGGGCAAAACCAGACCTCTCTTTGAGCAAGATTAAATTCTTTGCTACACAGAAACTTACTCTCAAATGCACACTGTCCACTCTAGCTAAGTCAGTTATGATTTCCTGCACCTTGACCTTTTATTCACTTCCGCAGCTGGAATTCCCTATCTTCTTCTCTCTGTTTACCCTTAGTTCAAGACCTACCTCAAGTCACACCATCTCTGTTACAACGAGTAGCTCATTTTAGTCCTTTAGTTTTTTTTATTTCTAGTAGTGTGTTTTATCGATGTACTTCCTAGAACTTCAAAAATATTATGTCTACAATGTTCTGGAGGGGAAAAAAGAGATTATGAGAGAGAGAAATGACTAACATATTAAATCCTGATTTAAGGGAGCTTAACATCTAATAGGACAAGACAGGCAGGTGATTTTTATTCATTGTTTAGTGCATATTAATTATATATATATTCTATACAAGGACCTAAACTAGTTGTTAGAATTTATAATTTTCTAGAATTATAGACAGAAAGAAATGTAAAACCCAATAAGAGAGGATGTGGATGGTGGAATCAGATTCTACTGGGTCTTAGTATCACATGAAGGAACTAAGCTTTTATTCTAGAGTTCTTAATGGTGAAACATTTAGGCTAGTATGATTTTAGGTGGTATGTAGGTAACTCTTTTTAGTTAGTACTTACACGTTTAATGAGTCTCATATAAAAACATTATGTGACTAGCATATTCCAACCTGTGATTTGTTACCATTTATTAATTCTGATAGAGAACATGTACACATGGGAGGGGGAAGGGCAGAGAGAGGGAGAGAGAGACTTCCCAAGCAGGATCTACACTCAGTGTATAACCCAATGCAGGGCTCAATCTCACAAACTGTGAGATCATGGCCTGAGCTGAAATTAAGAGTCAGACACTTAACTGACTGGGCCACCCAGGCATCCTTGTGATTTGTTATTATTACTTAAAACAGGGAAATTATAAAAAGTGGGTAATTTTACAGTTTTAACAACCACTGTGGCCATATTGCTGTATAACCGCTGAATCAGCCCTGGGTATAGATAATCTGTGGCTATGACTAAAATCATGTAATATCTGGAGTTTGAGAATTACTGCTATGGTTAAGGGAATGGCATACTTAGGTATGGCTTTAAGGAAAGTCTCCAAGGGACCGTGGTGGAAAATGGACCAGACTGGGATGAGGCAGGAGCTAAAGAGGCCAGTGAAGATACCACTGGAACAGTTGAGAAATAAGGAAGATAAGAATGGGACCAGAGAAATGGGGTTAGAGAAGAGGGGATAGAAATTTAGCATTCTTTATGGCTTGGAGGATGGACCTGAAATACGAGTTGGAAAGGGGAAAAAAATTTCAGTTTCTAGCTTGTGTTATTCAAGATAATGGTGGAAATAACAATAGGAAATATAAAATGAACAAATATGGAGAGAAAGAAAATGAATTTTCTTAGAAAATAGAATGAGTCCTCAGTATATTCAAATTTATGATATACTATCGCGTTTCATGAATGTTAATTTTCTCTTCAATTAAAATTTAATCAAGGCAAAAAAATAAGTGATATACCTTTTTTTATATATGCCAGAAAATGTTTAGCAAAAGAGCACCAGCTATTTATTGGAAGGCTTTGAGTGCCAGTGTCAATCAGCTGTGTGATCCAGTCCAAGTTGCTTAATCTGTTTCCACATCTCCAAATGTGATGATGATGATGATGATGTTGATGATGATATTGATATCCACCACACAACAATGCAAAGAGCTACATGAGTTTTAGTTGGGTGGAGATTGAGAAGTGGTCTTATGCTGGATAAGAATTTCTTCCTGATTGTCTTGAATAACTTACCAACATGCCAGTAGTGAGAAAATGTCTGTCTATGAGGAGGCCAAAGTCAATAACCAAATGTATATTTCTCTCTCAATCTAACTTTAAAAAAGCAACGCTGCCTGATAACTGTATCCAGACATCAAAAGGGAAACGTGTTGCCCTACTTAACTCTGCATTTCTTCATCCATGAGAAAAACAGGATTTCATACCTCAAATTCAGTTGTGTAGTCAAAAGGGCGCTCTCCTTTTCTCCTACCTCACCCCTGAACCTTAGTCATCTGAGGTTATGCCCAAGCCTGGTTGTGATTTGCGTTGTATATTGTAATGCCTAACTGATGGGTAATTCTCTATTATTAAAAAAAAACAACAACAACAACAAGTCAGGCTCTCCAAATATAAAATGAAACCCACCCAGGTACATCTTAAACAGTGTGTTTCTAATGTGGGGAAAAATGACAGTAAAAGACTTCCTAGACTCCTCTTTGTGAGAAGACAGAAGGAAAATATCATACTACCAGAAAGAAGAACAAGAGTTCTTGCACGCCTCTTTCATTTGGTCAGAGATCTCAGTGCCTGAGAACACAGGTCGTTACTAGTTTTCAGGTAACTTGTGCTGGATATCTTCCACTCGATCCTATAGATCCACAGTCTCTCTTTCTGCACATGAACTTAGTGAGTTACACTAACAGGCCCTCTCACCCTTTGGCTTCTTTTTTGGTCCAGCCAATGAAGACCTTATTATTAAACTCTCTTCAAGTTGTCCAATCCAACTTGTGTGTAATTTCTGTTTCCTGATGAAATCTGACTGATACACTGGTCTCAGGAATAAAATAAGGTTCAGAATGTAAAAGCCATACTCTAACATTCAGATTTCTTGTTGCCAGTGTGTCTGATAACCCCACACCTCTTACTCCTTCAGATCATAGAAGGCAGCACTGTCCGACAGAACTCTCTGAAATGAAAATGTTTAATTCAGTGTTGTCTAACCACCATGGTAGCCACCAGTCATATGTGGCCATTGAACACTTGAAATATTGTTAGTGCTGCCAAGAAACTAAATTTAAATTTTTACTTAATTTTAATCACGTAAAATGTAAATTTAAATAGCCACATGTGACTAGTGGTTACCATGTTGGACAGTGAAGCTTTAGAAAAATTGCAAATATTATCAGGAAAGAGTTGTACCTTAATTCTTGGCTGGTTTTTAAGTGTTATTGCTAACATTTCATGTCATCTCTAAATCCAGAAGTCATGGGCAGGGGCAAAAGGATCCTTATTTCCTCTTGTCTGTTTTTTGTTTTTCATTTTTATCTCCCAGGATTAAAATCCAAACCCACTGCTCCAATTGAACAGGGTTGCTTTGTTTGCTCTTCTGGTTTCTCACCTACTTCATCACCACCACCACCATCTCCACCTAAATCTCTTTTACAAATTCACTTTCTTCTTCCTAGTAGGTGTGAACAGTGTTTCCTGAGTCAAGGTCTTCATTCCTCAACTTACTTTGCTGTACCCATCAGTCACCCACTTCACCTATTATTGCTCTGTAGGTGGTTCCCAAATCTCTGTCTCTAGTCAGGAACTAACTCTCTACATGCATTCACCATTTCTTTATTATTCTTTGAACAAACACTTTTGAGTACCTACTATGTATTAGGTTTTTAATAATATTGCTATAGCTTAGTAACAATAACACAAACAAAAATAATGGCTAATATTTATTTAGTATTTTCATTTGTCAGGCACTGTTGAAGAGCTTTAGGTATATAACTCATTCAATCCTTTTACAGCACTAAAATTGGGAGCTATTATAATCTCCATTTAATGGTAAATAAACGGGCACAGAGGAATTCAGTAATTGCCAGAAGCCACACAGCCAGTAGGTAATAGAGTCAGCATTTGAATGCACATAGTCCAGCTCTACAGTCTATACCCTTTACTATGCTGTACTGCCAATGGCCACACCTCTGGTGAGGGCAGACCAGGAAAGTCTCCAACTATCTGTTCCTAGAAGCAATATACTCATATCTCTTATATGAGGCATATTCACAGTGCACCCAAATCCAGAGGTTAGTACCCTTTTTACAATTTTCTAGAAACCACAAGATATAAATCGCATGTAACTTACATGTATGAGTTTTCTTTTTTTCCCCTAAAGCCTTTTGGTGGTAAATATTACTAATATGGATCAAAGCCATTCTCTTACACTCAGATAATAGTATTTGGACAAGGAAATCAGACATTATTAGGACAGAGTGTTGTGATAAAAGAATGCCCCACCTCCCCACTCTGGAAGGCAATTTGTCAAAATGTATAAAAAGTTATAAAAATATACATAATCTGTGACTTGGAAATTCAATTCTAGAAATATACTCTGAGAAAATAATCAGAGAAATGTGCAAATATCTATAAACAAAGATGTTTACCTATAGCATGATTTATAATAATGTCAAACTTAAAATAACTGAAATGTGTGGCAAAAGGGAATTAAATATTTTTGTATCCATAATTGTATATTAGCAGTGATCAACAATGAGGCTGTGTATGCATTCACAGAGAAAATGCTTATAATCTATTTTTACAGTAGTTTCAAGAGTCTATATAGTATAATAACTTTTTTGTTTAAAGAATTATACATATGTGTAGGAAATTTTTTAAAATCTGAAAGCATATATACCAAATGTTATCTCCAGATTGTAGCATTGTGGATGGGTGATTTTTATACTCCTTCCCTTTCTTATCAATATTTCTATGTAACCTCAATTAATAATTATTTTTAATAGAAATCCACTAGTTTCCTTAATAGGAGGCATATTATTACTATTTTTTTACTGAAACTGAATAAGAAGTGGATATATTAGTATTTATTTACTAGGACATGCTTATTTCTAAAGTCATGGTTTCATAGAAATAAAAAACAAGTCTGTTTATTGTAAATTTAAACTCATCAATCTCATGATAGATTTCTATTTAAATTGTCAGGGTTTAATTTATGGATAATTTTCTTTGACTTTCCCCTTAATTAAAATTTGATTAAGGAAGGCTAACTGTTCCTTGACTGGATGGATGACAAGGGAAACAAACTAATACAAATAAATAAATAAAACAACTGGAATGCAGATCTCTGTTTTGGTATTTCCTGGAGATAAGGATCTCAGAAAGAGTTACTTAATCTTTTCTAACCTCAAATTAGTTTCCCTGTATGTGGAGATAAAAATAATAAATAATTCAAATAAATTTAATGAGAATAAAAGAAGGCATTTATGGAAAAGGCATTCTGTACATTTAAAGTATTACATAAATGTTAATCAGGGAAGGGGTGAAAATATTCTTTTCCTCTGTCATTTACTTATTGTGAGACTTCAAGCAAGTCACTTAACCTTAACAATTGTCAAATGCTTCTTCCTTAAAATAAGAGTGGAATAGGGCTGGTCACCTCTCTAGTTGTTTCTGACTCTGTCATACTATGATTCTACTGGCCTGTTTGTGGCTCGTGACAGCTTCTTCCAGAGCCCTGGAAAATGATATCGACATTGAGCTCATCAAGTTTGGCAGGAAACACGAAGCTGACTTCAGTGCTGATATGTTGATGGTAGGATGACTTTAGAAGAACTGCTCTGTCCCAGCGTCCTCTCTGAATCATTTCCTCTCCAAGTGAGGGCAAAGATGAAGAATAAAGAAATTCTGAAGTGACTGTATATGTGGAAACCAACCCAGAATGGATTCCTAAAGAACCTCATGGAGAAAGCCCTGCCTGGAGAATGAACTCTGTCCCTCTCGAAGGCTGCCCTTGCTTTCCCAAAAGGCTCAGCTGACTCTCCTGCACTGCTTATCTTAGAAAGTCCTATGGTGAAACTGAGTGGTAATGACTCTTTAAACGTATTTATGGTAGCAAAAAAAAAAAAAAAAAAAAGTGTGAGAGAACACTAGCAGAAAAGTTCTTCTGACCAGAGGATATGTTACTTATAGAAAATAACTTCTGGGGGAAAAAAATGTGCTATTTTTCCCACTTGTGAAAGTTATAAAAATGTCCAGGAAAGTAGAATATGAAAGAAGGAAAGGTATTGATTAGTTACTTCAGCCCCGTCTTGTATAAAGATAGAAAGTGAGACCAAGTGGGGGTAAGGGGGCACAATAAGGAAATTGAATTATCCAATACATACTATGCTCTACTACTGAACAGGACCTTCATATATATTTATACACACACACACACACACACACACATATGATAAATGCATATTTCATATCTATCAGTGGGTATGATACTGAGATATGCAGACAGATTTCATGATACCAACCTATAAAATAGATATAATTTACTCTCTATTTTTTTAGATAAAGAAGTAGAGATTAAGCTAGATTGAGTGACTTCTCAAGGTCACAAATCTAATTAGTAGCAGAGCTTGAGCCTTTTGTCCTTGACGATCAGAATCAGAAAAAAGGATAACTTCTTTTTTCTCCTTTTTTTTTTCCAGCTAAGAACATCCGGCCCAGGGATGAGTAAGCAGACACTAAGGTACTTTTTTAACTTCCTAAAGATATAACAACTTGGATGCCTCTAAGTATCAGCCAGTTATTTCTTTATAGTCTTGCTTTCTATCCTGGCCACTGGCGAGGTGGCATTATTATACTGTGAGTCATCATGCTAATAAATAAATCTAATTTGAAGATACCCCTTCTTCACTTTCTGGCACAATTTAACCCTCCCTACTTCTTCCCATCCATTTCCACTTCCAGCAACACTCCCTGGTGTCTAAGAAGAAAATGTCACTGAAGCAGTTGCATGAAATAAAGAGAGGACAAGAAGATGCTAAAATATTGCAAAACCATGACTTTGGAACAGAACTTTGGGAGACGTTTGAGACGACTTAGAGAGTGTCTTTGATGACAGAAAGAATGCAGAAGGATTGTTCAAGGATATACTAGAGCTTGCAAAAAGACTGTCTGAAAATTATTGGTAGTGGTCAATGAGGGATAGAGAGGGGAGTGGTCAGGTAACAAGTCCATATTTTTTAAGTTCCTCTTCCAAGCTCCCAAAGCAATTCATACTTTGGTTTGCAATTTTATAGGTCTTTCTCCATCTTGGCCATTTCTTTTTGTATCTGTATCTTCAAGGGCAAGGCTTATTGATTAAAAAGATAATACCCAGGGCCTATCCCAGAACTTGGCATAGGGAACATTTTCACAAATATTTGCTCACTTCAAAAATATGGTCCATAGGAACTGGAAGAGTTAAGTGGGTGGTTGAATAGTCTCTGTCTGAATAGCATTTCTTCTTTCAGGGAAGCATCTCTCTCCAATGCTATAATAATTCTTCTTGCTTCAAAATATTCAGGCCCACCTTGGCCCCAGGGATGTGAAACCTGCAAGAGTTCACTCTCTCTCAGACATCTCAGGTCAGGCAAACATGTGTGATCTAAGCCAGGCCAATCAGGGCTTTCCCCAAACATTTTGCTAGAACAATCAGAAAAGCTATTTTTTTTTCTTTTTTCTGACTTCATGTACTCTAAAGAACAGATAATTTGGAACTATCATGAGGCCTTTTGCTAATAAGAGAAAGAGAAATGACAGTATGTCTTGGGACCATCCTATAAACTTTTGAATGCAGCCATACCTGAATATCTACCTTTTGTTTTTCCAGTTATATGAGTCAATAAATTCTCTTACAGCTTAAGTTGGGGGTCTCTCACTGGCAACCGAAAGAGACCTGGCCAAGATGATAAATCATGTGGCTTCATACAATCTCTTTCCACACTTTAGATTCTGTCACCCCATTCAGAAATAAATGATAAGGATGAGCTATAGGCCCATAAAAACTCCATGTAAAGGAACCAACTAAAAATTTCATGAGTGATTTATATTAAAGAAAAATGCATATTGATAAGTCTTCTAGGGCTGTGAGAAGAGTCTAAGAAAAAGTAACAGTAGAGTATTTTTTTCCCAGGTTTCAAGAGCTGGAGCTTATATATTTAACCTCTCCTCTGCTCTTAGGACAGTTATAGGGCAGTCCACGTGTAGTGAAAGGATTACCAGAAGTGGATTCAGAAGACACAGGCTCAATCATCTGCTATGCTGACCTCACTACAAGCTCAGATAAGGGCACATTCATCTTTTAATGTCTCACATTCTTTATTGCTAACAACGGGATCATAGTAGCTATTTCATGGGTGCTTGTGGGCATTAAATGAAATTATATATAAATATTAAAGTTTGGTACAATGTCAGACTTAAAACACTCTGCATGTATCTCTATTGCAGCAAAGTGAATCATGCAAAAAACATTTACTGAATGTCTACTCTGAACCAGGGTTTGTTTTAGATGCTGGGTTAAAATAGTATTAAAACTAAGGCTACTGCCTTTGGGATACATACACACCACTGGAGGAGAAGTCCAACAAGAAAAAAACAGATGTATAATATAACATAATGTAACATAATAAAATATCTGGAATTGATAAATGCCAAAAAATAAAAATAAAGCAAGATAATACTAACTTTTTACATGGGAAGGTCATGGAAGTCATCACAAAAGAGGTGATCTAAGTGGAGACCAAAATGAGGTAAAGTGATAAGTCATGTGACTGTCTGGGGTAAAACATTCCACACACTCAACTTTAAGATCCTAGAAAACAGGGACATCATTTTCTGCTTCCATATTCCCAATGCCTAGCATAATATCAACAAAGAATAGATGGTAAAACACTCAGTAAATATTTGTAATAAATTATGCATGTATGATTGAATTATTGGGATCTCAATAAGTTATTGTCAGGTTTTGATCTAAATGATACATTCTGTTTGGGCCAGATGTGGCATGCTTAAACATTCATAGCTACAGAAATAATATATGGAAACAATAGTTACTCTTGTGTTTTGACACTGTTCAATCAAATGAGATCACCTACATGAAAGGCACTGAGGTATTACAGAACTGCTAGTGGGCATATATTTGTATGTGGCCCCTGACTAATTTAATATAATAAATGTTTTAAGAATGTTATTTTATAGCTTCTGTGATAGAGCAATGTAAAAGGCAAAAGAAAACAGCAATGACGCGCTACGAAGCGAACACATAAGGTCTGATCTGAATCAAGTCATCTCCACTGAAAACAAAAATGATAATTACAAAAGTGACTTCTTTGTCATTGAAATGACCAAGAAAATTCTCACCTGTTTGATTCTTTTTTTTCCTGATCCTTTTTCTTTTTGTCTTTTTATTTCTGTTTACTTTTCATTTTTTTAATTCTATTTATTTTTTTAATTTACATCCAAGTTAGTTGGCATATAGTGCAACAGTGATTTCAGGAGTAGATTCATTAGTGCCCCTTACCCATTTAGCCCATCCCCTCTTCCACAACCCCTCCAGCAACCCTCTGTTTGTTCTCCATATTTAAGAGTCTCTTATGTTTTGTCCCCCTCCTGTTTTTATTATTTTTGTTTCCCTTCCCTTCCCTTACGTTCATCTGTTTTGTATCTTAAAGTCCTTATATGGGTGAAGTCATATGATATTTGTCTTTCTCTGAGTGACTAATTTTGTTTAGCATAATGCCCTCTAGTTCCATCCACGTAGTTGCAAATGACAAGATTTCATTCTTTTTGATTGCCAAGTAATACTCCATTGTATATATACACCACATCTTCTTTATCCATTCATCCTTCGATGGACATTTGGGCTCTTTCCATACTTTGGATATTGTAAATAGCACTGCTATAAACATTGCATGTACCCCTTTGAAACAGCATACCTGTATCCCTTGGATAAATACCTAGTAGTGCAATTACTAGGTCATAGGGTAGTTCTATTTTTAATTTTTTGAGGAACCTCCATACTGTTTTCCAGAGTGGCTGTACCAGTTTGCATTCCCACCAGCATTGCAAAAGAGATCCTCTTTCTCCATATCCTCTCCAACATCTGTTGTTGCCTGAGTTGTTAATGTTAGCTATTCTGACAGGTATGGGGTGGTATCTCATTGTGGTTTTGATTTGTATTTCCCAGATGATGAGTGATGTTGAGCATTTTTTCATGTGTTGGCTGGTCATCTGGATGTCTTCTTTGGAGAAGTGTCTATTCATGTCTTTTGCCCATTTCTTCACTGGATTATTTGTTTTTTGGGTATTGAGTTTGATAAGTTCTTTATAGATTTTAGATACTAACCCTTTATCTGAATATGTCATTTGCAAATATCTTCTCCCATTCTGTCTGTTGCCTTTTAGTTTTGCTGATTATTTCCTTCTCTGTGCAGAAGCTTTTTATCTTGATGAGGTCCCAATAGTTCATTTTTGCTTTTGTTTCCCTTGCCTCTGGAGACATGTTGAGTAAGAAGTTGCTGCGGCCAAGGTCAAAGAGGTTTTTGCCTGCTTTCTGCTTGATAGCTTTTGATTTTGATAGCTTCCTGTCTTACCTTTAGGTCTTTCATCCATTTTTAGTTTATTTTTGTGTATGGTGTAAGAAGGTGGTCCAGGTTCATTCTCCTGCATGTCGCTGTCCAGTTTTTCCAGCACTACTTGCTGAAGAGACTGTCTTTATTCCATTGGATATTTTTTCATGCTTTGTCAAAGATTAGTTGCTCATATGTTTGTGGGTCCATTTCTGGGTTCTCTATTCTGTTCCACTGATCTGAGTTTCTGTTCTTGTGCCAGTACCAAACTGTCTTGATGATTACAGCTTTGTAGTATAGCTTGAAGTCTGGGATTGTGATGCCTCCTGCTTTGGTTTTCTTTTTCAAGATTTCTCTGGCTATTCAGGGTATTTTCTGGTTCCATGCAAATTTTAGGATTGTTTTTTCTAGCTCTGTGAAGAATGCTGGTGTTATTTTGATAGGGATTGCATTGAATATGTAGATTACTTTGGGTAGTATTGACATTTTAAAAATATTTTTCTTCCTATCCAGGAACATGGAATATTTTTCCATTTTTTTGTGTGTCTTCTTTAATATCTTTCATAAGCTTTCTATAGTTTTCAATGTATAGGTTTTTCACCTATTTGGTGAGATTTATTCCTAGGTATTTTATGGTTATTGGTGCAATTGTAAATAGGATTGATTCTTTTATTTCATCTAGATACCACCTAAAGATGTTTATCTAGATATCCTGAAGAACAGATAATTTTTCACATTTCAATATACGTTTGAAGTTTTTGATGATTTTCACTTAAATTTCAAAATATCTTTCAAATAAAACTTACTCAGAGAGGCTACATAACATGATTAAGTTACAAATATCAGGAAAGAACTGCAACCTGTGTCTTATAATTCTTAGTCTAGTGTTCTTTCTATTCAAGAAGGATTCAATTACTAGCATGGGTTAAAGAATCAGCTCAACTAAAGCAAATGTGAAGTTAAAACTTCTGAAAGTGGCTAAGTGCAATTATTTTAAATTATCTGAGGTTGGATTATTTATTTATTTATTATTTTTTTTCAAAGGCATACAGTTATTTTATTAATAAATGCTACAATAACCTAAGACGCTAGAATGAAGTTGGTATTACCAAAATACACAATTTCAGAAGTCATTAGTCAAAAGTAAAGACATTAAGAGAGTCTGATCAGACAAAAATGAGCTCTAATGCTTAAGATTAGTTTAATTTGGTTTCTTCATTTTGATTGGCTTATGAAATCATTCCTAAGATTAATCACAAGGTAGTCTCTCCTACAGTCTCTAAACACCTTTGTTGCAGGAAATTTAGAAAATAGGTATGAGATTCTGCCAAAATCCCTTCTCTACCACTACTCATCAGTAATGCTTTTGTGAAAATAATTTCTGTATTTTATGTGTTTGTCTTGATTTAAAATTACCAAAAATTTAGAATTTGAATAGATGAGAAATCTCATAAATTATTGGAAAGTTGTAATTTGTGATATTACATACTTTTTATTTATTATAGGTAATATTTGTGACCTTGGCCACCCTATCACCTTGTTTCCAATACTAGTGTTTGAGGATCACTGTGGAGATGATAGTCATTCAAATTATAGTATGTTTGTAATTAAAACAACAATTGATGAACAGTGTATGGCTTTGAAACCTTGTTGAGTGAGACATGAACTATGACACCCTTAAAATATTATCTACTACTGTATAACAAAGTGTATCAAAATTTAGTGGATTAATTTAATCACCATTTTATCTCTCATTATTTTGTACCTTGACTGGGGCCACCTGGACACTTAGTTATATGGCTATAATCATCTGGAGGATCAGCTAGCTGTGGTGTCCAAGAGGGTCTATTCACATGTCTGGCATCCTGACAACGATGGCTGGAAGGCTCTCCTCAGCCAGATCACTGATATAGCTAGACTTTCCATATAGTCTCAAGGCTTCCCCATATGACTTGTCTAGCAGATAATCAGAATTCTGTTTTAGAGTTGAGGTTGGATTATTTAAATAGGAAACAGATAAGCATCATCATCTTAATTTCATAATCATATTGAACTAACCATGAAAATATAAATATATATTATCCCAAATATAACAATTTCTATTTATTTAGGATGTCATCAAAATAGAATAGAACCCAATTACAGTTAACTTAAATTTTTAAATTCCTTGCCTAACCCGCACTTTTATAAATTTACATGATGCCTAAACAAGGTTGTATAGAAGGTCCTCCTCACATCATTACCCATTATTTAAATCCCAGTTATTTCAAGACTATCTAGGAAAGAAACTCATCATAAAATGAAAATATTCTCCCATAATCACAGGTAAAAATTCTCTCCACTTTAACGTTGCTTCTTTCTTGCTAATAATGTGTTTTCCTACCTTTTAGATTATCTATGAGTGTCTTTTTCTGCTATTTAGAAGATACTAAATACCTAAAAAAGTATAATACAAACACAATGCAAATTAACTACAAATAAAACTACAAGTCTTGCAAGAGATTCACAGTTCCATGAGATACACTAAATTCTCATTGCAGAACTTCTCAAATTCTCCCAAAGTCCATGACAAAGAGGAATCTGATAAAATTAGATCACTTAATTAATACAAAAGAGAAAATCATCATGAATGATGAGATATGCATTCCAAACTAGAAGTAGTTTAACTGCAAAGGATTAAGTATAGTCCTATGAAAAATTAGTGCCATTCCAAAATATTTTTTTAATAAAAGCTACCCTCTTAATTATTGTGTTGCAAAAGTCAAATATGTAGTTAAGGTTGTAATATCACACTATCCTACAATTATTCTGGAAAGGTATGGAAAAGTGAAATCGATACTCAATATACTCTTTGTTCCAATACTGAGAACATAGTTGCAATAATAATGTAAATGTCGCTAAATGTAAGATAAAATAAACTGTGTTCAGTGGGGTACCTGGATGGCTCAGTCATTTAAGTGGTTAAGTGTCCAACTCTTGATTTTGGCTCAGGTCAGGATCTGACAGTTTGTGGGATCAAGTCCTATGTTGGGTTCTGCACTAACAGCACAGAGCCTGCTTAGGATTCTCTCTACTATTCTCTGCCCCTCTGCTGCTCATGCTCTCTCTCCCTCTCTCTCTCTCTCTCTCTCTCAAAATAAATAAATATTAAAAAAAATTCTAAATAGACTGTGCTCAAGCTTTAAAATCATAGAAAAAATATAAAAGTTGTTTCCTGATTCTTCCAGAAGTGACCTCCAAAGCAACAAAGCTAACATGAAACAAAAAATAAGATATTTGTTCAGCAAAACTATAGTTATCTATCTAAACCAAAGTATAGTAACAAGGACTACATTAAAAAGCATACTAACGTATGGAAAGACATGAAGATATCCATACCTTTAGGGCTAAATAAATAAATAGATAAATAGGACAGATTACTTGTCTAAAGTATGTGGCTCTTCATAAGAAAGAAGACTCATCAAAATATAAGGAGAGAAGCAAAGCATGTATGTGGTAGTGGGAGCTTCCTTCAATGTAATCAATGTAAGCATGAAGTCTAGAGAAGCTGGGAAGGTCAAGATCAAATGTAATATATATGGAAAACAATCTATCAGTGAGACATAGGAAAAAAAAACAAATTTGTATTAAGAGGAGCACTAGGGCACAAATTTAAAGCTAAGTACATTTACTCACACTCTGGCCCACACTAGCACTTTTGTCTCTCCCTCACATTTACACCTGTAAAACTCTATTTGAAGGCCTAAAAATGTTATATTGGGAAAAGGAGTAAAAGAAACAGGAAAAATGGCAAAAAAAAAAGAAAGTCATGCACCAGAAATTTTGGAGAATACTTTGACAAAATATATTACGAGTTTTTAAAACAATAGAGCAACAACTTCCATAAAACAAGAGGACAAAGAAGAGATACAAGAGCTTAGTAATGTTATAATGAAGTACCACAAGATGAAACATTAGTGCACAAAATTCAGAAAAAAATGGAAGAAAAATTAAAGTAAAACAAAAAAGTAGCACAAAAAAATTACAACACTGTTGAAAACACAGGGACTGTGTACAGGAATGAGAAACATTAGAAAATGAAATAAACAGTGATAAAAGTGTTAGAGAGAATATAATATAACATAATATAATATAATATAATATAATATAATATAAGTAATAAAGGTTTGGAAATACATGAATGCATGAGTGGTAGTCCACAGAGAGAATATGAATTGTAAGAAAACAAAAATGTTTAGAGCTCTAAATGAAAAAAATTCCAGAAATTTCAAAATAATTTTACTGATTAAAAGAGAATAATATATCCCAAGTAAACCTGTCACAAAATGATTAATACTGAGATATATCCCAGTAAAATTTATGAACTACAAAATTAATATTCCTTTAAATATCTTAGAGCAAAAGATGAAGTCATTTACAAGAGCAAAAAGTATGGACTGGTGTCACACTTCTCTACAGCTTCATTTAAAAATATAAGGATTCAATGCCTTTAACAATCTTTAAGGAAGAAATAAAAGGAAAAAAACAGGGAAAGGAAAGGAAGAGAAAGGAAGGAAGAGAAGGAAATAGAAGATAGATAGATAAGAAAAGGATGGAAGGAAGGAAGGAAGGAAGGAAGGAAGGAAGGAAGGAAAAGAAAGAAACAAACTAGAAATTTAACAACAAAAAGAAAACAACAAAAACCTACTTCCTGGAAAGTATAAACATTTAACAACTACTGGATCGAGGAAGAAATAAAAATTGAGT
Organism: Herpailurus yagouaroundi; assembly: GCF_014898765.1. Lineage (NCBI taxonomy): Eukaryota > Metazoa > Chordata > Mammalia > Carnivora > Felidae > Herpailurus > Herpailurus yagouaroundi. Next base: position 22,868,715 of record NW_024412418.1, read on the forward strand.
CTGTAATACATTTTGAAAGTAACCATAATTTAATTTTTTTAAGTTTTTATTTATTTTTGAGAGAGAGAGAGAGAGACAGAGCACAAGCAGGGGAGAGGCAGAGAGAGGGAGATACAGAATCTGAAGCAGGATCAGGCCCTGAGCTGTCAGCACAGAGCCCAATGTGGGGCTCAAACCCACAGACTCTGGACTGTGAGATCATGACCTGAGCTGAAGTTCGGACGTTCAATGGACTAAGCCACCCAGGTGCCTAGAAAGTAATCATAATTTATACACACACACTGAGTTCATGGAATAGAATTAAAACAGTGTTCTAAGAAAAATTCATAGTCTTAAAAAAGTATGTTAAAAAATAAGAATGAAATACATAAATCAGTGGAAGATTTGATTAAGCATTATTTAATGGACAATAATAGTAAAAATATATAATTATTTCCAAAGATGTGGTAAAAGAAATTCATAAAACTTAACATCCACTCTCGAAAGCACCTCTTAAGAAAAATAGAAATAGGACTTGGAGCATTTTAATTCATGGAAATAATATAACCATTCCCATATAGTAAAAAAGTAGATAAGAATGTCTTTACCAACATTAGTATTTAATATTTTTGGAGGAATTAACCAATGCAGTCAGGAAATGGGAAAAAAAGAGAGATGTATAGACATTTAAAAGGTGGGTATAGAATCATTATTTGTACAAACACACACACAAATATTTTTTAGAGAAACATTGTGCATATATAAGAAACTGTTACAAATTTAAAAGAATTTAGTATGGTAGCTATATACAAAATTAATGTCTAGAAAATGGCCTAAATATATGCCAACAAAAACTATCAGAAAAAAATGGATGAAAATTCCTTATTTACAAAGGCAACAAAATAGATAAATTTCAAACTTAAGGAAACAAATATAAGATCTACATGAATAAAATTTTTAAATGCTAACCATGGACCCAGGAGTAGTAGACAAATGTAAATACTTGCCATGATCTTGAACAAAAAATCCAATATCACAAACTTCAGTCTTCTCTTAATCAATAATCTGCGTCGCCTGGATAGCTCAATTGGTTAAACGCATGACTCTTGGTTTCAGCTCAGGTCATCATCTCACCTTTATGAGTTTGACCCCAGCATCAGGCTCTGTGCTGACAATGGGTAGACTTCTTGGGATTCTCTCTCTCTCTCCCTCTCTCTTTCTGCCCCTCACCTGTTCATTCTCTCTCTCTCTCTCTCTCTCTCTCTCTCTCTCTCTCTCATTAAAAAATAAATAAATAATCTTAATGTATTTTTATTTTTTAATTTTATAGGAACTAAACAACAATAATCTAGTATTTTTTAAAGTGTGCTAAAAGGACATAGCCTTACAAATACTAAGACATGTTATAAAATTTCACACAATGTACTGTATTAATTTCTGGACATTTTCTTGGAAAAGACTAGCTTTAGAATCAAATAATCTGAAATCCATTCAGGCAAAACTCTGGGCCCTGGAAACAAAGAATCCTCATCCTTTGAACTGCTGTGGCTTAAGAGTAACTGCTGAGTTGATGAAAGGAAAGAGAGAGATAGCAGAGCTAGTGATTACTGAGGGATTAGATCACTTTCAACAATTATTTACTGAATAGTAGCAAGACCCATACCAGCCACTGAGAGAGTTTTATAGCATATAATTAGGACATCCATCCCAAAGCAGCTAACAATATTTTCCTTTTTTTAATGTCTTTTATAAAGTTGGAAAAGCCAATTACTTTCTCAGTCTCCCTTGCAGGGGAAGACATGAGTAGTCATCATGAAAGAAAATACAATGGGGACTTTCAGGAAAAGATATTCTCCCCCAGATAAAACGTAATGGTGAGGAGAGAGGCTCTCACCACTGTTGCAGTTCTCTTGATTTCTGACTGTGAATGCAGGCATAAAGTTCTGGATCTGTTTTAGACATCTTGAGAGCATGGACAATAACACTATGAGAGAAAGCCAGAGCAGAAGGGTGTGCATTGCCCAGGTCCTTGCCATCACTAAGTAACTGAATTAGAACAGCAGCTGCCTATCTCCAAACTTCTTTTTTCATGTTATGGGAGAGAAAAAAAAAACACTATTTGGTTAAGCAACTATTAGTAGGTATTCTGTTATCTGAAATGGAAAACATTCTTAACTAATTTTTTTTTCTAATAAAAGCTAAGCAGATGTAGTTCCTGCTTTCATGGAGTTTAGAGTAATTTAAAAAATATTAAAATGCAATGTTTAAAAAATGTGTTTTAATCTTGTTATTGGCAATTGTTTTGAAATGGTCTTTTACTGACCATTGTCTAGAAATAATTCTTATTCACTGACTCTTTAACTTGTGTAAAGTCCACACATGAGTCTAAATTATGGATTCGTGTGCATGTGTGTGTATGTGTGTGTGCGTGTGTGTGTATTACATACATGCACTAGTACCATAGGGCACCAAATTCAAAGGATGGGCAAGGGGTTGAGTGGATGCCTGTGCCCCACCTGGAAATAACATGGAGAAGATGCTTCTCCTAAGTTCTGAAGGGTAGAGCCCAAATTCAGTAGTTAGACCAGTGAGTTAATGGTTAATAAGAAGGGTCATCACTGAATTATCAAGAGGAAAAGACATGAGTCGTCTTGCCTTTACATTTCATGTCCTTCATTGGAAAGGCATGAATGAGAAATTCCATCCTCAAGCTGGTTTCCCTTCACAAGTGACCTGAGGCTCCAACTAAGAGACTGTAGTTGTTATGACTCACACTGGACAAGAGGATTTGCTCCTAAGGGTACAAGGACAATCACTCACACATGTGCACAAAGCCAAACAGAATTTTCCATGAAAAAGTATCTTCACTATCCTGTGTCATGCTTATTAATTATCCTTCCATCAACTGGAAGACAGAGGGCCCCCTAGAATGCCAAGCTGGCTGAGGTAGGCACCACATTCATCACTGGACAACTGGTGGAGGCTGACATAACGTATACAGACCTGATTCCAGACAGAGATAACCCTCCATGGCAAAGGCTCACAGCCGTGTAATTTCCCAGACACCTAGTGTTTAAAAGACAGGTTGACCTTTTCAAGTTTAGCTTCTCAGGATACATGTTCACCTCACCAAGAAAAAAGAAAAAGTAAAAGAACATTCTGCTTATAGTTCAACACAGGAAGTCCCTGCCTCACCTGTAGATACACCGTCGGTCTTCAGGTTTCCAGTATGAAGTAGAGCTAGCAAGACACTGCCCTGTATATAGTTCAACATGTAATCCACTCATTTGTTAAAGTGCATATCAAATGAGATCAAATATTTTAAAACCTTTGAAAACTGAAATATTGTATCGATATACAGTATCAGTGCTGTGAATACTAACGCAAAATGATAATGGCTACTAGGCCCTTGTTCAAAAAACTTCAAAATTCCCATTTTCTACAGAATTAAGTCCTAACTTAATTAAGTCCTAATTCTCTTCTCAAAATAGGCTATTTATTCCCCTTCCCATGAGGCTCTATAAAAAAACAAACAAAAAAAACCACATAAGAGTACTCAGTTCTACTTTCCAAAAGGCAGTAAGCTAAAGGCACACTTCCTGGTCTTCTCTGGTGCAGTGATCAATTGATAAGAATGATAACCAGAAAGTGAGGCTAGCCCACTAACCATTGACACAGGGCACCTCAATGCAAAAGCAGATCTCTACTTCTCCATTTCAAGTTCATCTATCTTCTTCAAGCAGATGGGGGAGAGGATCTAGGTCATACAGGTTCAAGATTTAGGCTTAATCATTTTCTAATCTAATTATTCCTAGAAAGCTCTATCTAATGTTCCTTCCTTGTTCCATCTGGCTCTTCAGCCAGAAACCTGGAAGTGAAAAGGGTAAGTAGGAGAATTCAAGCACAAACCTATGCTGAGACCCCAACACCATAGAGCCCTCCATAGATGAGGGAGAAACATATTCGTTTGAAGAAACAGCATGAAAAAAAGCAGTGGACAGGATAGAAGAAGCATCTGGGAAATATTTACTAATCCAATGTGACTGCAGCATTTGAGAATCCACAGACATACAGTAAGAAATGAGATGTAATATGTGTCTTTGTGGACTCTAGAACAGAAGCTGGCATGAAGTGCTATGTAATAGTTTGTTGAAGAAAAACGACTTCATTTAAAATTCACAACAATCCTATGATACCAGTGCCATTATGCCAATTTTACAGTGGAAGAAACTAAAAAAGCCTAACTTTAGAATCTGCACTCTTCACCATAATTAAACTACCCCATACATAATGACTGTGAGGTCTGACACCTGTACAAGGAAGGAATGAAGGTAGGAGGATTGGATAGAAAGAGTCGTAGACTGCAGCCCAGTTCCAAAAATGCTTCCTCTGGGTCAATGGGGGTCCTCCAGCCTAAGTTGCCCACATCTCTCCAGAATATCTAGGAACTGCCTACATGAAGAGCGCCTGGGAGCCAACACAGTGAGAGATACAGAGGGGCATTTTTATCGTCTTGACACATTTTTATCATCTTGACATCCCTAACCATAGCAGTCTGAGCAGGGCTCAGAGTTCAAAAAACCAGAAATCAACTCTAGCAAACATAAGTTTAAGAGGGATTCATAGGAAGGTATTGGGAAGCCTATAGGATTTATGGGAAGGTTGGAGGAAAGGCTTGGGAAATGGGCAGGAATCAAGCGTATGTCTTAGAAAACCTCTGATCAGTGTCCTGTTGCTGGCATTGATGCCACCACTGGATACCAGACTCTGCCACCACTGTCTTTGCATAGTGGACACCACCATTGGCATCACGATTACCACGACTACTCATTAGATATTACTGCCACCACTGCCACCGGCTGAATAAACTGAATTGCTGCAGCTTCTCTGATTTACTAATTCATATTTAAAATATAGGAAGGGGCACCTCATTGATAAGGCTTAATCATATAGCCTGGCCCCCACCTAGGGTTTTCAATAAAAATATAAGATGCACAGTGGAATTGGAGTTTTATATAAACAATGAATTTTTTATAAGTGTATCCCATGCAATATTGGGTACACACTTAAACTGAAAAAATTACTTGTTTTTTTTTTTTTTATCTAAAACTCAAATTTAACAGTGCCCTTTAATTTAGCTGCCACTCTCCCTTCCAGGGGCCAGCAAGAGGGGAGAGTATGTTTCTAGCTTTTAATGTCTGGTACATAAGGCAATAAACCCTACCTTCCACCACAATTCACACAATGGTAAATTCTCCAATCATGAAAGGGAGATTATTATATTGTGCTGCCATTTATGGGGATATCTACTCCTTAGAGTCAAATTAATATGGCAGCCCTTGTCATAACCAATATAAAAGGAGACCCAGTTATCTGTTACTCAGGGAGACATTTTTAACCCAAATATCTCAAGGACAGGATGAAATGAGCAGAAAGCAATGTTTGTTTTTGCTTCTGATGGAAACTGGGCTTTTACAGATGTGTAAGTACACAGCATTTGATATTTCATGGATTTTTAAATGTCCAAATCTGAGCTTCATCCAGAGACAATAACATGTAGAGACACAGAGACAACTTGACTACTACTGCATCTGCCAACTCTGCTGGGCTGGTGGGTTTTCTCAGACACAGACTCTTTGAGAATTTCAGGTAGAGTGAGTACTCTGGGCAAGGGCTCTTAACTTGGGACTTTGTTAAGATAAGGTTTCAATGAGGACCACATGATCTGCAGAAGTATGGCTTTCAGGAAGCCAACCCTGTCTCTAACAGAGAGGTGTTTCTGCTAGACTCCTGGACCAATCTTCCTGTGCCTGTGTTTTTCAGGTGGACCTACCACCTGGACAGGAGACATGCCCAAGAAGGACCAGGAATCCCTCTGAAATAGGGCACACATAAAAGAGGAGTATTATTGTCCTTGAAAAACACAGTTTCCCAGATAACCAGAACCATGTGTCCCAAGCCCATGGGGCTTTGTTCTCAGTGGGGTGTTAGATGCTGTCCAACTTTGGAATGTGCTTTCTCCAGGCAACCAGTACCAGGTGGGGGAAAGTATCCTCACTGAGCCCTTCCTCCAAGGCGTCTCCAGCTTCAAGGCCCCCCCAGAGCAATCAAATCACTTCATCTCTGTCTTTTATACATCCTCCTATCAAACTTTTCCAAACAGAAAAGAGGAAAATAATGTTTTCATAGTGTTGCCCCTTCCTAAGTGACACCTCACCTTGTCTAGACAGTTTCCAAAAGAGCCTCTTTTCAGAGCCCTCTTTTGTGTGCTACGTGGAGAAAAGAAAAGTGTTTTCGAAAAGTCTCACTGTGATTTTACAAAAATGTCTCAGATGATTCTATTTTGTAATTTCCCCCTGCCCTGACACACACACACACACACACACACACACACACACACACACACACAC
>NW_024412418.1:22875113-22911869 GCF_014898765.1 Herpailurus yagouaroundi
ACACACACACACACACACACACACACACACACACACACACACACACCAGATTTTAAATCATTTGTTAGCTTACTTTCATTCACAAATATTTATTAAATATATTTATCACTAGGTGCTTAGCAGTATGTTAATTGCTAGTCATAGAAAGATGAAAAAGAGTAATCCCTGCTTTCACAGTTTTCTTTCTTTATATACCTCATGGAAATAAGTATAAAGCTCTATATATGTTCATTTCAGTCAAACTAGTATTTATTAAGTGAATTGGAATTCCCCAGAATAAAATCTCTAGGAAAATAAAATCTTATTGAAAGTATAGTAGATGTTCTTTTTTTTCCTGCCCTTCATCAGAAAAATATTTATTAAATGTTCATCATGTGCCAGACACTGTGCTAGAGTCTAGATATCCAAGAGTAAACAAAACTCTCAGAGGAATTGCTCTTATGGAGATAAAAGTCTAGTGGGAGAGAGACACATTAAAAGATCATACTTAAAATAAAATCATAACTGCCAACTGTGATAACATTTTTGATGGTCCATGTTGGTTAAACGAATAAATGAATAAAGAATTCTATGAAAGAATTCAAGAAGGATATCTGATAAAGGCCACAGGCCAAGGAGTTTGGGTTTAATTCAGCATGTAAGAATAGGCCAAGTGATGGAGGTGGGGGAGAGTGAGACAGAGCAAGGCATTGGGATATGAATTTATAAATTTTGTGTCAGCTTTTTGAGGTATTCATTATCACCCTCATTTTGCACACAAACTGAGACTCATACTTGAAGTAATTTGCCTATTGTTATAGGGCTACACAGTAATGGTAGAGCTTGGATTCAAACCCAGGACTGTATGACTCCAGAATCCAATTCTTTTCATCACACCACATTTCCTCTCCCTGCGACAAGCAACATAATAAACATTATGACCTCAATTCCTACCAGCCCATTGGTCTTTGTGTTCCCCAAATACATTCCTATCTCAGGCCTTGTACTTGCCTATATGTCTGTATACCTCTCTCCTTCCCTCAATCAAACATTTGCTCAGAAGTGACTTCCTTAGAGACATCTTCTCTGACCACATTCACCACAATGGTGTCTGTTACACTCTGTTTACCCTGCTTTATTCTATTTTGTAACACCTGTCGCTACATGACAGTGAATTTGATGTTTGTTAGTTGTCTCTTCCCCACTAAAATGTAAGTTCTATATAAGTTAAGGACTGTATCAGGCAAGGTCTCAGCAGGACACAGAATTCCCCTCTGATGGTTTAATCCAAAGGATTAAAAGGATTAAAAAGGGAGGCTGACATTTTACAGAGGTATAGGCAGGTTTGAAGAAACAATGAGGAAACATGAGGCATCTAGAAATGAACAAAATCCAGAAGTCATTACCACCCTTAGGCTTAGAGAGAGAGGTAAGGGGAGGGAATGTTGTTCCTGGAACCAGTGATTACTGGAGCTTGGACGAAGGGTTGGTGGGCAGCAGCTGTGGTCATGGAGGAGATGGCCAATGCTGGAGCTGTTACCCTGGGGCAAGGAGGAAGCCCAACTTCTCACTCCTTCACGCCCCACCGCATCTTCTGCATTGGCTGTCATTGGCCAAACCCAACTATAATAGAGTTAGCAAGGTTGTAGAGATGATGCTGTTTGCAGCAATCAGCCTCCCAAGCACACAGTAGGTCAGAGAAGGTAGAGGATGGACCTGAGAGTGAGGGCTAGTAAGTGGAAAATAACATGGTACAAAGATTTCATTTGTTTTGTTTACCTCACTTTTCTACCACCCAGAACACTGCCTCTCACACTTGGAGTGCTCAACAAATATGTGTGAATAAATAAAATATGTCCCATGAAAGAGGACAGGAGGCTGACATCAGAGCAACCAAGAGTCACCCAGATGTGGTTCAACAGGGACTTCTAACTAAGTGGCAGCCTTGAGCCTGGGACATAAAATCAGACTTGAAAGGGATAAGATTTCTATTTATTCAGTGTTAAATGCTTCTACACAGTCTAAAGGCCATATAAATTGGGAAACACAGATCACATCCACAAGTGTTAGGGAATGCCTTCCACATGCAATGTAAAACAACATCCAGCTATTCAGAGGGTCTGATCTGAGCTGGTGTCCAGGTAGAAAGTAGGAGGAGGGAGAAACTAGAAGTCAAGTGTTTATGCTGGCCAGTATCTTAGCTGTGGTTCACCAGGGTGCACGTAACAGAAACCCATTCAAATGAGCTACTCATGAGATATAAGGAAAGGATATATAGAAGAGGGACCACTGCAATTACTCTTTCCATCTCTCTTGGGAAAGATGATTCAGTCAGACATTCAGCATTTATTGAACTGCTGTGTGCCAGCCACTGTGCTAGATTCTGAGGTGATCACAACAAAAATAATCTCATCTCTGTTTCTCTGGTCATATTTGATCTTGATTCTCTGTTGATTTCTCTCATGCTCTCTTTCCCTTTCATTGTTTTTACTTGATACTTTGTGCAGATAACCCCCAACTAACAGTCTATATCCCCCATGCTTTTACGCCCTATAAAGTCTAGTATCTACAGAAATATGAAGTTTCTGGGATGCCTGCATGGTTCAGGTTGTTAAGCATCCAACTCTTGATTTTGGCTTAGGTGATGACCTCACAGTCATGAGACTGAGCACTGCATTGGGCTCTGTGCTGACAGTGTGGAGCATACTTGGGATTCTCTGTCTCCTTCTCTCTTTCTGCCCCCCCTCCACTCTCTATCTCATTCTTTAAAAATAAATAAATAAACATTTAAAGAAATATGAAGTTTTTGGGGTGCCTGGGTGGCTCAGTTGGTTAAGCATCCAACTTCAGCTCAGGTCATCATCTCACAGTTCATAGGTTCAAGCCCCACATCGGGCTGTCTGCTGTCAGCATGGAGCCCACTTCAGATACTCTGTCTCCCTCTCTCTGCCTATCCCCCAATTGTGCTCTCTCTCTCAAAAATAAATAAACATCAAAAAGAGAAATGTGAAGTTTCTGAGTTTCAATTCTAAGTTCCATGAATTCAAGGAGATGATTGGATGATTCTATCGTCCAATCAAGTAATCAGGTAGGCCAGGGGTCAGAGTTACCCAATTCCTTGACTTCTCAACAAGGATGAGAGAAACATACTTTGTGAGGGGAACATGAGCAGTTCTCTAAGAAGGGACTGGAAGTGTGTGTGTGTGTGTGTGTGTGTGTGTGTGTGTGTGTGTGTGACTATTACTTAGCCATAAAAAAAGGATGATATCTTACCAGTTGCAACATCATGGATTGACCTGGCGGGTATAATGCTAAGTGAAATAAGTCAGTCAGAGAAAGAGAAATACCATATGATTTCATTCATATGTTGAATCTAAAAAACAAAATAAATGAACGCACAACAGGCTTTTAAATACAGAGGACAAACTGGTGGTTGCCAAAGGGGCAAGTGGGTGGGGGAATGGGTGAAATACGTGAAGGGGATTAAGAGGTAAAAACTTCTAGTTATGAAATAAATAAGTGACAGAGATGAAAAGTACAGAATAGGGAATATAGTCAATAATATTGTAATAACTTATGGTGACAGATGGTGACTACCCTTATCATGCTGAGCACTAAGTAATGCATAGAATTGTCAAATCAATATGTTGTACACCTGAAACTGTTTGTCAATTATACTTTAATTTAAAAGGGGGACTGGAGACAGGAGATATCATTAGTATAATGGGCGTCTTCACCCATTCAGCCTTTATATGCTATCTCCATCATTTGTGTACTTCATAGAAGATACTCAAAAATAGGAATGAAATGGGAAATGAAAGGGTACGCAGATGAATATAACATCCTGGCACCATTTGTGAATGTCCTGTGAGAGGAATATACACTCTCCAAAGATTTATCCTTCCAAGTTGCTTGTAAAATATTCATTGTAAATCATCAGATGACCCATCTACACGAAGACACTGCTCTTTAGGCCTGCCACAGGTAGTAATTAGCATGACAAGTGGCTGAGAAAGAGGGAGGGCATTTGTGTCTCTAATTTAGTTCTGACTAAATGAGCAACTACAGTGAAGACAGGTAGATCAAATAGAAATTCTTGGCAATCATCCATACTAATGAAAACATATATATTACAATTAAAGATATAAAACAAAACCTCCTCTAAAAATGTAGGACCTATAGAAGATGGGGTGGTTCATGCTGAACCAAATATAAAGCTGTCTGGAATCTGAGTCATGTGGTGGTCAGTATATTATTGCTTCTTGCCATTGACAGTAGTGGTAATATGTGCATATTTTTTTTAAAGCTACCTATGATTTAATTCATGTAAGCCTTGCCTTGTAAGAACTAGAAAACAGGCAGAAATCTGAAAGGAGAACAGAGTCAGGTGTGATGGAGACAATTCCATTGTGAGAAAAAGAAAAAAGCCTCCTAAGATGCTTCTAACCACGGTAGGGATCAGGATTAGAGGAATTAGAACCATGTGTGGAGAGAATGGTCCTTATAATGTCTCTGCTTCTCAGAGCAGTCTTATAAACAAATGAGAAATGGGCAGTGAAGCTGGAATGGAAGGGCTTGGTGAATGTCATGTGGAAAAGAAATGGCAAGGGTGGCCCACCCCACCACCACCCCATCAATCTAATGTGTAAAGCCTTTAAGACCTTCCAGGAGGCAATGGACACACATATTTGTTTCCTAAGGAATCACAGAACCAGCAGCAACCCTAGCCTTATCAACAATAGCTCCTTCATTTTACAAGTAAGAAAAATTTGGACCCAGAGAGATGAAAGAACAACACCCAAGATTACAGGTAATCACAGGTCTTCCATGAGATCTGAATACAACCACTAGAATACGCCTGCGGTAGGCAGAACTCTGCGATGATCCTCTATGATCCTCATCGTTATATACTCCTCTTCCTTTTGAGTGTGGGTGGAGACTGTGGATACATAGCACTCCTATAATTATGTTACCTTTTATAACAAATGGGGTTTATCCTGGGTCGACCTGACTTTATTAGATAAATCTTTTAAAAGGCTGTTCTCTGGCTGGTTGCAAAACAGGAAGTCAGGGAGACACATTCTGGCTTCCTTAGAAGAAAGCAGGTATCTACTGTAAGAGCTGCCTGAGGGCACCACATGACAAGGAATTGCAAATGGTGTGTAAGAGCTGAGTGCTATCTCTGCCAACAGCTAACAGGAATAAGGGAACCTCAGTCCTACAGCTGTAAGGAAATGAATTCTGCTAGCAACAGATTCAAAGAGGACTCTGAGTCCCAGGTGAGAACTGAAGCCTCAGACAACATCTTGATATCAGACTGATAAGACATTGAACAGAAAATCCAGCCATGTCATGCTTAGACTTCTGACTTAAAGAAATTCCAAGATTATGAATGGGCAATTTTTTCAGCTGCTAAGTTTGTGGTAGTGTGTTATGCAGCCAAAAAGAAGAAGAAGAAGAAATTCCCCAAGAGCTTATCTCGATAAGGCTTTTTTAATTTATTTTTTTAAGAGTTAGAACTGGGGCGCCTGGGTGGCGCAGTCGGTTAAGCGTCCGACTTCAGCCAGGTCACGATCTCGCGGTCTGTGAGTTCGAGCCCCGCGTCAGGCTCTGGGCTGATGGCTCAGAGCCTGGAGCCTGTTTCCGATTCTGTGTCTCCCTCTCTCTCTGCCCCTCCCCCGTTCATGCTCTGTCTCTCTCTGTCCCAAAAGTAAATAAACGTTGAAAAAAAAATTTTAAAAAAAATAAAAAAAAAAAAAAGAGTTAGAACTTATCAAACCAGCTTGAGTAGAACAGAAAATTGTTACAGGAGAGGGGCAGTTAAAGACATAGAAATCTCATAGAATTGAGGAACAACAATAAAGACAAACCCTAAACTTGGTTTCTTGTAACAGCTTTTACAACCGAATCAGCCACTTCATCTAATTCTATTGTGAACTCCATATTCCAGCCACATGAACTATTCCCAGTCATTTAAACATACTTCCCTGCTTCTAAGACATAGTAGTAAATAAGTTTTGTCTTGGGTGCAGAATCTGCTTGACTGGCCATAGCTGTCTGTAGTGTTGTATTGAGGAAGGTTTTGAGAGTGTATTTGGGATCTACAAGAATAAGGAGCCAGGATAAAATAACAGGTAGTGGCTAAGCCAAAGCAGGGGATGATAGCCCATGTGCCATCTATTTGCTGTGTGTCTGCCATTGTTTATTCTCTATGTTTAGCTTGAAATAACTGTTCCTTATGCTAACCTCCTAGCCCAAACTCTCCTCACTCAAGGCATCCCCAAGGAATCAATCTTAATCTCTCTTTATTCTCAACCAATTAAGAATGACCCTCTCCCTCCTCTTAGTCCCAGAATACTTTCTCCCTACCTCTGTTTTCAGATATAATATCATTACGAGTTGAATTTTGTCCTCCACAAAGATATTTAAAGTCCTAACCCTTAGTACCTCAGAATGACTTTATTTGAAAATAGGTCTTCACACACATGATCAGTTAAAATGAGGTCATACTGGAGTAGGATGTGCCTTTAACCCAATATGACAAGTGTCCTTATCAGAAGGACACAGAGAAGAAGCACAGAAACACAGACCCCTTGTGAAAAGATGGCCTTGTGAACACAGAGGCAGAGAATGCAATTATGCTGCCACAAGCCGAAGAATGCCTCGGGTTTAACTGGAAGCTAGAAGAGGCTTCAGAGGGAGACTGATCCTGATCCTGCTAACACCCTAATTTTGGACTTCTAGCCTCCAGAACTGTGAAAAAATAAATTTCTCTTGTTTTCAGGCATCTAGTTTGTGATGCTTTCATATGGCAGCCTTAGGAAACCAATACAGATATTCTATAGGTTTTATGTAAATTTCTGTCTCCCTCCTTAAATTCTAATCTCCCTGAATATAGGGTCCCTGTTCTATTCATCTTTTTAGACTTCATAACAGATATAGTCAGTAAATTTTGGGTATATGGATAAATAGGTGGATGGATTTATTTATTAAGCCATTCATTCAGCAAATATATAAGTACCTACTATGTGTTGTCAGATATAATTCTAGGCCTTTGGGTATGTACCAAATAACAAAATTAATTTTTAAAAACCTGACCTCAAGAAACATACAAATGAATGCTTTAAACATGTATTGATGCCTAATGAACAACTGCCAAAAGAATTTAAGATCCTCCAGTCTAGGCAGGATTGGTTCAGACATCTGAAATAACTAAATCTGTAGAATGAGTTTAATACATTCAGTTTCTAAAGTTAAAGCAGTTATTCTCAACGGGAGCAATTTTCTCTCACCCGCACCCCACCCCAAGGGTGTTTGACAATGTCTGAAGACATAATGGGTCCTTGCAGCTGGGAGGGAGTGTTACTAGCAACTAATAAATAGAGACCAGGGTTGCTCTAAACATCCTACAATGCACAGGACAGACCCCACAGCAAAGAATTATCTGGCCCAAGGGGCATCTGGGTGGCTCAGTTGGTTAAGTGCCCAACTTCAACTCAGGTCATGATCTCATGATTCGTGGGTTCAAACCCAGCATCGGGCTCTGTGCTGACAGCCCAGAGCCTGGAACTTGCTTCAGATTCTGTGTCTCCCTCTCTTTCTGCCCCTCCCCGACTCGTGCTCTGTCTCTGTCTCTCTCTCAAAAATAAATAAACATTAAAAAATTAAATTAAAAGAAAAGAATTATCTGGCCCAAAATATCAATGTGGAGAAACCTTGAGTTAGAGAAGTCCAGGGACCCAAGGAAGATATTGAAAAGCAAATGAATCTACAGCCTCTCCTATCAGCTAAGCCCTGTGCTGAGACATTTATATATGTTTATGTTTTTTAATCCCATTTTAGAGATGATGGAACCAAGTTTCAGAATTTAAATAACTTCCCCAAGAATAAACATTTAGTAAGTGGTAATATTACTATTAACCCAGGTCTGACTCCCAATGTTCCTTCCCCCCACAGCACAGCTGTTTCATTCAAAACTTCTCTGATTTGAAATTGGATTCTGAATTGAAATTGAACCCAAGGGTTAGGGGAGAGGGGAAGGATATTAAATCCCAATCAGCATACAAAAGTCCTGGGGCCATTGTTATACTGTCAGGTCTTTAAGAAAGCTCTGCAGGGATATGGGCCTCATGAAGTGGGCAACCCAGTGGTGAGGAGGAAAGCAGTCTGGGGAACAAATGACAGGGAAAGTAGGGAGATTGAAGACTCCTCCCTAAATTTGTGAACCAGTTAGAGACATAGGTAATGAAAAGCAATTCTCTAATAATACAGGAGTCCTGTAAACTAACAAAAACAACTGTGAAAGAGGAAGAGAAATAAATGAAATTGTGAGAATACAAAAGCTACAGCAAGTAGAAAAAGATGGACATCATAAATAACTGAGAAGAGGGGTTGGAAATGCAGTTTATTTATTTGTCCACTCAGCTAATATCTAGTAAGTGCCTACTTTGTGCCAAGCACTATGTAAACACTGGATTGTATACTGGTGAACAAATAGATGTGGTCCCTACTATTATGAAGTTTATAGTCTGGTAAAATATGTAAGTACACTGTCCCATAGTAGGGGTGTGTGTGTGTGTGTGTGTGTGTGTGTGTGTGTGTGTGTAAATATATTTAGTCTCAATTAGATTTAGTAGCAGTCAGGAGAAGCAAGAGGCTATTTTGCAACCTTGAGTTTCTATGTTTTCCCAAATTATGCATCTTCTGTCAGTCTCTTTACATGCTTTCTTCAAGGGTAACAGCATAATGATGATAATAATTATCTTTCTTGTGTTCAAAAAGATTGCTCAGCAGCTTCTGATAAGATTTAAGAAAATGAGGAAAAAAGAAAAAATAGGACTGAATATGGAGTGGCACATTAGAAGAAATTATCTGGAAAGATTAAGCTCTTCAGAAACAGAAAGTATCTGCAGTGACCTAGTTGAAATGATTTGAAATGTAGTTGGCACTCTAACAATATTATAATCCTAATTTTCTTTTTGTTGTTCCCATCCTCATATCCCCCTCCCACAAAGAGCTTCATAACATTCAGTTAACCAGTGATTATGTAAAATTATAGATTGTTTTTGGGAGGTTTCTGATAAATCTATGAAGCAGGTCAATTGTATCTTCAGAATCCATTCATGCCTAATGCCTAGAAAGATGCCAGCCCATAATAGGTGCTCACTGAATATTTGCTGAATGAATGAATGAATGAATGTTCCTCACCTTCAAAAGCTCCTCTTATCCTTTTAAGATATTCACTATTGTCCCATTTGACTGGAGGGTCACTTTTGTCGCTCCTGATACCAATCATTCATTTATGTATTTAATGAGTACTTAATGTGTGTCAGATGTTACATTACTAGAAACTTCATGATAGAAGCATTATTGTGGCAACTGTTCCTACTAGGTTATTTAGCTGTGTCACCTAGGTTATGATGTGCACTCTACAATGGAAAACATCGATCTTCTTTAAATATAATATATGCCAGCAAGAGGTTCTCCCTACTAAAAGGAACAGACCTCTCCCATGAAAGAAATACAGCAGAGAATGCATTCTGTCAAAAAATATATATACATCCCACAATTACTCACTCCTTGCCCTCCACCCCCACCTCCAAAAATGATGACAGGAGAGAACAGAGACTGCTATAACCTGGATAGGACTCAACCCAGAGCATGCCTTTGCTATGCAGATGAACCAATCCAGAGCCATGCCTCCTGTTTGGCCCACAGACCACAGGAGGTAATATCCTCTGCCTTACTCATCCCAGGATTAGCTACCTGGCAACTAGGGATGATCCCTGTAGCCCAGAACCCACTGAAAATTTTCAAACTAGCCAGTACTTGCCCTGGCCTGACTTGCCCATGGAAACCACGATAAAGGCTCTGACCTAAACCTTTGGCTGGCTCCAGTTTTCTGCTTCCTGACCACCCTGGTGTTTCCCCATGTGGCCCTGCCTGGCATGCCACACCTCCTGTCTCTAGGTCAACTACATTTTACTGACCATCTCATAAAAGAATACAAAGCACAAGTTCTCTGCTTCTCTGACTTTATTGCCAACTACTGTCCTCACTTGTACTCTTCTCTCCAGCCTAAATAAACCGCAGGCAATGCCCGCAAAGCACTGTGACCTAATTTATATCCTGATTTCTATACCTTGTCTTAGAATTATTTCCCTACTGCTTCCTCTTTCCCCATCAAACACAACCTAGAATCTCCTGCTTTTCCTTAAAATTCTGCTTAGATATTAGTGTATTTAGAAGACTTTCCTGTAGCACTACCCCAAAGTCTGGGTGAGGTATCCATCCTGGGTGGTGCACAATAATCTTCTGTATACATCTCTAATAGCACTTATCATGGAACTATAGTTGCCTGGCTTAATTTTTCTGTTTCTTGCATACATAGGAAATTCCAAGAAGGCAGGAACTGTGTCTTATTCAGTGTCATATCCTCAGCATCTGACATAGGGCTTGGCATAAAATCAGTACCCATTAAGTATCTGTTGACTACATGATAAGTAGTCAGTAATTTGGAAAAAAAATATTATACATGAAAGTTGATAAATATTTTCTTCTAAAGATGGGAGTCAACCTTAGCTGCTGCATCCCCCAGAGATAAGATCAGGTCTCATTGCAGTAGACAGAAAAAATAAGTAGGAACAGATGATGCAGCATATGCAGCTCCTTGCTCTTTTTCTGCAGCAAGAATTCGCTTTCACTTTCAGGTAGGCCCAGGCTGCTGTGCAGTCTATTCCATGGCCTCCTCCGGGAGCCCAGAGAGAAGACAACTTGGCACCGAGTGAATGAACTGCATTCTGATGAATTAGGGGGGATTTTCCATCTCATTGTCAGTCTAGCCACACTGCCAAGTGCCCAAATTTGTTGGGTGATTGGGAGGAATAAGAAAAACTAACAGACCAGCCCTAGCCAGTGGTACATTGTAGCTTCCAGGAAAGAGAGAGCAGCAGACTTCCCCTGACCACAAGGAAGTCGGTGGGGTGGGAGGAAAGGGTTCTTTAGAGAGCTAATCTTATCTCCTACCTGGGTAACACAAGCCTTTCCATATAAGTCTGTTCAAAGAGTGACCTTTGCTGAGAGCCTACCCTAAGCCCACTGCCTCCATTAAACCTTTCCTAACTCTCCAGCCTATAATAATCTCTCTGTCAGGGCACCTGGGTGGCTCAGTCGGTTAAACATTCAGTTCCATTAAACCTTCCCTAACTCTCCAACCTTTCATAATCTCTCTGGTGGAGCACCTGGGTGGCTCAGTTGGTTAAGCATCTGACCTCAACTCAGGTCATGATCTCACAGTTCATGGGTTCAAGCCCTGTGTTGGAGTAGCCTAGAGACTGCTTCAGATTCTGTGTCTCCCTCTCTCTCTGCCCCTCCCCTGCTTATACTCCCTCTCTATCTTTCTCTGTCTCTCTCAAAAATAAATAAATAAACTTAAAAAAATTAAATAATAATAATAATAATAATAATAATAATAATCTCTCCGGCTCTCCTACTAACTACTGTAGCACTAACTGACCATACATCCATTAAATTGGCACTAAGAACTGGCCACTTTGCCACAAAGAATGCTGGCTGAGTAGTTATATGAGTTTTATTTAACCATTAAAGCAGGTCTGACTTACCTATCCAACTAAACTGAAAGGTCAGGGACCACACTGTGCACTTCTTTATATGTCCTTTAAATACTCACAGTGTTAAGCATAGTGCTAAGTTTGTGATTAAAATATCAAGAATCAAGTCTGATCTATTCATTCATGGAAAGGCTCACTATAGAAGAATCTACCAAATGGACACAGGAAAGGTTTTCTACAGGAATCAGCTTCTCCTGACCCAAAACACCAGAGTATCAGTGGCAGATCTTCAGTTTACCCTTAGCCAAATGACATCCGATAGACTAGATCAGGTGCTGGAAAATATGAGCTTATCCATGGATCCTATATCATATGCTATCTATGTCCTCTTATGCTGACAATTTTTTCATAATCTGCAATGCTATCCCCAGAGCTCCTGGGGTTAGAGTTAGGTACCATTGCTACTAGTCTCTATGGGTTTGAATGGGATCAAGGTGTAGGTTTCTTAAGTCACAGTGAGATGCCTGTTGGTCCAGAGAATGAAATTGGACTCTATTCATTTGGCAGATGCAAGTGGGCCCCACCTTGCTATGATATAGGAAACAACGTATAATATTTAAGGTTCCTTCCATATTCAAAGAAAGACGTTATAAGACCTTAGAGCTTCAAGGACAATCAAAATATAGATCTCCACTCTCAGAGACATTTTAGTCTAGAACTTGTGACTTAGCAAAGGCTGAGTTGACCAGACAATTGCAGTTCAGAAAAGGGAGCAAGCACATCAAAAGGAAAGAGACTTGAGTTGAGCCCCAGTAGATGCATGGAGTTTAGTTAGTGAAAGAGGTCAGTTAGTTAGTGTGAGGTCATTCCAGGGCAAGAAAACTCAGAAAATCAAGGTGTAAAGGCAGAAATGTGCTAGACTCTTCAAAACATAGTGTGAAAATCAATCATTTGCAAAACAGATATGTAAATGGGTGGTTATTCATGTAACAAAAATTCACCATAGGAGTCTCTTTAACAAAATTCAAACCTACTACTTCAGTGGTTTCAGGGAGTTGTTAGAAATTTACACTTCATCTTTTAAGTTTTTCAGTATGCTTGTGAGATATGGCATTCAGTGCTGAGTGCCAGAATAGTGCTTCCTGAACTTTAACACATCTATGAGTCATCTAGGGGTCATGTTGACATGTAAACTCTTATATTTCTAACTACATATCCTAGATGATATGGATGCTGCTGGTCCATGGATCAAATTTCAAATAGAGAAGTACTAGAACACCTTTCACTTTGTTGAAGCAGCTTCTGTTTATCATTACACATTTCTCACTAAACAAACTAAGTGATTGAATCTTTGGGAGAAAAGACTAGATCTTATAAACTGTGTACAATGATAACTAATCAACTTTTCAAAAAAATTATGTATAATAATAATAATAATAATAATTATATAATCAATGTTTTTGATCACTGCTTACCATCAAATATAGAGTTCAACCAGAATGATAGTGAAGGAGGGGCACCTGGGTGGCTCAGTCGGTTAAGCATCTGACTTCAGCTCAGGTCATGATCTCACGGTCTGTGAGTTCAAGCCCTGCATTGGGCTCTGTGCTGATAGCTCAGAGCCTGGAGCCTGCTTCAGAAGCAGGGGAGCCTGCTTCTCCCTCTCTCTCTTCCTCTCCCCAACTCATGCTCTCTCTCTCAAAAATAAATAAAATTTAATTTTTTTTTAAAAAGAACAATAGGGAAGGATTTTTATGGCCTATTAAAGGGGTCAGCAAACTATAACCCATGGGCCAAATCTAGATTGTGGTCTATGAGTAGTTTTGTTGGAGCACAGCCACATCCATACGTTTATACATTGTCCTCTGGCTTCTTTTATTCTACAAATTCATACAGAGCTAATTACTTGATACAGGGACCATTTGACCCTCCAACTGTAAAGTATTTACTATCTGTTCCTTTACAAAAATGTTTGCTGACCCCTGGCCTATAAGATTCAAGACATGATATCTGAGTATCTCACTGAATCTGAGCTTGGGCACCTAAGATACTCTTTAAGCTTTCTGCTCTGAAATACAAATGTCCTTCCAAGGACACAGCTTTGAAGGAATAAAAAGTCCTCCCAAATTCTCTTGACTTATCCTTCCTAAGAGGGAATGGAATTGATCAGGAAACCTCCACGTTATGTGGCAAATGAGGGAGATCTTGGAAGGTCTGAAGCAAGAGGGCTTTCATGGAACTCAGCAAAAATTCAAAAAACACACTAAATCCTTGGTAGTGGTACAACCCTGTTCATGACTGTCGTGCTATTTCAGGTATGTGGTTGCTCTCACCTAGCCCAGAATCCAGACCAGACCTTGGGATCTGGCCCACCTCACTTGATAAAAAGCCAATCCTGAGAATCTTTGTTTCAGATTAGATAGTGTCTCTTTTTGATTTGGCATGGAATTATGAGAACTTCAAAAATATAGGAAGCAAGCCCCTACCTAACTTCCTGGGAATTTGAACTGTCCTAGAAACGAGGTATTTGTCTGTCCTAGCCTGAGGCATTGGCCTAGACTGGTGGAGAGTGGAGATCAAAAGAAAATTAGGAAGGATGCATGTGAAGGAGGGATGGGGGCAAAAGTAAGGTTTCCCTAAAAGTTTAGTACAAGAAGTAAAGGCCTCCTGAGAGTTGAACCATAAAATAAACAGAAAATGAAGCAGAGTAAAAATATGAGAGGTCACATTAAAGATTCAGAAGAGCTCTCCTAGGCTTGTAAGACTTGACACTAACCCACATGAAATTATTAGCACTTTGTATCTGGCAACAGATGGGCTGCTCAGTAATAGAAGCAGGGAGAGGAAAAGGTGTGAAGGGTGGTTAATACTGGCGGCACCCATCTTTGCCCATACCAGAGAAGGGGGTGCATAAGACAAGGCATTTAGTGCATCTTTTTGGGAGATTTCTACTTACTTTCTTTCTTCCTTCCCCTCCCTCCTTCCCTTCTTTCTCCCTTCATCTCTTTCTCTTTCTTTCATCCCTCTCCTTTCCTCCCTCTCTATCCCCTTCCCTTTCTCTTTTCCACAAACATATATATGAACTATCTATTTTGCATCAGGCCCTATGCTATAAAGCCTGGGAATACAATGTTGAAAAAAATTTGACAGCCTGCCCTCAGGAAGTTTCGACATCTAGTCATAGAAGCAGGCATTAATAAAGTGATAGTTCATATAAATATATAATTTCCATAAGTAATACTTGTGATAAATGTTATAAAGCAATAGACAAAACATAATCCTACCTCAGGGCCTTTGCACTTGCTATTCCTCCCATCTGGAACCATTTTCACCTAGATATCCTTAAAGCTTTCTCCTCTCTGCTCACACTTCTTTCTATCAGTGAGACTTCCCTAATAACTCTGTATATAAAACAGCAACTTCCCCTCCCCCACCTCCTTTATACATTATACTTCTTATGTTTTCTCCATAATACTTATCAGGTTCAAGTATTTTATATACTTTTAAGAAAATATCCAGGTATTATATATATATATATATATATATATATATATACACACACAAACACACACACACACACACACACACATTTTACATATATATTTATGGATGGGTTTGTGTACATACATGAATGCTCCATGTGTAAAATGCTATACAGTATTTTCTTTCAGTTGCTCTTCCCTATTGTATGTCTGTCTTCATAGAAGGCTAGAATGTGAGCCCCATTTGGGGGCCTTTTGTTCACTGCTCTTGCTATATTCCCAGTACCCACAGTAGGCACTTACTAAAAAAAAATTACTAAAAGAATGAATAAAACTATAAATGATCTGAGAGCATGCATCACACACATTTTTTAAACAGTGGTAGGAGTTAACAAGGCTAAGGGAAAGAAAAAACATGCAGGAAGAGAAGAGCAAGAGAGAAGTCCTCGGAGAGTAAAAGCAAGCCCAGAAGCTAGAGTGAAGAGCTGGCAAAATCATGTTGGACTTTATGAAATAAGTTACTTTTTTCCCTTTGATTCCAAGAGCAATTCAAAACCACTGAAGGTTTTAGGTCAAGAGACGATATGTTCAGATTTACATTTTTTAAATGTCATGCTGGCTACCCATTAGATAGTGGATCGGAGTTATCACCAAGGTGTCATAAAGCATTTGAATCATGCAGTAAACTGCACTTTTTCTGACCCATGCTCACCAAATTCTTTTCTGATTAGAATTCGGCTTTCTAGAATTTAACAAAGAGACTATGACAGGAATTTTCTAATGTACATGAGAGATATATGTGTCAATATGAATAAATGGATATTCTGTGTTATCTGTCAGTCTCTTTGAGCTGTTTCTATGAGACCCTCCAGAGAGGAAGATCCTGCTTCCTAAAGCTGACAAACCAGGGTTCTAAGGCAATAAAGCTGGGGTTGGGGGTCAGACCTGGGACATCAGTCACTTGGCCACATTGAATGTTCATCTTGCAGCCCCTTGGAAGCCCACCAGCAGGCCTGTCTTGATAAATCCCCAACCTCCAACCCTGTCCTCCACTCAAATCTTTGGACTTCCAAGCAGAAAAATCACTGTTCAACTCTGAACCAGGCTTCTGAGGGCTTAGATGAAACTCCGGGCCAGTATAAAACTCAGCTTATCTGGAGGCTGCTCTTGAAGAATGAGGAGTCCTTTGAAGAAAATGTTAGTGGTTCAACAACCCTTGATATTCTTTGGGGAACTCCCAATGAGCACCTATAAATATCATTATTTTGGGGTGATGGAAAAGGTAAAAAACGGGACATTTATGTGAAAGAAAATTAAACTAGTCACTTTGAAGCTCTTCAGGGCTTATTTGGAAAGACATTTGTATGCTGAAAATGTGAAACCCAGACAATGAACTAACCACATGGAAGCACTGAAAGAGCCTCCGGAACAACAAAGTACAAATGAAAGTTCTGAAAAGCAAACAACTTATTCTCTTAAGGTAGCTCCATCCCCACCAGGTTCTTCCTGCCTGAGCATCTAAAGAGAACAGCCACTGCATTGTCTCCTAGATGTTCCAACACCAAATATGGCCAAAGTCTTCCCAGTCAGCAGGACAACTACATGGTCTGACACACCAAAGTGATCAAAACAACATGTAGTGAAGTCTTTTCACATGGCATCCATGACATGCATGTCTGTATGGTTTTGTTTGTTTACCTTCTAGTTAGTAAAGAGAAAGCTTTCCTTCCAAGACTGGGTATTAAAAGGCATTAATTCTATCCCCAGCTTTGCTACTGACTGGTTATGAAACCTTTAAAAAGATCTAAGCTATAGTATGTGATATTCATTTGTTTATTCATTCACAGCCTTTGATTCTTTAATGTCAGACCCCATGCTATGTTCTTAGGAAATAAAGACGAGTAAGAGAAATCCTTCCCCTCAAGTTGTTCCAAGTTCCTTTGATGCTTTGAGGAGATAGGCAAGGAAAGCAAGTGTAACAATAGCAGCACAATAAGCTCTATACCAGAAATATGTACCGGGTATTAAGTGGGCTTAGAAGCCAATGCAGCTCTGCTCATGGGAAGCTGGGAACACATCCAAGATGAAGGTGCAGCTGAACAAAGATTTGAAAGAAGAGTTGAAACTCACCAGGGCAGTTGGGTGGACCTTAGGGAATAGAGGATATTCCAGGCAAAAGGTGCAGCATGGGCAATAGTATTAAGGCAATAAACCAAGTGTTTTATTGAGAGAAGCTGTAAATCTTCAAGAGAACAAAGGATATGGTGAGTTGTGCAGGGTAACAACGAACACAAAGTAGAGGGTAGAATGCTGTACCTTGTTTCTGGGCCTCTGACTATATCCCCTTGGTATTCATTATGCTTACACATACTGACTACTCTTTCTGCCAGTTCCTGGGTGCTTTCTCTAGTCGTAGGAACATGCCCTGTTCATACATAAGGTGGACTAAACTATTGAGGTGTTAAAGCCTCCAGGAGCAACCATGCACCAATGACGGATGGTAGCTCAGTGATAGATGCCTCCGATATAGACTCTGTGGTCTTCAGTGTGCTCATAAGCACATGTATTATTCCCTCCCTTTCCTGTTTCACTTCCCCTCTTGTCTAACATTGTTTCCTAGGATCACTTCCCAAATAAATATATTACCTGCACTGAAGTGTTTGTCTTACTCCGGGTTTCCCCCAAAGATTGCAGTGCAAGTAAGACAAAGTAAGACAAAGATTTCAGTGCAAGTAATTTATTTGGTGATACCCACAGCATGTGTAGCATCACAATTACTGAAATGTTTACCTCCTGAGGGTTGGGATGGAATATGGATGGAACACTTATGCAATAGCTCTAGTATTTTAAAAACATGGAGGAAATATTAATTACAATGATGGTGAAATTGGTTGGCTTGTTTTACAGGCAAATTTCAGAGAGCTTGAAAGAACAAATGACACATCATTAGCCAACTATCAACTCAAGAAATGATAAGGGATTCCAACTCAGGGATGTCTCCATGGCAGCATTTAAAGATATTTAATTTCTTGCAGCCAGAAGGCAGACTGCACTGAAGATCAGGCCCAAGGTTTGATTGTAAGAATGACAGAGTTACAAAGGAGGCTGTTCACACCTCTGGCAGGTTCCCTATGTGGGAAAGAGGAGTGAGGTAGGCGTAAGACCCTGAGGACAGGAATGAGGGTACTTGGGTGGATCTGCTTGAGAAAATTTAAACCTCAGCCCCCCTCAGCCCTCTGGGCTGGCAGAAGAAGCCACTTTTCCATGGATAGAGAAGAGCCTGGAAATGCTTCCATTGTCTGGAAACCATGCAAAGCCCTCCTTTAAGGCAGACTCATCAGAAGATGATATTCTCCTCAAAATCTGTCCTCTCACCTAATTACTTTGAGAAGAGTGACAAACGTATTTCACTAATGAAAAGATTTACTTAGATTATTTTTTAGCATATTTATGACTCTTACTGGGTATGATTAAAAAATTTATTTTTTGAGTATTCTGTATAAACTCACTGGATATTAAAATAGATTGTATTATAAGATTTATAACCTGTTTTTTTATTTACTTGATGAAGGGGAAAAGGGGATAAAGATAAACACAGCCTTAATGAGTTTATTTTTCAAATAACATGGTGCAATAATGTCAAAATATATAGCACATTTTGACCATTACAGAAAATTCTATCAGACCACACTGGTGATGAGTTAGATAGATAGATAGATAGATAGATAGATAGATAGAATATATAGGATGAAGTCTCAGCATGGCCCAAGCAGGGACTTACTGAAATGGGAAGCAACATCAAAATGGCAAAATTACAATCACTTGGGATTTCAGATGATTACTAACAGACAATGAATGTTCCAGAGTCAAGATAGATGGGTGGCCAACAAGGATACTGTTTGACTTAACAAACAAATAAATAGTAAAAATGTAACTCTCAAAAATCAATAACAACTCTCAAAATATATCTACAGAAAAATGAGCAAAATATTTGGGTAGATGCTTTGCCCAAGAAGATATATTAATGGCAAGTAAACACATGACAACATGGTCAATATCACAGTCATTAGGAAATGCAAATTAAACCACAATGAGATAGCACTACACACCTACTAAAATAGCTAAAGCTAAAAAGACTGACCACACCAAGTATTGAAGAGAATGCAAAGGAACTGGGGACTCTCATGGTACAGCCACTTGGGAAAATAATTGGCCTTTACTTAGTAATTTAAATATATACCTATCATGTCATGCAACCATACATTCCTAGGTGCTTACCTAGAAGAAAAGAAAGTATATGCCTATACAAAGCCTTGTACATTAATTTTTAGAGATGTTTCATCTGTGAGGGACAAAAATTAGAAACCTAAATATCCATCAACATGTGAATAAACCATGATATATCATAATAATGGAATATTACTTTGAAATGAAGAGTGAACTATACATGCACACAACAACATAGATGAATTTCAAACTAAGAACAGTAAGTAAAGGAAACAAGGCTATGTCTCTTCCCAAGAGCAGGCTTGCTTTTTCTTGTTATAAAAGCATTAAATTCCTCAATCTCAGTGATCCTCAACTGTATTAGAAACCCACTGCGTGTAGGTTCTCCCATATTATTCCTGTGGGATTTGAGCAGTAACAGCATTATGAATAGAGACTTTGCATGGACCAAACAGCACAGTGTCCCATTCACCAAGGCTGATATACCCACTGCTAAATATTCAACGTATCAGCATTAGATACCAATACTGAGCCCCTGATGTAGTACTGTCTCTTAAGCAAATCAACCAATTATTTGTTGGTAAGCTGACTATATATCAGACTCCACTCTAGGAAGGGGAGTAATTAAGCCTAACTGAGGCTGATAAATATTCTGGGTATATATTTTCCTTTCCTCCCTGTAGTATCTTGGCCAACATTACTATTGGGTGGCTCACAGAATGTTTAATTCAATGACTATCACTTCAGATAAAAGACTCAGTAAGACAAAAAAAGAAAAAAGTAAAACTGGGCACATGATGATGAGATCAATTTTTTCTACCATATACTACATCATCTAGAAGCTTCTGGTCTGATAGAATGTTGGAATAGCTTCTAAAGTTACAGCTAATGCACCAGCTTGGGGATGAACCCTGTAAAATTGAGGTGTTATTCTTTAAATTTTTTAATGCTTATTTACTTTTGAGAGTGAGAGAGAGACAGAGTGTGAGTGGGGGGGGGGGGGGAGGCACAGAGAGAGAGGGAGACACAGATCTGAAGCAGACTCCAGGCTCTGAGCTGTCAGCACAGAGACGAACATGGGACTCAAATCTGTGAACGATGAGATCACGACCTAAGCCAACGGCTGCTCAACTGACTGACCCACCCAGGTGCCCCTGGGGTGTTATTCTTTAAGATGCAGTACTTACTTGTAACCAAGAGCTACTCTGTGATGCTGTGTTTCTAACAGGTAGAATACAAGAATCTGGGAACTCAGGAGTGGGAATAAGGGCCTAGGAATAATTTCTTCCAGAGACCCACTAAGTGAATTTGTGCTTCTCATTTCCATAATTTTAGGTTCTACTGGTTTCCAGGTTGGAGAGATACCCCAACCAGTAAACACAGTAAAATCCTTTGAACTCTGAAACTATTCCTGTTATCTGATCATTTTAGGCTCCTTATTGGCAGGAACAATTGACAGTTTCTATATTGTCAGCAGTAATTAACCCTAGTTATCATGAGAAGATAAAACTACTGCTACATAATTGGGATAGTAAAGAGTATGCATGGAACTCAGCAGATTCACTGGGGCTTCTTATTTCCAAATGGTTGATAAACATGGAACCATGAATTTCAGTAACCACATACTGACAAGTGTCCAGTAATAAGGAACTTGAACCCTTCAGGGATGAAGATCTGGGTCACTCTATAAGATGGGCAACCTAGACAAGCAGATTGTTGGCTGAGGATGAGATGATTCTAGATGGATGGTAGAAGAAGGAGGATAATAAATATCAGTAGTAGTTTAAGGCCATCTGTATCCATTGGGACTGTATCTTAGGCTACTAATCCTCTTTTCATTTTGTTAAGAAATTGTGATGATCCACCACATTAAAAAAATCAGTAAGAGAACAGAATAACCTTAGTAGAGGACACTAGTCAATCTCACAGGGGAAAAGAGTGGTCTGTAGTAGATGCCGTTCATCCCTACCCACATTCCACTACATTTATTGTTTCTAGAGATGCCAATAGTGTTTTTCTACAAGCTTCTGTGATTTTGCCTGAGGGCTTTCTGTCAATGTATTAGCATGCCTGACCCACACATAGGTTAAGATTGAATTGTTGGAAAGTAAACCCCCAACCACAGAAGTACACTTTGACAAAAATGGACAGAAAAGTATCTCAGCTTCCTGGCCCTTCAAATATAACAAATCTGAAGCAACTTCAGCTGGCCTCTCTGAGGCCCCCTGCAAGATCAAGCACCAATTGTCCACAGCAGTAAACTTTTTATTAATCAACCTTATATTCTCTTCCTTTCTCTCCTTGTCTTACTTCACACTAGGTGAGGAATGTGAAAGGCTGTATGGAGGATGTGAAACTGGATGATTTCTATATTCACTTCTACTGTGAAGCTTGTAGTTTGAAGGCTAAGTTCAAGACTCTTCAGGACTTTTCCCTTCATGAGCTCCATATAAATTGAGCACATCTTAGTTCTCCTGTACTGGCAGTATGGATTACTTTAACACAGACTTATTTTGCTTTCCTGTTGTGTTATGAATGCCTCTCTCGTCTCTCCAACTAGACACCTCCTCAAGCCATATCATCTAAAGTAGTGAGTTTGCAAGTATTTTGTGCTCAAAGTAATAATAATAACTTCACTCAAGTACTCACAACAATCCCATGAAGTAGGTTCTATTTTTATTGCTCCTATTCTGTATGAGTGTGAGCTAAGAAAGCCATTTCCCCAAGGGCACTCACCTAGTAAGTGGAAGGGTCAGGCTTTGAACTCAGGCACTCTGTCTTCTTAACCATTATCCTTTACTGCCTCTCAAGGACTATTTTTAATCATGTTTTTCCTTCATGAAAACCTTATTTTGAAACATTGTCTGTAAAAACTAATTAGCTATGAATTACCTAATTTTATTAGTAATGAACTATTTTATTTCTTATTTTTTTTAATTAATCAAAGGCATATAGAATTTCCAACTATAAAGTTGAGGTAACTAATGTGTTAACTAGACCATACTCTCTATAAAGGCTACTAGTGGAATGAATGAATGAATGAAAAAATCTCACCTTATATAATTTCAGCCAAATTGAAATATATTGATGTTTAAGTTAGCCTGTGCAGCTTGGAGGTAGCTTTGTATTAGGCTATTCTAAAAACAAATGTGAAAAACAAATTTAAGGAACCCCATTGCCACCTTGTGAACTCTCAGTGATCCAGGGATTACAAATAACAACTCCTCATCTGCTAG
This sequence comes from Herpailurus yagouaroundi, assembly GCF_014898765.1. Taxonomy (NCBI): domain Eukaryota; kingdom Metazoa; phylum Chordata; class Mammalia; order Carnivora; family Felidae; genus Herpailurus; species Herpailurus yagouaroundi. The sequence goes on from NW_024412418.1 coordinate 22,897,608, forward strand.
GCTTTTTGTTTTATGGTTTCCCGGATGTTGTTGTTTTTATGTTGTGCTTTTAACCTTTTATTGTATTAAAAAACCCCAAGTCTCTTTTCAAAGGCCAAAATGGACTCCTCAGTTATATTACCTATAATATTCTATGAGACACATTTTCTACGCAAAATACCAGATGATTCTTTTTCCCTTGGTAAACTTAATAACCCCTAGAAAATCCACAACATTTAGTGGATCTTCCTACCAAAACAACTCATTCAGCACTCAGTCACCCAATAGCAAAATCCATTGATTCATTCCTTAGACCCAGAACTTATTATTGGTCTCTTAATGTCTCACACTTGAAGATGAACTGACAGTTAAGGATTAGGAGGTGTTTTAGAAAAGCTTTCAACATAGGAGAAAAAATTCCAATAGGAAAACAAATAGAAACAAACAAATTTATACTTAATATCCTCACAATTAAGAGAAGATAGTGAAGATTTGCCTCTATTAAACAAGGAGAGGATGCCATAACAAAGAGGAATAAGTAGAGAAGAATGCACTCTTGGCAATTAAAAGTATCCAAAATAAGACATTCAGTAGGAGGTTTAGGAGAGAGAGTCAAGATAATCTCTCCAAAAGAATAGCTAGAAAATAGAAAAGAAGAGAGAAAAACAAACAAGAAAAGTAGAGGATCACAAGAGGAGGCACAAGATCTACCAATGTGGACACCAGGGAGATTTGGGAAATGGAGAAGTGATGAATTTATTGGAGAAGGGACATAAGAAAATTTCTCAAAACTGAAAAACATGAATCTCCAGAAAGGAAGAACCACAAAAAAGCTAAATTTTTATTTGCCTTAAGACAGGCAGTTAACATCTAAAATTAACAAACCAAGAAGTAGTAATGTAAGCATGTTATTCAGAATAGCAAAATAAACAGGTATGACAGTTGAAATGACACCCTCCGAGAAGTAGATCTGGAGGTTAGTAAAGGGTGGGCAGAAGTAGGGGGCAAAGCGTTGCTGGTTATATATATACACACATTATATATCTATATACATACACACACATTATATATAGAATAGATATAGATAGACATATGAATATATAAGTCAAAATATATGTATCTCATATACATATTTATCCAAAGATATGTGTATATGTATGTACATATATATTCAAAGATACGCTCTTTGGTATCTTAAAATATGCATTAAAATATGTATTACTTTGATTAAAAAATAAAGATACAGTAGAAAGCTATTTCAAAAAAATAGTTCTTTCCACAGCATGTTTTTTTTTCCTTCTAGGCCTATTGACCTTTTTGTGGCATCTTTTGGGGATGTTTCCATCATGGCATTCCCTTGGAACTGATATGATTAACATAATTTGGGATATCTTCTTGCTATTATTCTTAAGGAAGTGATCTAAGGACTATGCTTTGGGAACTTGGTCTAGTCCAAAGAATTCCCTGCAACTGCAAACATTACAGCTGAGCTAGGGCTATAGTCAAGCAATTTAAGGCAAAAACAAACAAAAAACAGTTGTGTTGTTTTAACTGGTTTCTTTCTTTATCCCTTATCTTTCCTGAGAACTTTGTAAAAGTAGCTGTGATTATGGGAAATGGCTGGTCATGTGTTCAGGCCTCTGGGTACCACCACCTCTTCAATCCATTCCTTGTAGATATGACTGACAGTGTCCAACACAGCAGTTTTCCCAGTGTTAATTATTTAGGAGTTACCCAAGACATGCTTATGGAAAGGAGGAAAAAAGAGAAAGGAGGAATAGGATGGAAAAAAAAGGGATATAGGAGAAGCAACCAAGTTTTTAACATCTGAGATGATATGAAATTCACAGCAATCCACTAGTTGGAGTTTGGGTGTACATGTAGAAAACCGTCTGATTGCTTTGACTTTGATAAAAGACCCTCAATGTGTAATTATTGAGTATCTAAGTGAGTGTCCAGCACAAGATGTAGAAAAAAAAACAAACATAAGCGATGACTAATGCCCACAAGTACTTTAAATCCTCTTCTGGAATTCAAAGCTGACAGATGTGAAACAAATAGCAAGCACTTGCATAGCTACTATACAACTGTCATACGGACAGCAAGTGCAAAAGGAATTGGACGTCAAACAAGCCAGAAATTAATGGAGAAGGAACCTTCAAGAAAGAATTAGATTTGAGTAATAATACATGCATTCAAATACAGGGTGCCTGGGTGACTTGGTTGAGCAACTGAATTGGGCTCAGGGCACAATCTCGCAGTGCCTGAATTCCATCGAGCCCCACATTGGGCTCGCTGCTGTTGGTGCAGAGCCCACTTTGGATCTTCTGTCCACCTCTCTCTGCCCCTCCCCTACTTGTGCTCTCTCAAAAATAATAGGCATTTAATCATAATCATAATCATAATAATATATGCATGCATACACATGATGCATTTTTCATGTATTCTTTTATAGAATACTCATAACTGTACCTTTTAAGTAATTGTGGCCGTGCCTCCATATGAATAACAGAGACTCAGAATACTTAAGAAACATGCTCAATTCACATAGCCAGGGAACAATGGAATTTAGTCTGATTCCAAACATTTCATGTTTGCTTACTTATTGTACAGAGTTCTGAAGAAAGGGTAAAGTATGGAGAAATAGAGAAGAGGCCACTGTAAGTGAGGGGGAAAAAAAAACTTAAGCCTAGGTGAGCACTTGGGAATCAACAGCAGAACCAGCACAGACAAGCACTTGATAGAGAAGGGAGCCTAGATTTGTTGAGAATTTATGAGCTTTGGAGCCAGATAGAGTCTGAGGTAAATTATAGCTCTGCAGCTTACTAACAGCAGGCGAGAGGGAGAAAGTTCCTCAGCCTCTGCTTCCTTGTCTATAAAATGGAACAACTGCCTCCAAGATTTGTTGTCAGGTTTCAATAGCACAACTTCTATTTTTTAAAGAACATCCAGCATAAATTCTTATTTCTTTTTTCCTGATTGAAGTAGAGTATTATTTATGGTGAGAAATAGTGCGAGGTTGTTGGTCACAAACACCTGGTCTAATCATCAGTCAAAACAACCACCTTCACAAGCAGGATTGTACATTATTCACTAGATTCTGACAGTTCCTTCAGTTGTTTTATTTTGACCAGCTCAAGTTAGTCCAAACAGTTTGTGCAGTTGTAGAAAACAGGCTGAATTTGGCCTGTGCATTTTGGCATCCTGGACCATGGGATCAAGTGGGGGGAGGATGGAAAAGTACCCGGCAGTGCCTCCTGACTCCAACTTCCTGCTGGTGACATCCACCTCTTGCTGACTCTGAGTCACCAACAGCATGCCTTCCCTCCCCTGCGGCCCATCCGCCCATTAGGCCCTGGCAGTTCTCTTCCTATGCTGACTTCCCTTGTCCGCTCCCACACGTGTGCTCAAGGTGGAGGCAACCCTAATGAGGAAACACAAGGCAGCTGCTGCAGCAGGCATTTCTTCTTCAGCCAGCAAAATGAGACCACCCCCCCCCAGCCCCAGAGCTCTGCAGGTCACCCCTCAGACACAGGATGCTCCCACCCCTGTGCTCCAGAGCTTTCCCGGAAGACGGGGAATCGTATTAACTGCAGGCTGTTAAGTATGAGTTTTAGAACTCAAAGGCACCAGAGCTACCTCTTTGGTAAAAAAGAAGCCCTCAAAACTTGCTCTTGGGAATTGTCCTGTGTATTCCCAAATGTATTGTTATAAATGAACACCGGGAAGAAGTCGCCCCAAGCTCTCCTTGAAATTATTGTTCCTCAGCCTGATATCCAGGTTCTCCATAATCTACATTTTCAGTCTATTTTCCAAAATTTCCCTCTGCTCCAACTCAATGTTTATTATGAATTGGACTAATCAATCACAAGGCTTCCCTGGAATGCTTTATAGAACACAGACTCCAAGATTCTGATTCAGCAGATTGGGGTGGAGCTCAAGGACTCTGTATGTAAGTACTTTAGGTGATTCTACTGATCAGGTGATGAGGGAATATGGTGCCAGCTCAGTGGTTCTCAGTGTCCTCCGTGAGCGATCCTAAGGTTCAGTTAAAATGTCTCAGGTGGTCGTTGTAGGAGAGGGGAGTAATTGTAGCACGGAAAATGTAGAATCTTAAGAAAGTTCCCTGGTGTGTGTTAAATTGTGTCTCCCAAAAAGATAAGGCAAAGTCCTAATCCCAGGTACATATGAATGTAAGTAGGGTCTTTATAGATGTATTTTGTTAAAATAAGGTATATTGAATTAGGGTGAGCCCTAAATCCAATGACAGGTATCCTAATAAGAAGAGGAATTGGAGATTTGGATGCAGAAACACACAAAGACACAAAGGAGAAAGACATATGAAGATGGAGTCAGAAATCAGAGTTGTGCTGCCATATACCGAAGAGTACCAAGGATTGCCAGCAACCACCAGAAGCTAGCAAGAGACAAGAAAGGATTCTTCCCTACAGCTTTCAGAGGGAGCATGGCCCTGCCAACACCTTAATTTCATACTTTAAGCCTCCAGAACTGTAGGAGGGTAAACTTCTGTTGTGTTAAGCCACTGAGTTTGCGGTAATTTGTTATGGTAGCCTGCAGACAGTAATATACTCCCTCTGGTTGCACGTGTGCTACCTCTCTGTCTCTCTGTCTCTCTGTCTCTGTCTCTGTCTCTCTCTCTCTCTCTCTCTCTCACACACACACACACACACACACACACACACACACACACACACACACACTTTAACTAGGGCAGCTTGGTTATTTGGTTTATATATTGGAGTTCAGCATAACATTTCATTTGGAGAAGGAAAAAAAGGAGTTTTACTGTGAACAAAAGTTTGAAAACCCACCATTTTAGCCAAACTGAACCATAAACCATTCCCTAGACACACCCTGACGCTTTTTGATTCTATATCTGCATTCATGATGTTCTTGACATCTGGATACTTTACCTACTTTTCACATGATAAAATATTGTTCATTCATGAAGCTCAACTTGTATATTCTCCTCCACAAATTCATGCCCATTTCTTCAATTAGATATTCCTTCTGCTTTTGAATATGAACTGAATTTTTAGATCTTCTCTTATAGCATTTACTTTATTCTACATAATGTTCTAGTCATGTGTGATATGTGTTAGTCCCCATCTTGACTCCATTGTGGGTTCTATGTTTTACCCATTTTTGTATCCTGCTTCCCAGTCCCATCCAATGCCTTACACAGTGTTTCACCCATTCTAATTGCTATTCAATGAACACTTATTCAATAGAAGCTGCTAGTAAAATTTTACAAAAGGTCCTATTCATTTAGTTTAAGTGTATTGTTTAGGTGTGAATCATTTTTTGATGTCTTATACAGAGTAAACCGCTATAAGTTACTTTATTATAACCTAGGTTTTTTTTAATCCATACTGATAAAAACAAATAGCTGAATGTGGATTAGTAAAACAGAAGGAAAAGAGAGACCCAAAGCACAGGTATTTGTCTGAGTGACGGAGAATCCAAGGCTCTGAGGAAAGAGAATTAATGCAGACAGTGATAACAGGGAGGAAAATAAATAAAGTTTTCTCTAAGTTTTTAATCTTGCTTTATTAAGGAACTTAAAGTGGGGGAAGGAGAATGGAGTCCTTTGAAACTATGGTGTGCCAAATAGTCTTCATCCAATATTCCTTATTAATAAAATATAATTAAAAGTCCCAATACCAGTGCTTAGAATTTAAGGAAATCACTTGGTGAAATGCAAACCTGATGTATATTATCAACATCTTTCATGCTTTCATGAGAAAATAAAACTTTTTCAATATTTCTCAAATAGACATTAATCTCAAATCCCTAAAAACCTTTGTTTTACCCCAAAAAAATATATACCTGGCTCTCAAAAAGTTTCCTGGCCCATTTTATTTGCTAAAAGAGTGTGGGTTTTTTCTTACTAAAAAATGGTAGAAATATTTTATTTTGTCCTAATAATCCAAGACAATGGGTTCTTACCATTAGAAGCAAGCAAATAATAACAATAATTTTAAAATTAACCCAAGAAATAATAAGATTGAACTTGAAGTTGACACTATCTTCGTTATATTTTAATATTCACTAAGCTCAATCAGCCAGAATCTAGCTGACTAGAGCTTTCCATCTGACATATTTTGCCTTTTATATTTAGGGGATGGAGTCTGATGTCTTAAGGTTTTTAGGTTAGCTTCAAGAATGTTTTAGTTTTAACCATAGTCATCCCAATATCTTTCAGCTTCCATGGCTACTTTCATTGTTCCTTGAATGCTACAAGGGCAGGTTCCCCATTAAGTCATCCACACCCACCATAAAACCTGCTACATTGTAATTTCTCAACAAAAATCTGTTGAATGGATGGAATCTTTATTAATCCATAGAAATCCTGAAACCTAGCCAGATTTTCAGTCCTCCATTAGACTGAGACAGAAACAAGATAAGCAAATATTCAAGTAACTGAGGTGTTCTGTGACCTGAAGATAATGAAGTAAACTCAAAAAGGCCTCTTGTGGAGAACACTGTTTTACATCAATGTGCTGCAGAGGAAAGGGATTCTATTCTGGTTAATTGGCTAACAGCACTATTTTTTGGGTATCAACAATATTCTCTATTTAGTCATCGAATGATCCCCATCAGGTTACCACGTCCTAGTGCTATTCTATTTTCATAAGTGTTCTTTCGTCACCAACACATTCTCATCCTTCTTAATATTTCCAATGGCATCACTTCACTCCACTAACGTAAAAAACAAGCAATCTAAAAATTATCCTCTGCTGTTTCCCACTCATCCACAGAGAGTGAAGTTGCCATTTATGGACACTTGCTGTTGCCATGTTTTTCAGAAAGTTTGCCATTCTACAAGCTGTTTTTAGCCCCCATACCCACGACACTTCTACAGGCATTTAGTATTTCTTTATCTGATGCTTTTCCAAGGCAATACCTCCGCCTCCTCATTGAATCATGCGGGCTGTCTTTTAATCAAATGATATTTTTTGAAGTGTTTCCTCGCTGGAGCCCACAGGGTTGTTTCTCATATTTTCCCCCACACCTGCTTCGTATACTAACCTAAGGAGAACTACTTACGTGGTTTATTGTCCTTTTTGGAACAGAAATATGATATTTGTCATTTCCCCATTCTCCACAATCTGGCCCAACAGTTGAACATATCTAAAAATATCAACTAATATTTCTTTATTTTCTTGTTCCCCAGAAAGTGATATATTTTCTCTGTTTATATCTGGTGTTCCATAAAAGATTGGCCAGATTCAAAATTATGTGGTGCAGTGAAAACAGCCTGGAAATTAGCAGCAGAAAGATGGGTTCAAATCCCATTTATTAAAGATGTGACTTTGGACACAAAAACATCTGAACCTCAATTTTCTCAACTGCAAAATGGGGAAACAAGGATTTACTTAAGAGAATTGGGTAAGCATTAAATGAGATACTGTACTGTAAGTCACATACCTAGCATACTGTGTGACACATAATAGGGAACCACCAATGCCTCTAATTATAGACCTGTCATAACTGTGGCAAGAGGGTATAGCAGATACCTGCACAGAGGATGGCTGTTCACCAACCATGATATTTTATGTTGAGATAAAAAGAGATTATTATCTTGAGGTTAGAAACAGAATTATCCTTAAGAAGGAAGCAATTTTTATTTAAGAAAACAAATCTTTAAAGAAAAATTTAATAGCTAACATTTATTACAACATTATTTACAATATCTGAGAATAAATCTTGACATATCTCTTGGGAATAAAAAATAAAATCTATCACAGAATAGGCAAAAAGAATCTTTTTAAAGTAACTCAGTCACTCAATGGGAGGAAGAAACTTGAATTTGGGGCATGGGAAAAAGCAGACAAGGAAAAAGAGAAGAGGGAAGAATAAAGAGAGGAGAGTATCTTAGTGAGAGATTGGCATTTACATTAATCAATGTGGTAAAGGGACTTTTTAAAGAGAAATTAAGAATCTCCAATAATTGATTTCAAGTTCTTTTTATGTGATAATCTAGGTCCCCTCCATATCCTCAAAGCCTAACTCTCACACAAAGTTCTAGAAAATACTTGTAAACTTGGGTTTTGTTGTAACAGTTATGGATGTCACAGAGTGGAGCAGAATTTTCCCTTTGTGAAAACCGTGCTGAACAGATAGACCATGTGTGGGATGGTGAAATAATAAGGACTCAGATCCAGAGAGGAACATGAGAAGAGCCCCCTGGGAAACCTACAGAAGATAATGGACTTTCCACAGGATGGAAGAAGGGAGCTTAAACACTCTTATCAATATGATGATATTTAGAGGTGGGGACTTTGGGAGGTAATTAGATTTAGATAAGGTCATATGGGTGGGACCGTCACTATAAAATTAGTGCCTGTATATGAAGAAACTCCAGAGAGCTTGCATTCTCTCTCCTACTGTACCAACATTGTGGAAAGACCATGTGAGCATACAGCAGGATAGAAGCCATCCATAAGCCAAAAAGGGAGTCCTTGCTAGAACCCATCCATGCTGACACTTTGATCTCAGACTTCCAATCTCCAGGGCAATGAGAAAATAAATTTCTGTTGTTTAAGCCACCCAGTCTATGGTATTTTGTTATGGTAGCCCAAGCAGAATAGGAAATATGGTCTCTGTTGGAACTACTCTACTCTATCATCATATCAGGAAAACAGCCATCTACAATATGTAAACAAATAGGCATAAATCTGTGTGAATAAGAACTTTATTTACCAAACTAAGTGACTGGCTAGATTTGGTCCATGAACAGTAGTTTGTCAATGGCTGATCTAGACCAGGGGTTCACAGCTACTTTCCCGTTTTATTTATGGCCCTCCAAATTAAGAATGGATTTTTTTTTTTTTTAGTTTTAGATGATTACATATTAAGCAGTTATAGGTATATACATAGTATCCAATATTTTGCTTCTTGTTTTGCAAAGCCTAAAATATTTACTACCTATTCCCTTAAGAAAATGTTTGCCAGCCCCTGTTCTGAAACATAAGGTCCAGTAGATGCCTAATTCCATATTCATTAGGTCAGAATTTCTGTCCCTTATGTTAAGACCCAAAGTTGACATTTAGGAGGGAAACATTGAGGGAAATTTTTTGTGAACTCCTAACTTTCCCCTGAAACTTAGGTTCTGCATTTCAGTAAAAGGTACCACCAAACACATAGTTAAGAAAGCACATAACCTACCTATCCTAATGTAAGCTACCAAAATTATCACTGACGTTACCTTAATCCATGCTATTATCTGCCTCTCACTCAGACAACTATCACAGCCTCCTTCCTAACTACTCTCTTCCTTCTCTTCCTTCCACCAACCACCACCTAGTCCATAACAGAAGCCAGATGAAATTTTTTAAATTTAAGTTCCATCTTACCCTTTTACATAAAATCCTCCAGTAGTTCCCTTATTTCATTTAGAATCAAAATCCATACTCTCGACCATAGCCTGCAGAATCCTGGAAGATCTGGCCCCTATATGCCTCTCAAACATTAATAGCAACTGACCTGAGCCCACTTCACTTTGTTCTGGTCTCCTTTGCCTTCTGCCTGTCTCTAGGAGTGGACCATCGTCTCTCTTCAAACAGGGATTTATAGCCTGCTGTTTCTTTTGCTTAGAATAATTTTTCCCTGCCTCTTCATATTAATGACATGCTTTTATCATTCAGATCTCAAATTAAATATCACCTCATCAGAGAAGATTGTCATAACTCTCTAAAGTAAATGCCCCCAATTATTCTCCATCACAGCACTTTGTTTAATCCTATATGATGAGTTTACTTTTGTTTGTAAACTCCACTCCTTGTATCCACTTCACCTGGAGCCATGCTTGGCACTCAGTAGTGTAGGCACTTGATAAATCTATGCTGAGTAAATGACGGAATGTGACAAAGCTCAAATTAATAATTATAAAACAACCCAACATTTGTATTGCAATTTGGCAGTTCCTAAAACCTTTCAGACAGATTAACTCATTTAACTATCATTGAAAATGCACAAAACCTCAGGAGTGCACAGCCTAGGATGAAAGATAAAAGTAACTCTGATAACAGAGTTATGTATTATGATAAAGGCACTAGTAGTGGTACAAATGAGGTATTTTACAAATAGAGAAAAAACTTTGGAGTTCAGGGGCATTAGAAAAACTGTATCAGTTTCCAATGGCTTCCATAACAAAGTACCACAAACTGGGTATTTATCTTACCATTCTGGAGGCTAGAACTCTGAAATCAAGGTGTCAGCAGAGCTCTGCTCCCTCTGAGACCCTGAGTAGGATCCTTTGTCTTTTCCTAGCTTCTAATGGCACCTGCCAATTCTTGACATCCCTTGGCTTGCAGTTGTATCACTTCAATCTCTGCCTCTGTCATCACAGAGTATTCTCCTCTTGTTTCTCTGTCTTAATTTCTGCTTTTCCTTCTTATGAGAACACTAGTCATACTACATGAGGGTCCAACCTAATCAAGTACAACCTCATTTTGACCTGATTACATCTGTAAAGACCCTATTTCCAAATAAGATCACATTCAAGGAACTGGAGGTTAAGACTGCAACATATCTTTTTTGGAACACAATTTAACCCATAATGATAGAAATTTCTCCAGGGGAGGTAATAAAGACAATATCTTAAAGGCACTTATATGAAATGTGGTGTAAAAGAAGATTTTATCACTCAGATTACTGCTATGATAAAGCTATATAATAAACAACTCCAAAATCTTAGTAACTTGTAACAATAAAAACTTCTCAGTAACCAGTCTGTGAGCTGACTGAGGCAGCTCTGCTCCAAGTGGTGGGTCAGGTTCAAGTCTCTTGTTGTGGGACCACTGTTTGCCTGGGGCTTGCTCTTCTCCTGATAGTTAGCCAAAGTGCAAAAGGTCAGGCATTCTAGGCAGGCACACGTGAAGCTTCTGCTGTATCACCTCTGCTAACACTAACTTGGCCAAAGCAGTTCACTGGACCTAGGCCAATATCCAACATACCCAGGAAAGATACTCTGTCTATTCTCATGGGAGGCCATGGCAAAATGAATGAATAATTAAGAACAATTATCCAATCTTCCAAAGAATTGTCACCAAATTTACTGATTGTCTCTTGGGCTCTGATACTTTCCAAGGAGCTCAGAGACAGAGATTCTGACCTAGACTTTCTTCTACAAGATTTCATGAAATTCTCACATATAGGGATCTTTATTTATACTGTGCAACAATTGCATATCTCAGATGAGAGATGTCCCAAGAATTTAGATATGAGGGAGACCTCTTTAAAATTAATTAGAGACTGATTTTCACACATACTCACATTGTACATTTTTATTTTCATTAATGGTCAAATGGGTTTTGCCAGTATAAAATACAAGAAGGGCATTGGAGGGGATTTGTTTCAAGAGGCCCAAAGAAGGGGAAGGTTATCTTATTTGGGACCACTGGAAAGAGAACCAACCAAAGAAATAACCTCCGATCAAAGCACTTAAAGAAATATTGAGTCAGAGTTAGGTGAAAACTACTGACGTATCAAGTCTCAAGCAGGAGATGGGTTAAAAGGGAAACCAGACAGAGAAAGTGAGGGGAGTCCTAGAAAATTGTCCAAAACTTCTCTCAAGCATTCTTTAGCTCCTCCGCAGTGACTGGCATGAATATGACCCATAAGCATGTCAGACTGGCTGAAATATTGATTCAGGGTACACACGTTCCATTGGAATACCCACATTACAGAATAACATGCAAAGAACCTATTCACACTCAAAGAAAGAAGTCATTTTCTCAAAGAACCCATTGCACTCAAGGAAAGAATTCACTATTGAAGGGTGATGATAGGATACAGCTAGCTCTAGTGGGAGAAATTCCCTGTCCGTTAATATGAAATGAGCCGAAGGGTTCTGAAATGGTTCAGAGAGAACTTTGCATTTAAGTAAGTAGAAAGTTTTGCCATGGTATTGACAGAGGAACTTCATAGAGCCAATGAGTACAAACCTCTGTTTTCCAGGATGTTACAAGATGAAATAGAAGAATGAAGGTCCTAGAAACTAGCATCTGAGAAATGCTTAAGGACACTCGAGATATTTTGACAATGGGAACCTATGGCAAGTATCTATGCATACGTAAAGGGCTTTTTCATGGAAGAGGGAGAGGACCTGTTTGTTTTATATGTCTCCAAAAAGTAACCCAATAGGTGAATGCTACATTATCAGTTTAACCTATAAAATAGGTTAAATAGAGATAGTGAGCTTTCTGAAAGCCTATGTAGTAGGGGAAGGTGGAATGGAACTTAGGCGTGTTAATTCAGTCTGAGTCTCACATTTGTAAGAGCCTTGAGTCAAAACTTTCAGCATTATTTCTATATGGTATTGTGTATTTAATCATTGTGTTTCCTTACTGTTTTTATGTGTATATAAAAAAGTATTTATTTAGTGTAAATATTATAAACGTTACCCTGTCTGGGCATTTAAAAAATATTTTAGGAACCTCCCAGAGAGATTGACTCTGTCCCTTTAACCTCTAAGAACTGCTGTTTCAAAGAAAGAGGGCAATTATTTATCTAAAATGTGGCTGAGGTAATTTGTATGCTGGTCATACTATTGGATTGGATGTGTAATATTCCGTTCAAGACTGATATTATTTAACTCTAACTTCTCTAGACTATACTTTCCTTATCTATAAATGCAAGAGGTTGGACTAGCTCAGCTTTCTCCATGTGGAGTCTGAAATAACAATACCTATTCCTGGAATGCTCTTTGCCCTCTCCACTCCCCTCCCCCACACCCTCACCCCACAAGAAACTAACTCACATTCCTCTTTCTGGTTTTAATTTGAATCTCAGTTCTTCGGAGTAAACAACTAAATTTTCAAAGTAGGCTAAAACCTCTGTTAGATACACACCCATCTCACTTAAACTCCATGAGGGCTGGACTTCTCTATCATCATGCCAGTATTTAGCACATAACATAGTACCTCACAAACAGCAGAAAGCTCAACAAGTATTTATTATATAAATTAAAAAAATTACTTGGAATATTAATGGGCATCAAATGAAACAGGCCTTTAATGGTAAAATTCATTTGAGAAACACTGAACTAAATACTTTTGCCAGATTTCTTTTTTACCATTTCAGTCTTTAATATGTAAACAACTATGAAAAGGAAATATACTGCATTTGCTCAATTTTAGGATTTACTTTTAAAAACCATTTTACATTTCTCAAATTCTGTTTCTTATAATATAGTTTTTAATGCACTTTTTTCCCACACTTCCTTACAGCTCCGCCAAAATCTGTTATTTAGTCTTAATAACTATTTCCTACAATCAATGGTGTCATAGAATTAGGGGAATCCATTAGGATACAGTGTTTCTCAAATATGGTTGATTATGGAATCTTTTTTCTTTTTCAGAGGTTCTCCTGGGACTATTGTTGTATGGTGTACATTTTAGGGAACACTGGAATAAAAAGCCACATCCAAATTTACTAACCTTTGAGATCACTGGCCAGAATTGGGAAGCAATATGCTGTAAGTAAAACAACACAACAACAAACACAAATATGACTCCTGAGACTTGAATATTCCAGGACAAAGTTAGTAATCTCAAACAAGTCACTTAAGCAATCTAACTCTCAAGCATTTTATCAGTAAAAGAGAGATGATGGCATCTTTCTTCTTACCTCATAGGACTATTATTAGAGAACAACAAGAAAGTTAAATGTAGAGAGGTCATATTCTGATTACAGAAATTAGAATGAACAAACAGTTTATGTTCTGCTCTTCCCCAAAATACACTTAAATGACAGTAAAGTTATCTTTTAAAAAGGGCTAAACACACACACACACACACACACACACACACACACACACACAGAGGCAACATTTTGAAAGTTGGAAGGCAAATGGATGGGTGATAATTGATTTAGTAGATCCTAAAATGCTGAAATCTTAAAAGGAAAGCAGATAAATAACTTAAGTTGTACTCCTCCTTAAACTCAGGATGTATTTGTAGGAATAAAGTCCTCGAGAAGGCAAGACAGATAGGTTCTAGAGCAAAAACATCTAGACAGATTAGATGTTCTTCCCATTTAAGGGGAAAATGGAAAGGGGGAATGACCATCCCTTCAGAAAAAGAGAGAGAGAGAGAAAATAAAAATAAATGTCCCAGAACTGATACATGATTTTTCTTACTGAAAGTATCCGTTGGATGCCCAATATAATGAAAGAAAAAAACAAAGGAGAAAGAAAGAAGAAAGAAAAAAAGAAAGAAAGAAAGAAAGAAAGAAAGAAAGAAAGAAAGAAAGAAA
>NW_024412418.1:22911879-22999974 GCF_014898765.1 Herpailurus yagouaroundi
AAAGAAAGAAAGAAAGAAAGAAAGAAAGAAAGAAAGAAAGAAAGAAAGAAAGAAATACTACCACTACATATCATCATAAAATTTTAGCATTTTAACATCAGAAGATAAATATAACCCTAAAGGTCTCCAGTGTGGTAGCAATGAGAGAGGGTAAAAATATAATCAAACTTCTCAATAGCAAAAATTAAGTTGACAGTTTGCCACTGAGTTTGATAGACTTATGGTTATACAGAAGGTTTAGAGATGAATTAGTGACAGGTTCATAGAAAACAAATCAAAGAAAAGTAAGACAATTATTTATCCGGGAAAATAAAATAGCTTCTCGGCCTTTTGGCTAAGATCAAGTATAGTATCCTGGAAAATAAAAAAATTAGAAAGAAGAGATTCAACTGTAAAATGTGTTCACAAAATTATAATAGTATAAATATGGAAGGCAAATTTAACCCTAAATTTTGATATGACTATATGTGAAGAAGGATTTATTACTTTTCTATTGTGCTATAATAATTTAGCACTCAAAACAACACACATATATTATTTCACATTTCTGTGGGTCAGGAGTTGAAGCACAGCTTAGCTGGGTCTTCTGCTTAGGGTCTCACAAAGCTGTAATCAAGGTGTCAGCTGGACTTCATTCTCATCTGAAGAATAATCCACTTCCAAGTTTATTCAGGTTATTGACAGAATTCTTTGTAACTGTAGGATTCATAGCATCTTTCTTCTTCAAAGTCAACAAGGAGGGAGAGAGTGGGTCTGCTAGTAAAAGGGAGTCTTATATAACATAGTATAACCATGGGAGTGATATCCCATCACCTTTGTCATATTGTATTGGTTAGAAGCAAAACAAAGGTCCTGTCCGTACTCAAAAGGAGGAGATTATATAAAGATGTAAACATCAGGAGATAGGGATCATTTGGGCCTGTATTCACATTTAAAATATCAAACAGCATAAAGGGCAGCTTCTATTTTTCTGATACCCCATAGTAGTACAGTTTCTTAGAGTTAGATATAGATGGTATCCTAGCCCCTCCACTGAAAAGAACAATGATTTTTTGTGAATTTATGAAATTGTGTAACTGTCATCAAAATCCAGTTTTATGTTATTTCCATTACACTAAGATCTCTCATGCCCATTTGCAGTCTTACCCCCATTCCCAGGCAATCACTAATATGCTTTCTGTCCCTATAGTTTTATCCCAGAGCCTCCATTTTTGTCCACCTAAATGAGCCAGTCTTATGCCTACTTGCTTTCAGAACCATCCTGTTTCCTGCATCCTCTCCAGCCTTGATGGCAATGGTATCCTGGAGCTGGTTCTTACCAACTCATGAGAGTCAATTGCTAAATACTTGGGAATTTTTCAGTTCTGTTGTTAAACCACTGGTAGCTTAAACATGGCCCTAGTGGGAGTTTTTACATCATGGAAAACAGTACAAATTGGGGTATTTTTGTTTTGGTTAATTTTTTAAAGAGCTGGTTTATCAGTACACTGAGGTTGGGCTACCTATTGTTATTAATAGCTAATTATTATTATTATTATTAATTATTATTACTCTGTGTTACCTCTTGTTATATCCACCCTCCAAGATGTCTCCCAAAGATCTTTGCTTCCTGGTATTCATATCCTTATCTAATCCCCTCCCACAATTAATAGGGCTAACTTGTGTTACCATTAATATATTGCAGAAATAATGATGTTTTACTACCTACATTAGGTCATAAAAGTCATCGTGGTTTCTGCCTTACTGTCATGTGAATCATTCCCTTTGGGCTCAGTCAGCTGCTATGACTGAGTAATATATGAGTAGCCCTATGGAGAGCCCTAAAGAACCATGGCCTCCTTCTAAAAAATCACATGATTGAGCCATCCTGGAAGCAGATTCTTCAGTTCAGCAGGTAAAGGCTTACTGTAAATTGAAGATAGTATTACCTACAAATGGAAGAAAGGGGATCCTTGTTATGGAACTGAGAAAGTTCGGCAGCACTGTCCCTTTTGGTAACATGAAAGTAAGAAATGAATCTAGTGAACTGAGTTATTTAACTAAGGAGATTTCCAGGTGAAGTGTTAAAGGTGCTACCTCCCTTCTGTTGTTTATAGAGAAACGCAAGCAGAGAGAAAAGGTAAAGAAAATACTGATAAAACAGAGCCAAGAATTGTTGAGTTTAAGATATCTCAGCCTTTCCAGACAACCTATGATGCTAAAATTAAGAAATGGCTTCTAGGCAAAGATCAAATACAGGATATATTCAGGAAAACATAGTCTAAAAATGAATCCAAAGCTGTGGCCTCAGGAAGATTCAAGCCAGTACATTACAGAACAACTCAGTCAAATAATAGAGCTTCCAAGAAGCTTGAAAATATTTACCCTCAGCAAACTCAACAGAAACCCAAGGAAGAGAAATTTATCTTAGAGAAATTTGCAGATGTGGCTTTTTCTATCTAATACCTCAGAAAGAATAAACAAAAAGTAATCTTCATTCCTTGGTCCTATAGCAGTGTTTACATTTACCCTGACTCAAGATGTTGACCTGGAGACTGCAATCCCTGAAGAGATTTCCATCTCAAAGACAATTGAACACTGAATGCCCTGTGTGACTCCAATGAGTCCAGGACAAGTAACTCTACCATGAATGTAAATTTGCTTCGCCCCTATGCTTGCAGGAATAAATTTTTAGTTTGTTATGATAATCAAAATTCACTGGCAAAGGAGCTCATTCCAATGACTGGCCTTTCCTTCAATGACCCCATTTCCATATTAAAGGGAAAGCAGCCAGCTAATAGAAGGAAAAGGTTATCTCCTTACATCCACAATATTTTACTTATACACAAAAATAAGCCAACAACTACACTGTTCCCAGAAATTATAGAGATAATGGGATAAAGACAGAGAGGAAGAGAGAGAACAGATTGGGAGTTCTTGAAGATTAAAAATAAGTTATTACTACCCTTACCCTGTGTCCTTCCCATACACACTAGGAATCTCTGAAAGAATAAGATTTAATTCAAGAGGAATGAGATATCCAAGGCAGTTTGAAATTTAATGGATTAAGTAAAGTTCTTAAAGAATGTAGAGCGAGAATAGAGAGTGTGTTGCCACAAATTATTGCATAAAATAGAGTCTTCCTCAAACACCAAAATAGAAGTCTATTGCATGCAGCATCAGTAAAAAAAATACCTCAATTGAGTATGTGCAATAGAACAGGTGTCAAAACCTATTGCTTGAATAAAACAGTAACTTAAAGGCCTAGCTACATATGGAGGACTCTCTCTTTTGGATATAGAGTTAAATGAGAATTTCCCAAGATGGCTAACATAGTTCCCCAAGTCTAGTTTCTCTAAGGAGAGAATATCTTGTCCATAAGAATATAGAACTTCATAGAACTGCACAGTTGTATAAATGAATTGCACAGAGGTTTAAATTGGCCCAAGATGACCTTAAATAAGAATGGAGGTCCTTAGAATAGTCAAGAAGTGATGGCCATGGTGTGAAACCATGAAAGAGGTAAACACCTGGGCTTCTCAGATCATGTTGACTGTCATAAATAGCAAATGGTAGGCATTTGGGAAAGCATTTCTAGGGCTTAAGCTCATTATTTTTTACAGATAATAATAATAAACAATTTATATAATGCTGAACATGTTCTAAGCCCCCATCAATCCTCACCACCCCACAATGAGCAAAGTGCTATAAGGATTCCCAGTTTCCATATAGGAAGTAGAGCTCGGAAGTTAAATACCTAGCCCAATATCATGTGGCTGGTAAATGGTCAAGCCAGGCAATGAACTTAAGTCCATTCTCTAAACCATACCAGATAGAGACTTAGTAAATAAAACTAACCTTTTAACTATTATACATAGAAATATCAAACTATTCTATAAATAGAAGTTAGGGCTCTGGTATGGGAAGGAACAGACAAGTATGGAATGCAAAGAGGAAGATAAGCACTTTATAGTTTTCATAATTATTAGATGTAAATTTTAGTTCACTGTATAACTACAAAAGATATGGATTGCATTCTGACATACAGATGCATTCATTTATACACAGTCTGTTGTCCTCATAAGTCCTGAGTTCAAAACTGTTCAAGGTATTATTGTTACCTTTATATCTGAAATGGATAAAATAACTAGGATGACTGCTAACTACTACAGTTAAGATGATGATGCCCAGATGTAGCAAAACCAAGAAAGCAGCTATAGGATGCTGTTTCAATAAAGTTTAGTTTTGTCTGAGACTATAAAAGCAATGCCGTCTAATATGATGTTACCAAAATAATGTGCTTATTTCTCTAAGTTCATTTAATTGAAAAAGCTTGTAACATTTACAGAAAATACCCTATTTTTACTGATTATTTCTACTAGTGACATTTACTAAAGTTTAGTATGAAATCTAAAAAGTCTATACAAATTACAAAACTATGTAGTATTTGATCTATCTTCCAAATTCATGACTATATGATTCTAATTTATTATGTCTCTAAAGAGGCTTCCACACGATTAAGACTGGTCTGCTAAATAAACCTTGCACATTCTTAACAATGTTCTTTTGTGCATATGCTCCCTGACCCTGAAAGTCATACCATCCCCCCTTAGGATTGAATGGATGAGAATGTAACACATATCCTCAATCCATCACTCTCAAGAGTTGTCTTCCACTCCCCAATCCTAACTGATGGAGACAGGACCATTCAGAAACTATCTGTGGTAACAAATGAGCGTTTTGGAAGAAATTCTTCCATGTTGTAAAAATGACTTTCAAAATGATTTCCATCCCATCCACTCTGAACTGGAAAAAAACAAAAAGGGTACCTGACTTTGTACTAATGGGATGGTGTAAATATTTTTGGGTGGTTGGGGAAGCAATGTAAAATTGAATGCAGATTCTAGTGAACTATTAAACTCCTAATAGGTTATTTTGAGACAATAGATATAGGAATGTAGATTTTTATCCCTTTTCTATAAAATACTGTAGCTATGCTAATCCAAAATTTGTATAAACCAAAACATGTAATTATGAAAAAGAAAGAATGTTGTTTAGGTACTTATTGTATGGCAGGTATTGAAGTAGGCAGTGAGGGCTGTGACAATCATTAGATAGTGAGCTCTTTAAGGGAAGGGATGATGTCTGATATACTTTTGTACCTCAAGTGTCCATTACATTGCTCTGGAATGTTTAGTGAATAAAATAAAATAGATAAAAATTCTCCCTAGTTTTAAAACACTTGATGATTTTTTTTTATTATTTTTAAACATCAGATGAGATGCAGCTTGTTTTTCAAATGGGTCTTAATTGGACTTTGAATCCTTTGACACAAGAAAGGATAATCTAAAAAGTAGATAAGATTGGCCTTGGTAAGATACAAACCTTAAGGCATATTCGATGGATCAAATTCTTTTTTATCTTACTTAAAACACAAGTGCTCAAAAGAATGTGGCCTTGGGAGATTATTATTAAGACATGGAAGTGCAGCTCAAGAGGTTGCCTCTTGAGAGGACAAGTAGGACAAATATGGTCCTGCTTTGCCTCCCACTGTGGCAGGCCTCCTCTCCTGTAGAGAACCCAGAGTGTAGCCAAGAGACCCTATCTGAAACTGAGAAGATATGGGAAGAACACATGTGAATTTTCTGTGGAAGTAGAGAATAAAAACCAAAATATTTGCGATTTTCTTTAAGTATCAGAGTGAGGGGGGAGCAATGAAAATATATGAAAAAGCTCAACCATGATATTCTTCTGAAATATGGGGTATTTTTTTAGATAGCAAAACTTTATAATTGTACAGAAACTCACTACACAATGTGTTGTTCTATGTCAGGTTGTCCTGAAGGGATATAGAACTGAATACCCACCATGTGATCACTCATTACGACATAGGCAACCTGAGTCACATAACATCCTTGCCATGAATACCATTATTTATATATTTAAGACTTATACCCCATCAATTCCAAAAGGACTTAAAGCAACTTACTGGCTAAAATACAATGTGACTTAACTTACAAGATTTCCCTTAACTAAAATCAATTTCAAGGCAAAGATGTTCCTGTGCATCTTTGAATATGTTGGACAAGCATTCTGATAAATTTGACAAAATTTGGCTCTAAATATTCTGATAAATCTGACAAAAATGCAAAAACGTTGAGCTATAGCAGTCCTATATCCTACCATAGGCAAGAATTAAATCTAGATACAGTCAAAACTTCTCCTGAAATTAGAATGAAGGAGGAATTTATCATGTAAAACTAGCAAGAGAGAAATGCTGCATAATAATAGCATGGGTGCTATCTTTCACCCCTGTTCTACAGAAGTCGGAGAAAGGCTACTCAAATGGATAATTTTTAAATCAAACCTCTACAAAAGCAGAGAGTATCATAAACTAAAAGTCTCTAGGGTATTTCTGCAGAAGAATAGAAGCAATATAGTTCAAATAATTTGCTTGACTAAATAAAGGGATAGAATATAAAGTCTCCAGTTTCACAGGTACTTAACAAGTTATTTAAATGTTATCTGTCTTAGGACAGCATTTGGCTAATGCTAAATTCATAATCAAATGCCCTAGTAATTTACAGTATCTATACAGGACCTAGGAAGGTGTAAAAAGTCTATATTACTAATTAATGACAACAGTAACTAACGCGTATAGAGGTTTGGTAGTTTTTTGTTTTTGTTTTTTTTTTTTCAGTTTGTCAAGCACTGTTTACATCCATTATCACATTAATTTTTATTATAACCCTATAATCAGTAATCAGGCAAGTATTAGCATCATCCTTCCTTTAGGGACAAAGAAGGCAGGCTCAAAATTGTTATGTAATAGGTCAAGATGGTGTATCTAGTAAGGAATAGTCAGAACTCAAACCGCACTTTTAAGTTCTATTTTACATCCCTAAAATTGTGTCCATTCTACTAAGTATATTCTTGTCATTTCTAGCTAAATATCAACCCAAAGTACAATTGTCTTATGAAAGAGGCAGATTTGGTTTGGGACCAGATAAAAGCCTCACTTTAGCAAGCTTTAGTAAACAAAGTGAAAGAAGATGGGAAGAAGAAGGAAGAAGGACGTGAAAATATAATTTGCTGGGCGATGAACCAGATCCTGCCAGATCTTTTGTAGACTACTGGAAGAAAGAAAATTGTCCTCTTCTCATTGAGAAGGCAGAGTTTTGTATTATATAATACACATCAAAACATTTTCTTAAAATTGCTTAAGGAAGATATTAAAACTATCTATTTTTCCTTTATAAACTTCATCACTTTTGTACTTCTATAATATTTTTTATTGCAGTCAGAACTCCCCCCACCTTGGCACAATTGATGGGGTAGATATAATTTTCTAATTCCCTTCCATTGGTTAGGGGCAAAGGGAGGCTCTGCCACATGATGAACTCTCCCTTCCATGGTCCTGATACAATTCAGGAAACTGGTGGTATTTTTTTCTCCCATAGACTTTTGGAGTTGAAGGCACAATTAGGGATTTCATAACTTGGTTATGGAAAATAATATATTCACTCTATTTTAATTTGCCTTTTTTGCCCGAAGTTTAGATTCCTCTTGTTATACATTCATTCATTTATGCTGCTAGGCTTACCAGGATGGGTTAATTCCAAAAGACAAAACTAAATATGTGATTCCTGAAGGGACAACAGCTACTAATAAACTGCTCTTTAAGGTCTAGCCTTGCTATAAATAACAAAACCACTTTGTCAGGGTCAAAGGATCTAGTCTTCTCAGGAGACAGTGTGTACGTCAGGCACATGGAGCCTATATATATATATATATATATATATATATATATATATATATATATTACACCAATGCTATAAGTGCCAGAGGATTGATGAAGGATTGATTTGTGCATGTTGCTTCAAGACCATTACATAGACAAACCAACTGATTTCTTTTCTTTTCACAAGGCAAATAGTAGAAATGAGAAGGTCAAATGGCCTAAGAACATATATGAAAATTCTCCCTAATAAAATGCAAGTCCTTGTGAATTTCTGAGAAATCTTTAAACAAAGTCATTTTGGATGACAGAGATTTTCAAGGTATAATCCATGGATATTAGAATTATTTTCCCACAGTTTTGGTGGTGATGTGATCTGAGGCATATGACTTTAGTGTTTACTTGGAAGAGAAACCACTTGATTAATGTGATACTACTGAGTGACCTTACAGTAAGGTTAAAAATAGGTTACATTAGAAGAGACCACTGCAAGATTTACAGAGAAATTATTTATTACATGGGTGGCTATAATGTATGAGGACCAACTTTAAGTGCTAAGGATACATAAGTGAACCAGACAGATGAGCTCTTTGCCCTCAGTGGGCCTATAGTCTAGTAGGAAAGACATATAAAAGCCACACAGAGAAGCTATGTATTTAGAATTGTGCTGTTTTCATAGAAAATTATAAAAGAGCTATTAGTAGATGTAACCTGTAAGACATAACTTAAGCTAGGTGTCTGGAGAACTGAGTGATCAACAAAGGCCTCCTCGAGAAGTTCCTTTTGAGGGAAAGGCTAAAACAATGAGTAGGAGTTAGCTAGGTGAAGAATGCAGGGA
This sequence comes from Herpailurus yagouaroundi, assembly GCF_014898765.1. Taxonomy (NCBI): domain Eukaryota; kingdom Metazoa; phylum Chordata; class Mammalia; order Carnivora; family Felidae; genus Herpailurus; species Herpailurus yagouaroundi. The sequence goes on from NW_024412418.1 coordinate 22,920,435, forward strand.
TGTGTGTGTGGCCACATGTTCCAGGGTACACATGGGGAAGATGAGAAGATGCACCTTCCAGGAAGAGGGGACAGCAATGTTTTACGACACTGTTGGAAAAGAGAGGAGCTTATAGAGTGAGTATAAGGAGACCAATTGAAGACTATTGCTAAACCTCGTGCGAGAGATTGTTACAGTTTGGACTGAAGTTGGAGGAATACAGATGGAGAAAAGTGGATGGATTGTACAGGATCTAGAAAGTGATAGGATGTGAGAGGGTAAGACTTTTAAGTTTTGCACATGAGAAAATCTTTGGAGGGAGGTGCCATTTGCTGAGACGGAAATAATAGTAAAATAAACATGGGACCAAAAACGTCCCCAAAGAAAATTATAAGTATGTATGTATGCACACACACACACATACATGTATACACACAAACTATAATTTTGCTTAGAAAACAAAGTTTTAATAATACTTTTTTCAAAAAACAAGAAATAACTGAATTTAAAATAATAGAAGTGTATCAACACGTCACCAATAAATTTAAGAATCCTTTAACAAATATTTATAACTTGCATTGTAAAGTGCTATTCTAATATGGGTATTTTTTAAAAATTTCTCTAGAACACTTTGGAGTATTCCTAGATTAAAAGAAAATATGAAAGGACTTTAAAAGCCTGTGTCAGATACCAAATTTCCAGATGAAAGAGACTTGGTTTTGCCCATCTCTGATGGGAATGGCAGATGTGGTCTGAAAAAGTTAACATTTGTCTGAACAATTAATATTTTTAATTGACTTGGGGATGCAGCTCCTAAAGAATATCTTCTGTTGAAAGTAGCATTTAGACTTTAAAACAGTGTCACATAACTAGGTAGTTACTTGACTAAATGACCAGGACCTGGAAAGTCTTTGGGTATCAGGTGGAGAAGACTCCTAGATTTTGAACATGAGTTAACAACAATAGTAAAATAACTTATAGGAACTTCATAGTTTCTAGGACATTTTCATTTTCATAGTCCTATTTGGTTACTGTGGTCTTATTTCTCACTGGGAAGACATGATGATAAGCTAGAAACCCTATAAAATGTACTGCATTCTGGAACACTATAACTAATGTGCCCTCTTAAAACTAAGAAAAAAACAAGTAAGTTGAGGATAAATTAAGGGCCTTTTACTCCACACAGTGGATAGCAAACTTGCCAAACCAAGAAACACTTTCTCCCAAGAAATAGCCCAGGCCAAAGTTTATTTAAAAGACTGAAATAGATTAAAAGATGACACATCCACAGTGACTTATTAAGGGAAACCCAGGATTTCAAGAGCAAGGTCCCTAACATTAATGGTGGATGCCAAGAAAGATTTAAAACCTACTCTCCCACAACACAGCTGTTGGTGCCTCCATCGTCAATAGTTCTCGGCTAGATGGACAAAAGGTCTGCTCCAAATTGGCAATCCTTATGTTCTTATTATGCATGTTTCATCACTGTGTTCTAGAAGAAGAAAGACCATCACCACCAACCAACATCTTCTCATTCTGGTGTCATCTAAAAATACCTGCAGACAGTATTACCCTGCAGTTACCTCACACTCCTGCCCATCAGCCATAGCCACCTCCTACCTCCCGCTCACTAATAGCACAGTCCTGTATCACCTCCCACTCAGCCAAGCAACACTACTGTAGCTGCTTTAGATACACTCATATCTATATATATAGTCTCATATATAAATATATATTCAGACATATACTCATGTGCACACAAAAACGTTTTTACAAAAGAAAAAGGGAAAGCTAGTTCTGTGAAAGTAGATGCACTTTGAAAAGTTAGTGTGACATGCCATTTGGGAAATAGTTCCTGTTCTGTCTGCATGTCAACCTAAGTGCCCATAGATAGACATTTATTAATCCAAGACAGAAGTATTTGGTTTTGTTAACCCCTGACCCTTGAGCAATTGGAGCCTCCATTTCCCGAATCTATTACATTACGCTTTATATAACCCCTCTTAAATACTATAATACTATAAACTTAATATTTAAATTATAATATAATTTTTAGATCAGTCTGGTACGTTTTCTATTTTAAGAATATTTTTATGGATATTGTACTAGCATTCAACAAATACCTACTCTACTACTCTTTCTTTTCACTTTGTTTTCCTTTTGTATATTATTATTTAGTAAATTCTTGAGGTATTGGTGTGTCATTTGGAGGCAGAAATGAGTGGGATAGAGAAGACTCAGAAATGAAAGCAGAAATAAGAATGAGCGATGCTTGATCTCTGAAAGCAACAGCAGGCAAAACTACTATTAGCATGCAACCAGGGCTTACAGCTGGGAGCAGTGATCTTGTGACTCTTCAACTAATCCGCACCTAGCAACAAGCTCAAATGAACACCATGGAGTAGCACCTAGGGCTGTGAAGAATAACTGAGATCACAGTTGGGGAAGCACTTTGAGGGTGAAAATGACATGGAATGCCAGGGAATGCTTTGATTACTGCTTTATCATGTCATTTATACTGATTGTTAAGCTGACTGTAGAGTGGGCACTGGGGAGAAAGGACTAGGCTCATCGTCAGAAGCTCAGGATTCAAATCCTGACTCTGACACCAACTTGCTCAATGACTTCGAACAAATCTCTTCAAACACCTGAGCCTCAGATTGTCCCATCTGGCAATACATTAATTAGAATTGCCCTACATTAATTAGAATTGGAGGTGAAATGCTTTATAAAGTAAAGCACAGGGTATGCCTGTGTGATTATGACTGAGAAGCTCCACCTAGATACCATCCATATTCCCAAACTAAAAGAAGTATTTCTCACCTTCCCTACCCTGACCTTGTCTTCCCTGTCTTGGTAGAATGTAATCTCCATGGGGGCAGGTATTTGGAACAGTGCTAGGCACATCATGGGCCTTTAGTAAATATTAATTGCATTAAAAAAAACAAACCTATTCAATTGGCTAAATGAGGGCATGCCATCTGTGATGCATTCTTGTCCTTCTTTCTAATGCATCTAATAAATCACCTGCAAGTGATAGATGTCAGGCTCTGACATCTGTCTACCTCAGTCTCTTGCACTCAGTGATGTGCTGACAAGCGTTTAACAGCATGCTCTCAGGGAAACATTTCTGTCATTTGCCAATTTTAATGGCATAAAAATTTTCCACTATGGCCAATTTCAGGCCACCAACATGATAACACGTTGAGCTGGGGAGAGATGCCTACAGTCAACTCTCAGGGTTGGTATGAGTCAGCTCCAGATCATCATGGCTTCCACTGTTCTCATCCTAGTCCATATCTTCACCCATAGAAGTATAGCTTGATTCCTGGATGGTCCTCATTGTGACATCCCCCCCATCAACATTCCCTGTAGCATGATCTTTCAAACACATACATCTGATCATGTTGTTATCCTACTTAATAACCTTCAATGCATCTGTCTTGCTTATACAATACAAGGCACTTCCTAATCTGAAGGGTCTCAACATACTGAGACCCCCTTCAGTGCCAGCCTGAATTATAGCCACACTGAACACAGTTTCTACAATACCCTAATCATTTGTATTCCTCTCTATTTCTGCTCATGCTGTACACACTTTCTGGATCTGAATAAGTACTTCTCTTTCCTCTCCACCTGGAAGACCACCTACATATTCTCCAGGTCCAAATAAAAGATCACTTCCTCTTCAAAGCTGTCTCTGATTAATACTTATTTCTTCTTTACCCTTCACTTACCTATCATCCAGGGCAAAATAAATTTCTCACTCTTAGATCACTATATCATTATATCCATATTCTTATAATAACAAATATCAACTTTTCTCAAATTATTTGCTTTTTCTCTCTTTTCTGCTGGCCTGTGAGCTCCCCCTCTTAAGCAAGAGCTGGCTTTTTATGAACCCTCAATAGAATTACTTAATTGATTGTTGAATTACTTAACTGATGTCTTTCAAAGCATTTTTACTCCAGTACTTTGTGGGTAGAACAGTAGTATCAACTTCACCTGGGACTTCATTGGAAAAGAAGATTTCAGATCCATCCAGATCTAATAAAGCAGAATTTGCATTTTAAAAATGTTTTCATAAGCACATTAAAATTTAAAAATCCATACTAAAGTTTGAATAGGCCCAAAGAATGGTAATTAGAGCCAATTATTGATGAAGTTGACAGGCAAAAATATTAAAATCTTTGGAGGGTAGGAGTCTATTGACAGTTCTTAAACTGAGGAAATACAGTAAAAACAATATTCATAGGTAATTAATCTCTCAGCTTGGGTGAAATGGTTTAAAATGGTGAGATTAGGGCAGTAGTTCTCAACTAAGGACATTTTATCTCCCCTCATCCCATCAGGGAATTTTGGCAATGTCTGAAGGCATTTTTGGTTGTCACAAGTGGAGAAGTACTACTGGCATCTAGTAGGTAGAGGTCAGGGATGCTGTTAAACATCCTACAATGTCTCTGCCAATGAAGAGTCATCTAGTCCAAAATTTTAATACTGCAAAGTTTGAAAACCCTGGAAAAGATAAAGGAAACACAAGAAGCTGATGAGATTATACAGGCATTCAGTGATGAACCATCATTGGTGTTAGGGTGATGCTAGGTCACCTTGGAGGAAGGTGAAAAACAGAGTTCCTTCTAAACAAACAGAACTTAGTGTGAAGGCCAAAAGAGAGGGAGGTAGAAGATAGCTCTTAGCTTTCTCTTTTGGGTAAATGGAAAAATGGCAGCAACATTGCCAATGATAGAAGCAGCTGTCACTTCTCTTTTCAATAGAATAGATCCATGGAAGCAAGACTCAGAAGGGTTTAGGCAAGTCACAAGGATCCTGATTGCACTAAACTTATTTATTGAGCACCTAAGTTCCTGGAGTTGTACCCTTTCACACATTTGAACTTATGTAATCCTCCAATAGCAACCTTTAAAGTAGCTATTGGTAGATTTTCCTGCTGAAGAAAGTGAGGTTCAGAGAAGTTGCCTAACTTAGTAAAGAAATAATTAGGCTTTAAACCCACAACTTCTGACTCTCAATACAGTCTTCTCTCCAACAGACATAGCGAATGGAATTTTATCAGTTGCCTTTGATTCATCATGACATGGCTGACTATGTGAAAAGGCATTCAGAGGCATGTCCAGGTTCATATCAGAGAATGTCATTATCGATTAGAGATGCCTGTCAAGGACTGGGAGGGAGGCACAGGGGCACATATGCTGCACATTTGTGAGGCTCATTCTATACTACGTGAACTCAAAGTCACAGACTATAGTCTTAGTCTTTCATTCATTGAAAGGCCCAGATGTACACATTTGAAATTAAAATGATTATAGTTCTAATAGTTAGTGAAGATTGTTCATATTAGATCAAAATCTGTACTGTATTTCTTCTTACAACCAATGAAAATGAAGAGGAAAAAAGATTGCATTCAACACATGTTATCAATGTTAATTAATATTGACAAAATTATTGTTTATGTTTATTTTTGAAAGAGAGAGAGAGCACAAGTGGGAGAAGGGCAGAGAGAGGGAGACACAGAATCTGAAGTAGGCTCCAGGCTCCGAGCTGTCAGCGCAGAGACTGATGCGGGGCTCAAACTCATGAACCGTGAGATCATGACCTGAGCCAAAGTCAGACGCTTAACCAACTGAACTTAACCCTGGAGCCCCAATATTGACAAAATTATTAATGTCATTGAGCAAGCACAAAGATTCAATCTTGCCTGATTTTATAACACCCTATTCTTTTAAATATCTTTATTAAAATGAAACCAAAATTATGTTCAGTGTATGTCAACGTTGATGATCAGAAGATAAACCACCAATTGTGGGGCAAGGGAAGAGATCTCAGTCAACAAAAAGGAAAGGGGAAAGTTCAAGATATTTTCCTTTTCTATGCTTCTTTTTCCCCATAAAGTTGCACCCCAGTTTCCTCCTGACATCCCTTATTCATAGTTCAGGGCCAAACAAAAATCATATTCTCCTTTTGTCTCTTTCCTTGACCTTATAGATAGAATTAGTTTTTCCTTCATTTGGGTTCTCATAACACAGAATGCATACTTCCGCATAATAAATATTAATGATTTATTTACATGTTTATATCTCATCTAAGGTATGACCTGCCTTAAGTCAGGGGCTGTTTTGATTCATTTTATAACCTTAGCACATACAGCAACACCTGACTCCCAGTTGGTACTCAATTAATGCTTACTGAATTCAATTAGCATAAAGTCAGTCCCAGCAAATGAATTTTTAGGTTGACCTTTTGCTGCATCTCCTTTCAAATGTACTTCATCCTCCTAAGCTGTTTACATTGATCTACACTGTATAAATTGTTTAGTGAAGAACGAGAGATGGGTATCTGGTTTCTTTCACTTAGTACGGTGATTTCAAGATTCATTCACATTGTAGCATATATCAGTACCTCATTTCTTTTTATGGCTGAATAATAATCCACTGTATAGTTATATCACATTTTTTAAATCCATTTGTCTGTTAATGGACATTTATTTGGGTCGTTTCCACCTTTTGGCTATTGCAAATAGAGCTGTTAAGAATATTCAAGTACAAATTTTGTTTGAACACCTGATTCCATTTATATGAAATATCCAGGACATATAAATCCATAGAGACATAAAGCAGATTAATGATTGCCAGTACCCAGAGGAAAGAAAGAATTAAGAGCGACTGTCAATGGGTACAGGGTTTCTATTTCAGATGAGGAGACAGTTCTGGAACCAAAAAGTAATGTTGGTTGTACAACATTGTGAATTACTTAATGCCACTGCTTACATACTTTCAATTTTTTAAGTTTATTCATTTTCTCATCTTTGAGAGAGAGAGAGAGAAAGCACGAGCAGGAGAGGGGCAGAGAGAAGGAGAGAGAGAATTCCAAACAGGCTCCATGCTGTCAGCACAGAGCTAGATGTGGGGCTTGATCTCACAAACCGTGAGATCATGACCTGAGTTGAAATCAAGAGTCAGACGTTCAACTGACTGAGCCACCAGGTGCCCTTATACTTTCTTTTTTTTTAATTTTTTAAAGTTTATTATTTTGAGAGGGAGAGAAAGAGAGAGCAAAGGGGGGAGGGGCAGAGAGAGAGAATCCCAAGCAGGTCCACACTGTCAGCACAGAGCCCAATGTGGGGCTTGAATTCATGAACCATGAGATCATGACTTAAGCCAAAATCAAGAGTCAGACTGAGCCACCCAGGCACCCCATCAATTTTTAATGGTAAATTTTATGTTGTGTTTATACACACACACACACACACACACACACACACACACACACACACACAACTATTTTTGAGAAATGAACAGAAAGATAACACAATTGGATCAGGATTAGCTACCAAGAGCAAGATTCTTTTGTTCATGAAAAACATTCTTTATTTACACCTGCAGTTCCCCTAAGTTTGCATGCAGAATCTGAGATATTATTTCCAATGCTGATGATTGGAATTATTTCTGTTGCTTCTAGTGATATCAGTGCAACAATGTTATATAGTAATTTTATAATCTATGTCAGGAACCATCACAGTGTTCATGCCATTTAAACTTGGAACACTTCTAAGAACTTATTTTAAGGAAATATTTCATAAAAATAATATAACTACATGCATAAAAGTATTTATTACAAATATGCCTATAATAACTGAATGTTGAGAGGAAATCTTTGTCCAAAAATAGAGAATTGTTACTGAACACATGCAACATTAACATGATAAAAAATCTATGGGAACTATTTAAATATTTCATGTTAGGGGGAAAGAACAGAATACTAAGTTTTTAACTTCCTAGGAATATAATTTATTTAAAATGTATGCCAGTGATTGACATCAGAGAGTTGCACATTGAAATGGACTTAAAATGACTTCTTTTTTCCCCTTTTAAAAATTCCTTTACTATTCCTTTTCTTATTCATTCATTCAAAAAGTATTTCTGAGCAACTACAATGTGCCAGGCACTGTGCTAAGAGTGTGGCCACCATAATGATAAAAGAAGTTTCCTGACTTCAGCAAGCTTTCATTTTAACAGAGAAGATAGAAACAAATAATTACAAAGTTAATTATTTCATTGCAATTGTGACAAGTGGTATGAAAGGAGTCTAAGATCATGTACATATTTCATTTGAGGTCTTTTGGAAATTCCATGTTAATATCTAGTTAACTACTAAATGTAAATGTCTAGAGTTAAGAAGGGAAGGAGGAACTATCAGTACAGTGTGAGGGTTATTAATGTTTGGTAGGTAATTTAAGTCATGACGAGACACTGCTGTCACTGCCTAGAAGAGAAGCATAAAGTGAGAAGCTAAGAAGTCTTTAAGAATAAAATCCAGAGGAATTCCAAACAGAAGCAGTCTAGACTAGGTGTCAAGAACAGGGATTCTGGAATTGTATTTCCTAGGTTCAAATTCTCAGCTCTGAGAGTCACTTAACTTCTCTGTGTGTCCATTTTCTTATCTGTAAAGCAAAGATAACTTCTCATCGGGTGTTACAAGGATTTACTGAGATAATATGCACAGGGGGCTTTGAAGAATGCCGGCACATAGTAAAGCCATGTAGGTGTTGGCTATGTGAAGGTCAGATATAAGAAGAGAATCTCCCAAAGGATCCTAAAAAAGAATAGCCACAGAAATAGAAGGAAAAAATAAGAAGAATAAGATTAAAAGGCAGGGTAAGAGTGTCAAATCTTGTTGAAAGTTTATATTCAATGAGGAATGGAATATTTACCTTTCATTTATGTTACAGAGATGTGGGTGGAGTGGAGAACTGGGGTGCAAGACTGGTGTGGGACAAGGAGGGAATTTTGATTTGTTTTCTCCTTTTCCTAACAAAAGAAATAATATTATTATTTTTAAAGAAGATAAAGGGGTTGAGGGATGGGCAAAACAGGTAAAGGGGAGTAGGATATAAGGCTCCCAGTTATGGAATGAATAAGTCATGGGAATAAAAGGCACAGCATAGGGAATACAGTCAATGATACTGTAATAGAGCTGTATGGTGGTTGATGGTAGCTCACTTGTGGTGAGCACAGCATAACCTGTAGAGAAGCTGAATCACTATGTGGCACACCTGAAACTAATATAACACTGTGTGTCAACAACCCCTCAATTAAGAAAAATAAGGAGAAAAAGGAGGAAGCAAAGAAAAATTCACAGAGTTCAAAGTGACTTACATACCATCATTGCAGTATTATAATGTTATGACTCTGACCATACATTTATTTTTAAAGTGAGTTTTATACTTTCATTTATTTTCATGTTGATAATTAGTGTCCTTTCATTTCAGTTTTAAGGACTCCTTTCAGCATTTCTTTAATTTTTTAAAATGTTTATTTATTTTGAGAGAGAGAGTGAGCAAGCAAGTGGGGGAAGGGGCACAGAGAGAGGGAGACACAGAATCCAAAGCAGGTTCCAGGCTCTGAGCTATCAGCACAGAGCCCTGATGTGGGGCTTGAACTCACTGACCATGAGATCATGGCCTGAGCCAAATTCAGATGCTTAACTGACTGAGCCACCCAGGTGCCCCTCCCTTCAGCATTTCTTATAAGGCAGTTCTAGTGATGATGAACTCCCTCAGCTTATGTTTGTCTGGGGAAGACATTCTCTCTCCATTTCTCAAGGAGAGCTTTGCTGAGTATAACATTCTTGGTTGGCAGTTTTTCTTTTTCAGCACTTTGAATATATTATTCCATTCTCTCCTGGCCTGTAAGGTTTCTGCTGAGAATTCACTGATAGTCTTATGGTGGTTCCTTTCCATGTAACTAGCTACTTTTCTCTTCCCAGTTTCAAAATCCTTTCTTTGTCTTTGACTTTTGACAGTTTGATTATGTTGTGTCCCAGTGAATACCTCTCTATGTTCAGTCTATTTGGAGTTCTTTGGGCATCATGGATCCACATGTTCATTTTCCTCCCAAGCTCTGGGGAATTTTCTGTCATTTTTTTAAAGTAAGCTTTCAGTTTCTTTCTTTTTCTCTGCTCCTTTTGGAAAAAAGTTTCAGTTTTATAAGGTATATAAGTTCTGGAGATTTACTATACAGCATAGTGCCTATAGCTAACAATACAGTATTATAAACTTAAAATTTGCTAGGAGAGTAGATTTATGTTAAGTATACTTACCACACACACACAACAATAATGATAATAATAATGAGATAGGAAGAAATTTGGGGAGGTGATGGATATGTTTATGTCCTTGGTGGTGCTGATGGTTTTGTAGGTGTATTCACGTTTTCCAAACTCATTGAGTTTATATGTTAGATATGTACATATTTTTGCATGGAAATCATACCTAAGGAAAGCATTTTGAAATGAAAAATAAAAACTCATAGAGAACACCTTACATAAAGTACCAGTATGGCCTTTAATCCCAATGTCACATAGACTATGATAGCACATAAGAAATTACTCTTCAGGATGGTGACTATGATGATAACCTTTTTTGCTCTGCCACCAGGCCTAAATGTAAAGGCTTAAATATTTCTAATATCCCCTTTAAAGGCCAGCCCCTTAATTACTGTCTTAGCTCTTCCCTGAAGCCCCTACAATTCTCTTTGTTAGTGTCCAACTGATTGAGTTACAGAGGAGCTGGCCAGATTTATCATCACAATTGCTCTCACTGTAATTACATTTGGACCAAAATCTGACTAGAGTGAAAGTGTGAGAATTGAGACACTTTTGTTAATAGTGAGGAATGCTTTAGGCATTTCTAGTTTGAAAAATAAATGCTAACCATTGACTACCAAGAAATAGAAAGGGTTGCACAACAGAAGAGTGCTAAATAGTGATGATGATGATGATGATGATGATGATGATGATGATGATGATAGCAATGGACAACACTAAGAACAATGGTGATTGAACCAAAAAGGTCTCTCAAATACCCTCAGATGAGCATCCATGTAGGGATAGGTAAACACTGGAAACATGCAATCCTGGGTCTCTGGATGGGACTTGAGGGTCCAGCATCAGCAACATCAATGGGACAGGTCAAGGCAGGGAATCAAACACAGATCAGACTAATCATATCCACTGTGAACTGGAGTCTAAAAAGTCACTGAGCACAAAACCTGATCCAAAAAATTTCAAAGAAAAAAGAATGGGAAAGAAAGAAAAGGAAAAAAAAAGAAGAAAAAGGGAGGGAAGAAAGAAGAAGAAAGGGAAACCAAAGAGAATAAAAGAATTGAAACTACAAAGAGCTTAGACTGGCTGGTAGCTTGAGCAGTATGGAGCTGGTTGTTTATTATTTAACCTGTTTCCTCCTTTGTAAGATGGGAGTAATGTTGATGACTACTTCAGAGGATTGTCATGGGATAATTAAATACCATAGGGAAAGTATCTGGCAGATAGGTACATCAGATGCTGGTTTCTGCCTTCCTCAATGATAAGTAGTATCACTCTATCAGCTTCCTGAAGATTTTACACTGCTATTTTTTCTTGAGGCAGCCAGGCCTACCTGTTGGGTCTACGCAAAGAGAATAAATTTTAATTTTAGGGAAGACTTAACCCAGATAAGAAATTGGCTGTACTGGCTTCAAAAACATCTAACGATCTGCCTGACTTTCTGCCCCTGTGGCACTTTGCTCTTCTCAGCTAAAACCACTTACCCCTCTCCTGTCATTTCCCTTGTACCACAGACCAGTAGGGGGAATGCTATCCTTCCTTAGAGCCATCTTAAGAATCTCTGGATAAATAGCTTAAAGTTCAACTTTAAGTTATCCAGCTAATGATCATGATTTAATCCTACATACAGTGCCCTTCAAATGTGTCCAAGTTTTACCTCTCTTAGCCTTGGCTTCATAGGGTCTTAGATGAATCAGCAACTGTATTAATTGCTCAATACTCATACTTCTTACTGCCCAACCTGCAACCTTGATCTATTGATATTCATACCATGTTATCTTAGTCCTTCATCATGGCTGATTGGACGAGTGGCAAACACCTGCCAAGACTGGCCAATTATATTTCCTCTTCTATGCACTTGGAATCTAAACACTAAAAGGTTACTATACTTTGTAGTAAGCCAAGCAGAGAGGTCATGCAGAGCAAAAACTGCCGATTAGGGGAGGTGCAAACCAATTGCAATAAATGAGTAGAAAAAAAATCAATCTGCTGGGAGAGAGGAATGAAACTCTGCCTGGAGAAGGAGAGATGAGAGCCGGCGTGCCTCCAGAAACAAAGCAAGGACAGGAATAGTGGATGGCTGATGATTTTCCAGATCTCTTGAGGCTTGACTGTAATTCCAGCATTTTATTTAGGGGTAATTTTCCTAAGACCACACAATGTGCTCCCTTGTTCTTAAGTTATATGAATAGATCTCTTTTTCTGTTATTGTTTTCCAAGACACCAGGCCCAGAATCCTATCTTTTAATCAGTCTTGGGGAAAAGTATCTCCTGCCAGTGTCTCCTGTCTTAACTCCACCTCCCACCTGCCTATAACAGTTTCCTTCCAAAGGCAGCCTCTGCCTTCGGGGGTGAGGTGTTTGCATCTGTATCCACACCCTTTGTAACAGAAACTGCCCACCTCCTAGATTTACTACTGTTATCTGCTATATCTCTCATTCTCTTAATAAGGCAATGGATGACAGAGGGTGCGATCACATTTTTAAAATAAAAGGGAAACTTCTGGGAGTTTTCAGGATATAGAAAGAAAGGATATATAAGCACACATGTATACATGCACTGTAATTTTCCTGTTCAGGAGGGAAATGTGGAGAATATCAAGACAGTGGCTTTAGTTCTAATCCTAGTTTTGCTGCATCCAAAATCATATGACTTTGGGCAATCATGGCCTAGCAAAAATTCAGCTTCTTAATCTTAAAAACAGGGATATTACCCATCCCATGATGTTATTGTAAGGATTAAATGAGAAATGAATATAAAAATATTCTATGGGGGCGCCTGGGTGGCGCAGTCGATTAAGCGTCCGACTTCAGCCAGGTCACGATCTCACGGTCCGTGAGTTCAAGCCCCGCGTCGGGCTCTGGGCTGATGGCTCAGAGCCTGGAGCCTGTTTCCGATTCTGTGTTTCCCTCTCTCTCTGCCCCTCCCCCATTCATGCTCTGTCTCTCTCTGTCCCAAAAATAAATAAACGTTGAAAAAAAAATTTAAAAAATAAATAAATAAATAAAAATAAAAATATTCTATGAACCATTCAGTGCTACACAAAAATAGGGAGCCATAATTTTCTCTATAAAAATATACTTAAAGGCCTGAAATACTGTGTAGGTATCTAAAATACTAATACCAGTAAACTTAGAGGCTTACATGTTTTAAAAAATATTTATTTATTTATTTTAAGAAAGAGAGAGAGAGAGAGAGCATGAGTTAGGGGAAGGGCAAACAGATAGGAGAGAAAGAATCCTAAGCAGGCATGGCACTGTCAGTGCAGAGCCCAAGTCAGGGCTCAATCTCACAAACCATGACATTATGACCTGAGTCAAAGTCAGGGATTGGATGCCTAACCAACTGAGCCACCCAGGTGCCCGAGGCTTACCTTTTTTTATCAAGATATAACTGACATATAAGAGTGTATAAGTTTAAAGTGTGCAACTTATGGGGCACCTGGGTGGCTCAGTCAGTTGGACGACCGACTTCAGCTCCGGTCATGATCTCGTGGTTTGTGAGTTCAAGCCCCGTGTCGGGCTCTGTGCTGACAGCTTGGAGCCTGGAGCCTGCTTCAGATTCTGTGTCTCCCCCTCTCTCTGCCCCCTCCCCTGCTCACACTCTGTGTCTCTGTGTCTCTCTGTCTCTCAATAATAAATAAACGTTAAAAATTTTTTTAAAAATAAATAAATAAATAAAGTGTGAAACTTATTAATTTGATATTTTACATATTGCAATATGATCATCACTGTAGTGTTAACTAACACCTATATCACGTTACATAATGACCATTTCCTTTTTGTGTTAAGAACAATTAAGATCTAGTCTCCCAGTAACTTTGAAGTTTACAATACACTACTGTTGATTATAATCACCATATTGTACCTTGGGTCTTTAGAACTGACTTATCTTGTAGTTGCAAGTTTGCATTCTTAACATCTCTCCAATTCCCTCATCTCATAGCCCCAAGTAACTACGTTTTTCTGAGTTTGGCTTTTAAAAATTCTACATATAAGTGAAATCATACAGCATTTGTCTGTTTTGGGTCTGGCTAATCTCACTTAGCATAATACCCTCAAGCTCCATCCATGTTGCCACAAATGGCAGAATACTATTCCATTGTATATATGAGAGAGTCAATTTATAGATTCCTTAGGAGGGGTCAAGATGGTGGAACAGCATGGAAGTTTTTCTTGTATCTCTCATCCCTGAAATGCAGCCAGATCAACACCGAACCATCCCGCGCACCTAGAAAACTGACCTGAGGATTAACACAACAATCTCCACAACCTGAACCACAGAACTCGGCAGGTACACCACATGGAGAGTGAACTAGGAGAGAGAAGCCACGGAGGGCAGGGAGATGTTTTTACTTGCAGAGAGAGGACAGAGACGGGGGGGAGAGTATGGAAAAAGCACCCCCCCCAAAAGCAGCTGGAGAGAAAGTGGAAAAGTAGAAACAGCCACAGGGACTGAACAAAAAAGGGAGAAAGGAGAAAGGAGAGGGTTTAAATTTCATTAAGACTCTAAAAACAAGGAGAGTGCAGAGTCTGCAACTCCACAGCTCAATACATGGCAGTGCTTTGGTGGGAAGGGCGAATCCCCAGGGGCAGATAGTGAGGTCCAAGGGGTCCATGGGCCACACAGGGAGAGGTGGTTCCCCTGCTGGAAGGACATCTGGTAGAGGCTGTGTGGGCACCCCACAGACAAAGGTCTCAGCAGACTCCAGAGAACAACCACATTCACTGGTGTTGGAAAAAGGAGGTTAAGGGTGAAGCTGGTACCAGATGTGTGTTGTGATTTTCCATAATGGCTGAAATGCTGCTGCTACAAGATTACCCAAACTTTTTCTGGGGCGGGATGGCACCCAGCCACAGTCTCTAGGCACCATCAGCAGCGCAGTATTTTGAATGTTCCTGAGGGCTGGCAAGCACCTGGTCATTGCTCAGTGAGACCCTCCCCCAAAAGGATCTGAGTGAGTCAAAGCTGCAGTTCCTCAGAAGGGAGGGGTTGGAGGAAGGGGCCAACATGGCAGAGAAGTAGGGGGATCTGAAGTTCCCTCATCTCTCAAACAAAGCCATGGTGAGGCCAAAGGACTTTGAACCCCAGGAGTCCAGAAGGAAAAGAGTCAGAGTTGCTTCCAGGGACCCACCCGGACAACCTGACGGACCATAGGTGGGGCGCTTCAGGGAACAGACAGTGCCCCACAGTGGAGGCAGGACCCGTCTACCCCAAACCACACCCCTCCATGCCTGGTAACTGCATATCTTCTGGAGCGGGGTTGATGTGGATGAACCAGAAAGCCTCTTCTCCAGACCAGTGTGGTTGCATTGCCTGGTTTAATTCTCCAACAATTCTTATTATATAGATATAGTCTTCTTTCCTTTTCTTCTTATCTCTTCCCTCCTCTACTCTGGTTACTCTGGTTGTTGGTTTGTTTAAGCAGACATATTTAATCCATTCTCTTGATACATGTTCTACACCTCCTTCTTTATTTTCCTTTCTCACTCTCTGGATTAAGCCATATAGTTTCTCTGTCTCATCAATTCTGTCTTTTCTTTTTCCCTGTCTCCTTCTTTACTTTCTCTACTCTCTCTCTGGATTAAGCCATATAATTTCTTTGGTCAATTTTATATTCTTTTCTTTTTCCCTGCCTCCTTCTTTATTTTCCACTCTCTCTGGATTAGGTCGTATAGTTTCTCTACCTGGTCAACACTTATTTTTTTTCTTTTTCCCCTCCTCTGTTATTTCTCTCTTTGTATAGTATAAGCGCTCTTCCCTCAGCACCACCTCCATCCTATAGTTTACTTTTAGCTGGGATTTCTGGTTTTTTGGGTTTTTTTGTTTTTTTGTTTGTGTCCTTGTGTATTTTTGTTTTCCATTTTTTTTTGTTTGTTTGTTTGTCTGTTTGATTTCCTTTCCAGGGATACTTGAATGAACAAATCAAAGCACATGGGGTGGAGGGTCCAAAACATCACTATGAGTAGGGATATAAAGTAACCAAAGTCACAAAAACAGAGAGCAAATACACTCTCCAAAAACACCTCCTGAAAGGCCAGGCCCTGGATGATCCCTCTTTAATACAGAAGTATTCACAGAAGCAGTGCACACAACAAGCTTTTAAAACACATAAGGGAAAGTATTTAGGAGAGGAGAGGGAAGATGGCGGCTTAGGAGGACGCTGGGCTCACCGCGCGTCCTGCTGATCACTTAGATTCCACCTACACCTGCCTAAATAACCCAGAAAACCGCCAGAGGATTAGCAGAACGGAGTCGCCGGGGCCAAGCGCAGACGAGAGGCCCACGGAAGAGGGTAGGAAGGGCGGCGAGGCGGTGCGCGCTCCACGGACTGGCGGGAGGGAGCCGGGGCGGAGGGGCGGCTCGCCGGCCAAGCAGAGTCCCCGAGTCTGGCTTGCAAAAAGCGGAGGGGCCTGACGGACTGTGTTCCGACAGCAAGCGCGACTTAGCAGCTGGGAGGTCATAAGTTAACAGCTCTGCTCGGAAAGCGGGAAGGCTGGAGGACAAAGGGAAGGAGAGCTGCTGAGCCCCCTGATGACAGAGCTCAGTTTGGTGGGGAACAAAGGCGCTCCCCAGCGCCATCTCCCCCGCCCATCCCCCAGCCAAAATCCCAAAGAGAACCAGTTCCTGCCAGGGAACTTGCTCGCTCCGCACAAACACCCAACTCTGCGCTTCTGCGGAGCCAAACCTCCGGCAGCGGATCTGACTCCCTCCTGCTGCCACAGGGCCCCTCCTGAAGTGGATCACCTAAGGAGAAGCAAGCTAAGCCCGCCCCTCCTGCCCCTGTGCACCTTGCCTACCCACCCCAGCTAAGACGCCAGATCCCCAGCATCACAAGCCTGGCAGTGTGCAAGTAGCCCAGACGGGCCACCCACCCCACAGTGAATCCCGCCCCTAGGAGAGGGGAAGAGAAGGCACACACCAGTCTGACTGTGGACACAGCGGTGGGCTGGAGGCAGACATCAGGTCTGACTGCGGCTCCGCCCACCAACTCCAGTTATACACCACAGCACAGGGGAAGTGCCCTGCAGGTCCTCACCACGCCAGGCACTATCCAAAATGACCAAGCGGAAGAATTCCACTCAGAAGAATCTCCAGGAAATAACAACAGCTAATGAGCTGATCAAAAAGGATTTAAATAATATAACAGAAAGTGAATTTAGAATAATAGTCATAAAATTAATCGCTGGGCTTGAAAACAGTATAGCTGACAGCAGAGAATCTCTTGCTACAGAGATCAAGGGACTAAGGAACAGTCACGAGGAGCTGAAAAACGCTTTCAACGAAATGCATAACAAAATGGAAACCACCACGGCTCGGATTGAAGAGGCAGAGGAGAGAATAGGTGAACTAGAAGATAAAGTTATGGAAAAAGAGGAAGCTGAGAAAAAGAGAGATAAAAAAATCCAGGAGTATGAGGGGAAAATTAGAGAACTGAGTGATACACTAAAAAGAAATAATATACGCATAATTGGTATCCCAGAGGAGGAAGAGAGAGGGAAAGGTGCTGAAGGGGTACTTGAAGAAATAATAGCTGAGAACTTCCCTGAACTGGGGAAGGAAAAAGGCATTGAAATCCAAGAGGCACAGAGAACTCCCTTCAGACGGAACTTGAATCGATCTTCTGCACGACATATCATAGTGAAACTGGCAAAATACAAGGATAAAGAGAAAATTCTGAAAGCAGCAAGGGGGAAACGTGCCCTCACATATAAAGGGAGACCTATAAGACGCGTGACTGATCTCTCCTTTGAAACTTGGCAGGCCAGAAAGAATTGGCACGAGATTTTCAGTGTGCTAGACAGAAAAAATATGCAGCCGAGAATCCTTTATCCAGCAAGTCTGTCATTTAGAATAGAAGGAGAGATAAAGGTCTTCCCAAACAAACAAAAACTGAAGGAATTTGTCACCACTAAACCAGCCCTCCAAGAGATCCTAAGGGGGACCCTGTGAGACAAAGTACCAGAGACATCACTACAAGCATAAAACATACAGACATCACAATGACTCTAAACCCATATCTTTCTATAATAACACTGAATGTAAATGGATTAAATGCGCCAACCAAAAGACAGAGGGTATCAGAATGGATAAAAAAACAAGACCCATCTATTTGCTGTCTACAAGAGACTCATTTTAGACCTGAGGACACCTTTAGACTGAGAGTGAGGGGATGGAGAACTATTTATCATGCTACTGGAAGCCAAAAGAAAGCTGGAGTAGCCATACTTATATCAGACAAACTAGACTTTAAATTAAAGGCTGTACCAAGAGATGAAGAAGGACATTATATAATAGTGACAGGGTCTATCCATCAGGAAGAGCTAACAATTATAAAGGCCTATGTGCAGAATACCGGAGTGCCCAAATATATAAAACAATTACTCATAAACATAAGCAACCTTATTGATAAGAATGTGGTCATTGCAGGGGACTTTAACACCCCACTTACAGAAATGGATAGATCATCTAGACACACGGTCAATAAAGAAACAAAGGCCCTGAATGAGACATTGGATCAGATGGACTTGACAGATATATTTAGATCTCTGCATCCCAAAGCAACAGAATATACTTTCTTCTCGAGTGCACATGGAACATTCTCCAAGATAGATCATATACTGGGTCACAAAACAGCCCTTCATAAGTTACAAGAATTGAAATCATACCATGCATACTTTCAGACCACAATGCTATGAAGCTTGAAATCAACCACAGAAAAAAGTCTGGAAAACCTCCAAAAGCATGGAGGTTAAAGAACACCCTACTAACGAATGAGTGGGTCAACCAGGCAATTCGAGAAGAAATTAAAAAATATATGGAAACAAACGAAAATGAAAATACAACAATCCAAACGCTTTGGGATGCAGCGAAGGCAGTCCTGAGAGGAAAATACATTGCAATCCAGGCCTATCTCAAGAAACAAGAAAAGTCCCAAATACAAAATCTAACAGCACACCTAAAGGAAATAGAAGCAGAACAGCAAAGGCAGCCTAAACCCAGCAGAAGAAGAGAAATAATAAAGATCAGAGCAGAAATAAACAATATAGAATCTAAAAAAACTGTAGAGCAGATCAACGAAACCAAGAGTTGGTTTTTTGAAAAAATAAACAAAATCGACAAACCTCTAGCCAGGCTTCTCAAAAAGAAAAGGGAGATGACCCAACTAGATAAAATCATGAATGAAAATGGAATTATTACAACCAATCCCTCAGAGATACAAACAATTATCAGGGAATACTATGAAAAATTATATGCCAACAAATTGGACAACCTGGAAGAAATGGACAAATTCCTGAACACCCACACTCTTCCAAAACTCAATCAGGAGGAAATAGAAAGCTTGAACAGACCCATCACCAGCGAAGAAATTGAATCGGTTATTAAAAATCTCCCAACAAATAAGAGTCCAGGACCAGATGGCTTCCCAGGGGAGTTCTACCAGACGTTTAAAGCAGAGATAATACCTATCCTTCTCAAGCTATTCCAAGAAATAGAAAGGGAAGGAAAACTTCCAGACTTGTTCTATGAAGCCAGTATTACTTTGATTCCTAAACCAGACAGAGACCCAGTAAAAAAAAAGAACTACAGGCCAATATCCCTGATGAATATGGATGCAAAAATTCTCAATAAGATACTAGCAAATCGAATTCAACGGCATATAAAAAGAATTCTTCACCATGATCAAGTGGGATTCATTCCTGGGATGCAGGGCTGGTTCAACATTCGCAAATCAATCAACGTGATACATCACATTAACAAAAAAAAAGAGAAAAACCATATGATCCTGTCAATCGATGCAGAAAAGGCCTTTGACAAAATCCAGCACCCTTTCTTAATAAAAACCCTTGAGAAAGTCGGGATAGAAAGAACATACTTAAAGATCATAAAAGCCATTTATGAAAAGCCCACAGCTAACATCATCCTCAACGGGGAAAAACTGAGAGCTTTTTCCCTGAGATCAGGAACACGACAGGGATGCCCACTCTCACCGCTGTTGTTTAACATAGTGCTGGAAGTTCTAGCATCAGCAATCAGACAACAAAAGGAAATCAAAGGCATCAAAATTGTCAAAGATGAAGTCAAGTTTTCGCTTTTTGCAGATGACATGATATTATACATGGAAAATCCGATAGATTCCACCAAAAGTCTGCTAGAACTGATCCATGAATTCAGCAAAGTTGCAGGATACAAAATCAATGTACAGAAATCAGTTGCATTCTTATACACTAACAATGAAGCAACAGAAAGACAAATAAAGAAACTGATCCCATTCACAATTGCACCAAGAAGCATAAAATACCTAGGAATAAATCTAACCAAAGATGTAAAGGATCTGTATGCTGAAAACTATAGAAAGCTTATGAAGGTAATTGAAGAAGATTTAAGGAAATGGAAAGACATTCCCTGCTCATGGATTGGAAGAATAAATATTGTCAAAATGTCAATACTACCCAAAGCTATCTACACATTCAATGCAATCCCAATCAAAATCGCACCAGCATTCTTCTTGAAACTAGAACAAGCAATCCTAAAATTCATATGGAACCACAAAAGGCCCCGAATAGCCAAAGTAATTTTGAAGAAGAAGACCAAAGCAGGAGGCATCACAATCCCAGACTTTAGCCTCTACTACAAAGCTGTCATCATCAAGACAGCATGGTATTGGCACAAAAACAGACACATAGACCAATGGAATAGAATAGAAACCCCAGAACTAGACCCACAAACGTATGGCCAACTCATCTTTGACAAAGCAGGAAAGAACATCCAATGGAAAAAAGACAGTCTCTTTAACAAATGGTGCTGGGAGAACTGGACAGCAACATGCAGAAGGTTGAAACTAGACCACTTTCTCACACCATTCACAAAAATAAACTCAAAATGGATAAAGGACCTGAATGTGAGACAGGAAACCATCAAAACCTTAGAGGAGAAAGCAGGAAAAGACCTCTCTGACCTCAGCCGTAGCAATCTCTTACTCGACACATCCCCAAAGGTAAGGGAATTAAAAGCAAAAGTGAATTACTGGGACCTTATGAAGATAAAAAGCTTCTGCACAGCAAAGGAAACAACCAACAAAACTAAAAGGCAACCAACGGAATGGGAAAAGATATTTGCAAATGACATATCGGACAAAGGGCTAGTATCCAAAATCTACAAAGAGCTCACCAAACTCCACACCCGAAAAGCAAATAACCCAGTGAAGAAATGGGCAGAAAACACGAATAGACACTTCTCTAAAGAAGACATCCGGATGGCCAACAGGTACATGAAAAGATGTTCAGCGTCGCTCCTTATCAGGGAAATACAAATCAAAACCACACTCAGGTATCACCTCACGCCAGTCAGAGTGGCCAAAATGAACAAATCAGGAGACTCTAGATGCTGGAGAGGATGTGGAGAAACGAGAACCCTCTTGCACTGTTGGTGGGAATGCAAACTGGTGCAGCCGCTCTGGAAAGCAGTTTGGAGGTTCCTCAGAAAATTAAAAATAGACCTACCCCATGACCCAGCAATAGCACTGCTAGGAATTTATCCAAGGGACACAGGAGTACTGATGCATAGGGGCACTTGTACCCCAATGTTCATAGCAGCACTCTCAACAATAGCCAAATTATGGAAAGAGCCTAAATGTCCATCAACTGATGAATGGATAAAGAAATTGTGGTTTATATACACAATGGAATACTACGTGGCAATGAGAAAAAATGAAATATGGCCTTTTGTAGCAACGTGGATGGAACTGGAGAGTGTGATGCTAAGTGAAATAAGCCATACAGAGGAAGACAGATACCATATGGTTTCACTCTTATGTGGATCCTGAGAAACTTAACAGGAACCCATGGGGGAGGCAAAGGAAAAAAAAAAAAAAAAAGGTTAGAGTGGGAGAGAGCCAAAGCATAAGAGACTGTTGAGAACTGAGAACAAACTAAGGGTTGATGGGGGGTGGGAGGGAGGAGAGGGTGGGTGATGGGTATTGAGGAGGGCACCTTTTGGGATGAGCACTGGGTGTTGTATGGAAACCAATTTGACAATAAATTTCATATATAAATAAAAAAATATATATATAAAAAAATAAAAAAAATTAAAAAAATTAAAAAAATAAAAATAAAGTATTTAAAGAAACAAAACAAAACAAAACAAAAAAAAAACACATAAGGGACAGACAACTAGCCAAAATGATAAAATGGAATAATCTCCTCAAAAGAAAGTCCAGGAAGAAATGACAGCTAAAGAATTGCTCAAAACAAATATAAACATGAACAAGAATTTAGAATAACAGTCATAAGATAAATGCTTGAAATTAAAGAGAAGTTCTTGAAAAAAGCATAGAAGACAGCAGAGAATCTACTGCTGCAGAGATCAAAGAACTGAAAAATCATCATGATGAATTAAAAAATGTTGTAAACAAGGTGCAAAATAAACTAGAGGCGGTAGCAGAAAGGATTGAAAGGCAGAGGGGAGAACAGGTGAAATAATAGAAGATAAAATTATGGAAAAAGATGAAGCTGAGAAAAGGAGAGATAAAAAAATTCTGGATCACGAGGGGAGAATTAGAGAACTAAGTGCTTCAATGAAACAGAACAATATCTGTGTCATAGGAATTCCAGAAGAAGAAGAGAGGGAGAAAGGGGCCACAGGTGTACTTGAACAAATCATAGCTGAGAACTTCCCCAATCTGGGGAAGGAAACAGACATTGAAATTCAGGAGGCACAGAGAACTCCCTTCAGACATAACTTGAATCGATCTTCTGCACGACATATCATACCGAAACTGGCAAAATACAAAGATAAAGAGAGAATTCTGAAAGCAGCTAGGGATAAACGGGCCTTAACCTACAAGGGCAGACACATAAGGGTGGTAGCAGACCTATCTACTGAAACTTGACAGGCCAGAAAGGAATGGCAGGAAATCTTCAATGTGATGAACAGGAAAAATATGCACCCAAGAATCCTTTATCTAGCAAGCTTGTCATTCAGAATAGGAGAGATAAAGGTTTTCCAAAACAAACAAAAACTGAAGGAATTCATCACCACTAAACAGCCCTACAAGAGATCCTAAGGGGGACTCTGTAATTTAAACGTTGCAAGGACCACAAAGGACCAGAGACATCACTACAAGCATGAAACCTACAGATAACACAATGACTCTAAACCCATATCTCTCAATAATAACACTGAATGTAAATGGACTAAATGCTCCAATCAAAAGACATAAGGTATCAGAATGGATTAAAAAAAAAACCCAAGATCTATCTATTTGCTGTCTACAAGAGACCCATTTTAGACCTGAGGACACCTTCAGATTGAAAGTGAGGGGATGCAGAACCACCTATCATGCTACTGGAAATCAAAAGAAACCTGGAGTAGCCATATTTATATCAGAAAAACTAGAATTTAAACTAAAGACTGTAACAAGAGATGAAGAAGGGCATTGTATCATAATTACAGGGTCTATCCATCAAGAAGAGCTAACAATTATAAATGTCTATGCACTAAATTCAGAAGCACACAAATATATAAAACAATCACAAACATAAGCAATCTTACTGGTAAGAATGTGGTAATTGCAGGGGACTTTAATACTCCACTTACAACAATGGACAGATTATCTAGACCGAAAATCAATAAAGAAACAATGGCCCTGAATGATACACTGGACCAGAAGGACTTGACAGATATATTTAGAACTTTACATCCTAAAGCAGCAGAATACACATTCCTCTTGAGTGCACACAGAACATTCTCCAAGATAGATCACATACTGGGTCACAAGACAGCCCTCAATAGATACAAAAGAATGAGATCATACCATGCACTCTTTCAGATCACAATGCTATGAAACTTGAAATCAACCACAGGAAAAGTTTGGAAAACCTCCAAATGCATGAAGGTTAAAGAACATCCTACTAAAGAATGAATGGGTCAACGAGGCAATTAAAGAAGAAATTTAAAAATATATGAAACAAATGAAAATGAAAACACAACAATCCAAACCCATTGGGATGCAGCAAAGGCAGTCCTAAGAGGAAAATACATTGCAATCCAGGCCTATCTCAAGAAACAAGCAAAATCCCAAATACAAAACCTAATAGCAAACCTAAAGGAACTAGCAGCAGAACAACAAAGAAACCCCAAACCCAGCAGAAGAAGAGAAATAATAAAGATCAGAGCAGAAATAAACAATGTAGAATCCAAAAAAAACAGTACAACAGATCAATGAAAACAAGAGTTGGTTTTCTGAAAAATAAAATTGATAAACCTCTAGCCAGGCTTCTCAAAAGAAAAGAGACAGGACCCAAATAGATAAAATCATGAATTAAAATGGATTTATCACAACCAACCCCACAGAAATACAAGCAATTATCAGGTAATACTATGAAAAAGTATATGCCAATAAACTGAACAACCTGAAGAAATGGACAAATTTCACACCCACACACTACCAAAACTCAAACAGGAAGAAATAGAAAATTTGAACAGACCTATAACTAGTGAAGAAATTGAATCAGTTATCAAAAATCTCCCAACAAATAAGAGTCCTGGACAAGATGGCTTCTCTGGGGAATTCTACTGGACATTTAAAGCAGAGTTAATATCTATCCTTCTGAAGCTGTTCCAAAATATAGAAATGGAAGGAAAACAGGGGCACCTGGGTGTCTCAATGTGTTAAGCGTCTGGTCATGATCTCACAGTCTGTGGGTTCAAGCTCCGCATCAGGTTCTGTGCTGACAGCTCTGAGCCTGGAGCTGTGTCTCACTCCCTCTCTGCCCCTCCACCTCTTGCATTCTGTCTCTGTCTCAAAAATAAATAAACATTAAAAAAATTTTAATTTTAAAAAATGGAAGGAAAACTTCCAGACTCATTTTATGAAGCTACATTACCTTGATTCCCAAACCAGACAGAGACCCCACAAAAAAGGAGAATTACAGGCCAATATCCCTGATGAACATGGAGGCAAAATTTTTCAACAAGATACAAGTAAGTTGAACTCAACAGTATATAAAAAGAATTATTCAGCATGATCAAGTGGGATTCATTACTGGACTGCAGGGCTGGTTCAATATTTGCAAATCAATCAATGTGATATATCACATTAATAAAAGAAAGGATAAGAACCATATGATCCTGTCAATCGATGCAGAAAAAGCATTTGACAAAATACAGCATAATTTCTTAATTAAAATCCTCAAGAGTGTTGGGATAGAAGGAACATAATTAAACATCATAAAAGTAATATATGAAAAGCCCACAGCTAATGCCATCCTCAATGAGGAAAAACTGCGAGCTTTCCCGCTGAGATAAGGAACACGATAGGGATGTCCACTCTCACCACTGTTGTTTAACATAATGTTGGAAGTCCTATCATCAGCAATCAGACAACAAAATGAAATAAAAGGCACAAAAATTGGCAAAGAAGAAGTCGAACTTTCACTTTTTGTAGACAACATGATACTCTACATGGAAAACCTGAAAGACTCCACCAAAAGACTGCTAGAACTGATACATGAATTCAGCAAAGTCGCAGGGAACAAAATCAATGTACATAAATCAGTTGCATTTTTATACACCAATAATGAAGCAACAGAAAGAGAATTAAAGAAATGGATCCCATTTACGATTGCACCATGAACCATAAAATATTTAGGAATAAACCTAACCAAAGATGTAAAAGATTTGTATGCTGAAAATTATAGAAAGCTTATGAAGGAAATAAAAGAAGACACAAAGAAATGGAAAAACATTCCATGCTCATGGATTGGAAGAATAAACATTGTTAAAATGTCAATACTACCCAAGCAATCTACACATTCAATGGAATCCCAATCAAAATTGCACCGGCATTCTTCTCAAAGCTAGAACAAACAATCTAAAATTTGTATGGAATCACAAAATACCCCGAATAGCCAAAGTAATATTGAAGAAGAAAACCAAAGTGGGAGGCATCACAATCCCAGACTTTAGCCTCTACTACAAAGCTATAATCATCAATAAAGTATGGTACTGGCACAAAAACAGACATATAGACCAATGGAATAGAATAGAGAACTCAGAATTGGACCCACAAATGTGTGGCCAACTAATATTTGACAAAGCAGGAAAGAGCATTCAATGGAAAAAAGACAGTCTCTTTAGCAAATGGTGCTGAGAGAACTGGACAGCAACATGAAGAAGAATGAAACTAGACCACTTTCTTACACCATACACAAAAATAAACTCAAAGTGGATGAAAGACCTAAAAGTGAAACAGGAAACCATCAAAACCTTCGAGGAGAAATCAGGCAACAACCTCTTTGGCCTCAGCCAGAGAAATTTCTTATTTGACACATCTCCAAAGGCAAGGGAACTAAAAGAAAAGATGAACTATTGGGACCTCATTAAGATTAAAAGTTTCTCCACTGCAAAGGAAACAATCAGCAAAACTGAAAGATATCTGATGGAATGGGAAAAGGTATCTGCACATGACATATCCGATAAAGGGTTAGTATCTAAAATCTATAAAGAACTTACCAAACTCAACACCCAAAAAACAACCCAGTGAAGAAATGGGCAAAAGACATGAATAGACACTTCTCCAAAGAAGACATCCAGATGACCAACATACACATGAAAAGATGCCCAATGTCACTCATCATCAGGAAAATATAAATCAAAGCCACACTGAGATATCACCTCACACCAGTCAGAGTGGCTAAAATGAACAAATCCGGAAACTAAAGATGCTGGCAAAGATGTGGAGAAACAGGAACCCCTCTTGTACTGTTGGTGGGAATGCAAACTGGTGCAGCTGCTCTGGAAAACAGTATGGAGGTTCCTCAAAAAATTAAAAATAGCACTACCCTTTGACCCAGCAATAGCACTACTAGGAATTTACCCAGGGGATACAGGAGTGCTGATGCATAGGGGCACTTGTACCCCAATGTTTATAGCAGCACTATCAACAATAGCCAAATTATGGAAAGAGCCTTAATGTCCATCAACTGATGAAAGGATAAAGAAGATGTGGTGTGTGTGTGTGTGTATATATATATATATATATATATATATATATATATATATATAAAGGAATACTACTTAGCAATGAGAAAGAATGAAATCATGCCATTTGCAGCAACATAGATGGAACTGGAAGGTATGCTGAGTGAAATAAGTCAGTCAGAGAAGGACAGATATCATATGTTTTAACTCATATGTGGATCTTGAGAAATTCAACAGAAGACCATGTGGGAAGGGAAGAGGAAAAAAATAGTTACAAACAGAGAGGGATGGAGGCAAACTACAAGAGACTCTTAAATACAGAGAACAAACTGAGGGTGGATGGGAGGGAGGGAAATGGGCAATGGGCATTGAGGAGGGCACTTGTTGGGATGAGCAATGGGTGTTGTATGTAAGCCAATTTGACAATAAATTTTATTTAAAGAATGAAAAAAATTATAGTTTCCTTAAGGGCACCACATTTACACTGGAAACCGCAGAGGCTCCCTCTCCCTTCATGTTCACAAAACAGAATCTTCAATGACCTATCAGCCACTGCTGTTTTGCAGTTTACATTGCAATGAAGAGTAGGGACAGAAACTGAGCTTCTGTACTGACACATAATAGTCCTGAACCAAACAAACTATATAAAAAATATATTTATGAAGCTTCATTTGGCAGTGATGTCTATGACCTGTTCAGTTATTTATGCATTAATTCAAAAAAGAATTTTGTAGTGGCTTAAAGTGAGCTCAACTCCATAATAGGCATAATAAGGGAAAAAAAGGAAATGATCCAGTGCTTATCCTTAGAGAGCTCTTGCTCAGAGTGAGAAAACAAGATGAGTTCACTTTAATTCAACATTCATTCATGCATTCATCACTCATACATTCAATCATTCAATCAGTTAACATTAATTAAGATTCTACTCTGTGCTAAGAGTAAACTGCTTCAGCTAAAGGAATTTCTTAAAAACATCCCAGTTTCTATTCTCAAGCAGCTAATAATCTAGTCAGAGTCAGAGGTAAAGAAGTAATTATAATTTCTTCTTTACTTCCTTGTTCCTTTCTTTCTCTTTCCTTCCTTCCCTTGTTCTTCTTTTTTCCCCTTCTTCTTTATCTTCTTCCTTTCTTTTTTCAATCTAACCACTATTTACAGAGCCTGTACTATTAGACAAGCACTGGACTCTGTGTTTATAATCAACAGGACAGTACAGAAAAATGCAAGTATAGAATGTGATAGTTAGCCTGAAAGATGGCCCTAAGGATCCCTACTCCTCTGGCATTCACACTCTTCCAGACTTATCTGTGCAACAAATAGGATATCATGGAAATGATGGTTTGTGACTCTGAAAGTTGGATCTTAAAGGACATTTTCACTTTTATTTTGCTTTCGTACATCACTTGCTCTGAAGCCAGCTGCTATTTGGTAAAGATACTCAAGTAGCCCTATGGATAGGGCCACACAGCAAGATACTCCGGCCTCTTGCCTACAATCAGCAGTAATTGGCTAGGTATGTGAGTGAGCTACCTTGGAAGCAGATCTTTCATACCCACTGAAACCTTTAAATGACTACAGCCCCAGGTGGCATCTTGATGGCTACCTTATGAGGGACTCCAAGCCAGATATGCAGGGAAAATACAGACATTAGATATATAATTACAAGGGTGAGTAGTAGACACATTATGAGATATGTTATTGTGGAAATAGGAAGGGAGTACACAAACAGAAGCATGTTACCCAACCCAACTCAGCAAAATTGAAGAATGCATTACCAAAGGAGGCAGAGTTAGGTCTTGATAACTGACAGTGTTAATCACATAATGGGACCCATGTATGTAAAGGTAAAGAATTATGAACAAATTTGGCAACATGTAGCTAATAAGAGTGACCATTGGTTTTGAAAGGAGAGGAAATTGCTCTCTAGGCATTAAGCAATGAAATTCACATATTGTGAATTGCTGTTGATATATTAAAAATGAACTTTTAAAGAAAGAATGGCTCCCATACCTATGACAAGATTAAGAATACTAGTATACATAAAGAAATAATCATAAGATATTCCCATATGATAAGACAGTAAGAGGCTCGTGCCTATAAAAATCTGTCTATAAGGGCAGGGAGGAGAGGATGTTATCAGGCTACCATAAGAACCCTGCCTGCCTCAACAATATATCCCAATAGTGGAGACAGTGGAGACAATAGTGGATACAGCAGGCTATCCAAACTTGAAGTTACAAAGCACAAGAGAAACATATAACTTATTCCCCTCAGTTTGATTACTGTGCTCTTAAAAGCATGATGTGTTTGTGTAGCCTGTCTACTCCAATGGAGAGTTAGAGATCTCACTTTAATTTAGTAAACTGGAATTCTGGCTTTATACATCAGGTCACTGTCCCACTGTGGGGGAATAGTATTGAGAACAGATTTCTGGACCTACAAAGATACAAACCAGATATGGCCTCCTTAGCCACCTGATTGGGTAGTGAGCTGGTCCTCCTCTAAATACATTCTCACTGAATTTTCAAGCCAGGTGGCAAAAAGCATGAACTCTGGAACCAACACTACTTGGATTTTAATCCAAGCTGTATGAAATTGGGCAAGTTACTTAATCACTCTGTGCCTCAGTTTGTAAGTTTGTGTAAAATGGTAATTATAGTTAGTGGTACAGACCTCATAAGGTTGTTTTGAGGACTGAATGAGTTAATAACATACATAAAGCATTTAATACATTATCTGATTCCACATTTTTCTATCCAAACTTTCTACAATGCAAGTAATTTGATTCACTTCTAAAGTACAAATGAAAAATAGAAGACAAATGATGAGAGGCCACATATGGAGGACCTTGGAACTTAGACCTAATTCTATAGGCAGTTAAGGCCATTGAAAGATTAAAAAGTACCAATTGATGTTTAATGTGTAGCATATAACACTCATTGTTGTAGCAGGTAGAGGACAATTTACAAGGAGTAAAAAACTAATGGCAGGGAAAGTAATTAGGTAAATGTAGCCACAGTTACATGAGATGACAGTGGAGACTGAAAAGGGTATGGATTTCAAAGCCATTTAGGAAACAGACATAGTGACCAATTAGATATGAGATTGAGGATAGCTCTGTGGCCATGCTGGGTTAAAGTACAAGCTCCTCTTCCTAGGATGGTATGCCAGTTATTTATTCACTCTGTGTTTCAGTTTACTCATCTTCAAATATGGACATTAACAGTATTTACCTCACACAGATTATATGAATATTAAGGTTTCGGTAAAATGTAAAGTGTGGATTATAAGGGTATAGAACTCATATCATTGGTATGATAAAGTGCCTAGAATAGTATATGGTACATAGTAGGTGCTTACGGGAACAAGATGAGCCTAGGAGCATCTTTGGTCATTGGCTCTATGAGTAGGTTGGTGATAATATAAGTAGACAAAGAAGGAAAGAATAGGAGGAAATATTTCAAGATCACAACTCTGAGGTTGGGCTGTCCCAGTATATAGGTTTAATATATATGTGTCTGAGTGCCTGTGGGCCCACATATGCATGCTCAGTAGTGTCACACTGAGGAAGAGTTAGCTACCATGGAAATAGCAATAACTATAAATAATAGTTTACAGATGAAGACCTTGATCAAGCAGTAAAATATCAACCTCATAAGATTATTACAATGTCTGAATAAGAGAGTATATATAAAAGATTTGCACAGTAGCATGGCATCCAGTTAGAACTCATAAAATGTACATAATGAATAGACTTAGTATGGTTGTGCTGTTGCTAATCGGCCTTGCCTAAGGTTAGACAGTTTTTGAATAGCAAGACTGGGATTCTAATCCAGGACCGTTCAAGTACAAAGCAAAGGCTCTTAATCATTGTTAGTGTGTAGGTCTGTGGTCCCTAGAATGTAGATAGCTAGGAGCTAAGTAGTCTGAAGGATACACACAGACTGAACCATACAAAGACCTTAAAGTCTTAACAGCTGTAGCTGGACAATCTGGTTGGAAAGAAAAGAAGTATTCAGTGTGGGATGAAGAATGCCTTGACTAGAACGATGAATCATAAACTAGATTTTAAAATTCAAGTGGGTGAGGGGAGTTGGAAGAGTGCCCCAGGCAGGAAAATCCAGGTAAGCAGAGTCTTAAGGTGTGAATGAAGAGGAGACATACTGATGACACAGAGAAGCTGTGCTAGAAAGTGCCAGATCCCCAAACAGATTTGCAGACCAGTGTGTGCTAACCCAACTATTCAAATGCCCTACAATTAAGCCCAAGCATTGCCTCTAGGTTTGATTTGGAAAGAAATTTTAGTTGTCAAAAGGAAACCAGCCAGAGCTGTGTTTGCTTGGTGCTGCTTGCCGGAGTTACACTCGTAAGAAATCGTGGGAGGTGCACATGGAACTCCCCACCCACTGGGGTTGATAATCCGAGCTAATTGTACACATTTCCAAAGCCTCCCGTGTGAGAAGGAAAAAATAAAAATGTTCTCTCAACATTTTTGAAGTTCATAAATGTGGCAAATGTTCAATAACTATATTTAACTCCTGTTGCATATTCGCTGGCTCTTGAAATATATTAAACCAACAATTTTATGCACTTGGCAGGAGAGACACTCTTCCCTGCTCCTTTGTCTTCCACCTTTCTAGGTGGTCACCCATGTTTGCCACTATTCTGAAGATCTAGCTCAAGATTTACCTATTCTAAAAGTTTTCCCTAACTAAGCATGCCTCTCATCGAACTCTTCCTTCCTTTGCTTGGCATTTTGGTGTTGGAGGTGGGCAAGGTCCTGGGGGGCAGGAAAGAGGAATGGAAAAATTCAAGGAAAAGATGGAGAGTGCCTAGCATCCACCAGGCAGAAACTCAGAGATAAACAATCAGAATCTGTTCCCCTTTTAATGCTCCCATTGAACCTTATACATTGCTCTGGGTTCTTGCCCCTCAAAATAGGGTCCTTGGACCAAAATCGTCATGAACACCTGGGTGCTTGTAAGAAATGCAGACTCTTAGGCTCTACTCCAGACCTATTAAATCAAAACCTTTATTTGTACAAGATGCCCCAGGTTACCTTTATGCACATTAAAATTCTAGAATCACTGTGCTAATGCAGACTTATCACACTGCATTACAGTTGTTTGTTTCCTTGCCTGTCTCTCCCTACACTGAATTTCTCCAAGGATGAACTGTATTTATAGACCCTATAGCCCAGTACCTAGCCCAGTGTCCAATAAGTAGAAATAAAATAGCTACCACATATTCTGTGCTTATTATTTGCCAGGCATTGATATATACACTTTCCATCATTTAATCTTTACAACAACCCTATGAGAAGGTCACTGTTATTTTCATTCTGCAGATAAAAAAAAAAAAATCCGTGCTTGGAGATGATAAGTAACTCATCTAAGGTCACAGAACTGGCATTCAGATGATACAAAACACAAGAATTGCTCTTTTTAACCACTATTTTACACAACCCCCCTAGATGGTAAACAGATATTTATGGAATTACAAAGAATTTGCTGTGCACAATAGCAGCTGAGTCTTTGCTTCTTCCTGTCATGAAGTGAAAGAACTAGGGCTGCAGTTTTAATTTGTCAGGCAGTTTCCAAAGTGCAGAAGCATCATGTCTGCCTTCACAGAAATGGCCTGTATCTATACTAGGAATTCTGCACCCCCCCACCCCTCTCCTCTTGGAAGATCTGCAAGTGTTAGTAAGCCCTGCAGACAAGCAATCCGTCAGGCAGAAGGCAGCCCAGAGCCCTTAAATAAAACATTCGCGCAGCCTTCCGCGGAGAGCATGGAGACAAATACCGCGGATGTGAAAGGTGTCGCTGGGATTACCAATGACGTGCTAATGGCTGCTCAGGCAATCTCCGTGCCTCCTGCGCTCTGAGTCACCCGCTCCCTTTGGAGCCTGCGCTCACGTCATTAAGGGACTGAGAGCTATTCACACATCACTGACTAAAGGCAAGCTTGAGCCGGGCCTGCACCCCACTGGCCCTCTCCAAAGGACTAAGGTCATGGACAGGAGGCCCTGGAGCTTTTTATCATGACCACGAAGCAAAGACAAGAAAGAAAGACAAAGCTTTCTCTCTTACTCCCATCCATTCCTTTAGCAAATGCAAACTTCCCTCTTGTTCCAGAATATGTTGGAAACTCTTTGCAGGGAACAAGCAGAATCTTGAGGAGGGCAATATACTTTTGACAGTTATTCTAAAAAAACTTTCTGATGTTAATTTAACTCCACAGATATTTCATTACTAATCAACCCTGGAGCTTTCAGTTTCTAGAATACATACACACATTTCTTTTTTTTGGATTCTTTGTGTGACTACTTGGTGGAATTTATTGTAATTTCATTTGTTTGTTCTTGCCAAAGAGAAAGCATCTAAAAGACTAGGAAATATAAGTGTAATACATCCGGTCACCACATTTGCCACCACCCTGACTAAATCCTTTGAAATAAAACATCACTTGGTTTTCCCACGACACACTTCTCCCTGAAATAAAGTCACATGTGTATTGTGGTCATTCTGTCAATATCTGTGACATTTAGATACTTCCAAGTCAACTTTCAGGGAGTCACAACTTGACAAATCTAAAAAGTACTATATATAGCTGCAAGTTGTACATATTTGAGAACAAAGATCAAATCTGAAAAGCAGAATGGGGGAGAGTATTTTGGGGTAAGAGGAACAGGTAACAACTACAGAATTACTTTTTCCTGAATAAACCAGAATATTTTTGATGGCCAGTTTTATCCTATCTCAAAAACAATCTAGTGGTTTATATAAGTTTGAGTTCTTCAAGGTTAATCAAGGTTAATCTTTATCCCAGAAGATAATTTTCTTGATTGGCATAAAATAAAGCTATTCATTATTTAAAGCAAACTGGTTGGCAATATATTTTAGTTCAATTTGCTTTCTATGCTAATATCAAAATATGTGAAATGAAGCATTTAGGTCACAAAGAAAATATCACACTGGAAATATTAAGTCAGTCATTAAAATGACTTTTAATAAAAGGAAACAATTTTTTTCAGACTCCTGAAAGACTCCTGAGCTCTGATATCCAGTTTGAGAGTGAAGTTGTCAGCACTGATTGCATTGTTCGGAATGACCATGGAGCCAAGAAAAAAAAAAAAAGATAGCAACAAGTCTCCCACTTCTGTTAAAAGAGTCAAGTTTGGGGCAGTCGGTTGAGCATCTGACTCTTGGTTAAGGCTCAGGTCATGGTCTCATGGGTTTATGAGTTCAAGTTCCACATCCGCATCAGCACAGAGCCTGCTTGGGATTTCTCTCTCTCTGCCCCTCTCCCACTCCTGCATGCTCTGTCTCTCAAAAAATCAATAAATAAACATTAAAAAAATAAGAGTCAAGTTTAATATAGACACATCTTCCCTAGATGTGGTCCACAGAATATCTCCTTTGGGAAATGTTATTTAGAGAAAATAAGATTTATCTTTTTAAACAAATATGTTTAATTTATACAAGAACTTTTACAAAGGCATGATGGGATCAACTTTCCTTGTGATCATGGGGGCAGGATCAGTTTAGTTAAGGAATTTAGGGAATCTGGTGTGTGGAAAAGCCAAAGGGCATCTTTTATTAATCATATGCATCTCGATTTTTGGTCCTTAGGTTAGTTTAAAAAATAAACACATATGTACCCAGATAACAAATTTTAATTGATTTAGAGCTATGTCTATTACAGAGGATCACCAGAATTTATGTTCCATTCTGTTTTCCCCAGTGATTGATAGGGCCTGAGGATAAAGTCATGTTAATATGCAGCTTCAGACTGTTCTGGAATCAACTTGAGGATGATGCCCAAGTGGTTAGAGTGCACATGAGAGAGCAATTCTGCACAACTCATTGGTTGACAATGAATTAATTTCAAGAGGCTCCTTGGAAATCCACCAGGACAATGAGAAAATGGAGTATCAAGAAAATTATCTTGACATGTGACACCAAGACACTGCTACTAGAAGCCCAGGGTACTTGTCCTCTCTGAAGACCTGAGAAAGAAGTCACCACCCAGTACTTACAGTGTGCCAGACACCATTCTATGCTCTTATCCCCATGAACTTATTAAATCCTTTCAATCACCCTGTGAGGAAGAAATGATTATTCCCATATTACTTGTGACTTTAGAAAAGTAATTCACAAGTCATAGGGAGTAAGTAACTTAAGCCTACTTGGAGAAGTGTGCATATGTGTGTGTAAATGGACATGGGGAAGCTGTTTATAGAACTTCCTGGAAGCCCCTTACAAGTGTTTCTGTTGAGAAGAAACCAGCTTTGTTACAGTAGTTGCTTAGAGCATTTTTTAAACTTATTTTAAAAACATTAGCTCAGGAGAGGAATTTTCTAGCTGCTTCACTGTGAAAAAAAATGACTGAAATTTATCTTCAATCTATTTTATTGCTAACCATATTTTCTATGTATTTTTTATCTATTCTTTTAAATAGGGAAGAGGAAGTACCTAGGTAAGGGAATGCACCTGTAGCTAGTCAGAGTCCCAGTAAAATAATATTAGATAAAGAAGCCAATAATAATTGAGGCTATGTAATAAGGCAAATCTAGATATACTTTTAAAATTTGGCATCATGTTGTTGCTTGATAAATACCAATTTTGTTTGTTTGTTTGTTTGGGATCCAGTGGCTGCCAGAGGTCCCAGGACCAGACCCAAGAAATGGCTCTCAGAAATTCTAACAGATCCATACCTCACTCTATCTAACTGAGCTCCAAGCCAAAATTCATACCCACAAAAGCAGAAATCCCTGGATATTTAGAGGTTCATAATATATGTTCTAATTTCTGGTGATCTCATAACAACATCTTGAATTTTATATAAAGATCTTTTACCTGGCTTGACAAATTTTGGAGATTAAATGATTGGAAATAATTTTGTCAGATTTAACCTTTCACCACATGACGTGGGAATGTTAATCCTCTTTTTTTTATCTTTAATTATTATTATTAAAGGTAAGTGGGCAATAATAGAAGAAAATATATTCGTAAAATTAATTTGTCCTCATAATACGAAATTGGTGGGAGCCCATTCATGGTCTAAAAGGGAAGTCTTACATTTTTGATGATATAATGCCAAGGATGCTTCAAGCATCAGTTCTTCATTGTTTACTTCCACATTACAGATTGATATTTTGAGCCAATTTCAAGAGTGTTTATATAGCTCTTAAATATACTGGGATCTTCATCATTACTGTCCTAACATATGGTCATGCTCATTGGTCAAACAAAGAGGCTATGGAAATAAAAACTGAAAATAAAATAAAAATCATTCCACTTTCCTAAGTACATCATGAGTTCCTGAAACGCAGGGTACACTTTTCACTCATTCTTCCATTCATTTAAGAAATAAGTGCCTATCATGCTCTAGGCCTTGTATTGGGGATTCTAAGAAAAACAAATCTCTGACTTCAGTGAGCTAACATTCTAGAGACACTATCTCTAAATCAGAGTTTCTCAAAAATGGCACTATTGGCCTCTTGGGCCAGATGATTCTTTGTTGTAGGGACTATTCTGTGCACTCTAGAATATTTATCCCTGGCCTCTACCAGAGTGCTAGTGGCAACTCCCTTCACAGTTTGGCAACCAAAAACATCCCCAGACATTGACAAATGTCCCCTGGGGGGGGGGGGGACAAAATGCACCTGGGTGAGGACCACTGGTCTAGATCCACATACCAAAAAGTAACTGACATTGATGAAAGCTCCCTATACTCTTCTTGGTCTAGGTCATCTGAATTTCCTGGTTCAAAAATGAATAGTAGCTATTTTTGGTTTCCTGGAAAAGTTCATGACACAACATTTCCATAGAATTCAAAAGAGATCACCCGCACACACTTGTGAAATTCAAACCTTTCCCAAGCAACTAATTATTTTCAAGTGAAAAAAAAAAGAGTATTAAATTCAATTGCCTGGGAGGCTTTGATATCTGTCAGATTGAATAGCGAACAGTTTAGGGGACACTGGCACCATAGAAGGGCAAGTATCTTGTGACCATTGGAGAAATTGTTTTGCCCACCCATACAATTCTATGATCTATATATATCTTTCACCTGGGTTCCAGAAATTTCACACAACTTAACATGTTATCAGTCATCTGAAACAAAAAGCAAAAACAAACAAAAACCAAACAGAACACCTTAGGAAAATCCCTCCATCATTTAGGATCATTTAGATGTGAGGTATATAAAATAGGTTTTCTCTCAAGTGTCAACTCACATAAGTTGGTAGTGGATGCCTGGAGCACTGGGTTCAGAAAAGTTCTAAGACCACACCCATTAGTGTTAAAGAATGTCATGTTTTATTAGTGATGTCTATTCTGTCCACTGAACAGAAGTGTAAATTGTGTATCCCTGGTTTTTGCCATCTTTGACCCAGATAGCTTTTCTGTGATGGTGTCTATTACTTATATAGACTGGTTAACTCCTTAGCTGAATTCTATGAATAGACTTGCTGTATCCAGTTGCATCTAACTCTTCAATATTATAGATGTTATTTTACTTATTTCTACTGAACAATTTATAAGACAATGTTTTTCTTTCTAACATGTTATATGAGGACCAAGTAAAATTAACGCTTATATCTCAAGAAAATGATTAAGGGTAAGATAAGGCTTCTCTCTTTGGTTTTTCATCTTAGAGACAGATATATAACCTAAGGACATAGATATATGCTATTAATATCATTTCCAGGTTCTTCGAGGTTATCAATGTTTTGTTGAAGTCTGTATGTCCCTCCTTCCATATAAATACTTACTTACTAGTTTATTCATTTAGTAAATATTTATGTAAGGTCATCAGCACGCAAGTAAGATGCCATATGATTGCATCAGATATGAACTCTTCCCTCAAGGATTTTAAGATCTAGCAGAAGAGATAAGAAATGCAGATATTATAAGGTTAGAAAAGATAAAATGATAAATACCACTGCAGAAATTTTTTAAAAACATAGGAACACCTGAAAAGTTGAGATTCATTTCCAGGTAGGAAATAAGCAAAGAGATTGCCTTTGCGTGGGCCCTGAGGTACTGGTAAGATTATACTGGCAGAGATAGACAAAGGACATAGTTGCAAAGAAGGCATTAGTAAAAGGAGAGAAAGGGATAGTTCTGGAGCATAGATAAAAAAAAAACTGCAAGTTCTCTGTTTAAATGGAACATAGTATTAAAAAGGAAATAGCAGGAAATAAATTTGGAAAGACATAGTAGGACTCAGACCTACACTGAATCGAAAATCAGAGTAGATGACATGATGAAATTCCAATTATACTTAATTAGAAGAGAGAGTTGGGTCATAACCCCCTTCTTTTTGTATTTATATCTCATGAACACAATTCACTTGTTACAAGAATGGGCTGTTTGCCCAGTTACAAAAGGAAACCAGGCATCCTCCACTATGCTGACAACAGTGTTATTTTTATAAACTGGGAGTGGCCTTAAGAAAAGAATGGATTCTTTTACCTAATTACCAGAGAAATTATTTTCAGATATATTATATAAAAATAGAAATCATTTTATTTGGCATTTATTCTTTCATTTTAAATGCTGCAGACTTAAATGTTAACTTAAATAGCATTATACAACAGAATACTTTTTCAGCTAGCTGGGGGGACATTTGCAATCTGTTCTTAAAAAATGGTACTATTCTTCAGGGAATATACTGAGGTAATTTTACAAATAAAGCAGCTAGAATATAAAATGGTAATAACTACCATGTTCGAGAGCCTACCATATGACAGACATTGTGTAAATTTCTATTTAATTATTCATTCTATAAATATTAATGGAATACCTACCATATAGAAGATGTGGTTCTAAGAACTTGGAATAGAATGGCCAGCAAAGACAGACAGATTTCTTCAAAGAGCATAGATTCCACTAAATGAATTAATCAAATGATCACAGTGATAATGTATAATTACAAATTGGTAGTAGAGCTGTAAAGGGACAATAGCAACATACTCAGAAAACACATTAAAAAAGAATATGACATAGGGGATGCCTGAGTGCCTCAGTAGGTTAAGTGTTGGATTCTTGGTTTTGGCTCAGGTCATGATCTCATGGGTTCCTGAATTTGAGTCCCACATCAGGTTCCAGGTGCTAACAGCACTCTCTTTCTGCCCCTCCCACCCTCTCTCTCCCAAAATAAATAAAATAAAATACATAAATAAGTAAGTGCTCAGTTGGAAAAATCAACATTTAGTAGTGAATCTGTAATACCAACTGTCTAAAGTATTACTATAAGAATTAAATCACTTGAAATAGTGAAGTAGTGAGCTGGAAAACATAGAGAGAGATGGGGAGAAGAAAGCATGATGAGGGATAGGTAAGACAAAGCATGGATTGAGGTGTAAATCTCTGAACAAAGAGAAAACAGTGAAAGGTTTAGTAAGCATTCAATAATATTAAAAATATTAAAAATACATATTATTATTATTACTACTGGTAGTAGCAGTTGTTTATAGGGTCTGGGTCTTGCTCACTTCTGGGTTGTTCCCTTATCGGAACTAACACAGAATATTCTCTACCAGAAAAATCTCCTATTTTAATTCATTTAACAAATACATGTCTATTTTCCTAAGTGTTGAGTGCTTCAGTCAACAAAACAGTTAAAGTTGTTGCTCTCAAAGATCTTACACTCTAGTGGAAAAAAAAAAAAGTCGCTAAATCAATAAACATATAAATACATAACATCTCATTTGTCATGCAGTATAAATGTTATTTAAAAAATAAACAAAGTAAAAGGTATAGAGAAGTGGTAGGATGGCATACTGTTTTATCTAAGGAGATCTCTTATTAACTGATATTTGAGTTGACAACCAAATGAAGCTACAGAGTAAGACAAGTGGGGAGAAGAATGATGGATTCTGCATGATCTATTCAAGAAACAACAGGGTAGTTGATGTGATTGAAGTAACAAGGAATAAAAAAATAGGTTATAGATGAGGTCAGGGATACAGGTAGAGTCATATAATGGGCCAAGGAGGACACTGAAAGTTATTCTGGGTAACATGGGAAGCCACTGGAGTATTTTTAGAGAGGAGGAATGTAATCTGAATTAGGTTATTTATTTGTTTGTTTCTTGGTTTATAATTTTAGTTAGTTAACATAAAGCACAATATTGATTTCAGTAGTAGAATTCAGTGATTCATCAATTACATATAACACGCAGTGCCCATCGTCATTCTGGCTGCAGTATGGGTGACAGACAGTACAACAGAAAGGGTGTAAACAAGGAATAGCACAATATACAGGGAAGACATGGCTTTGGATTGTCCCAGAATGATAGCATTGGGACATTGGATATATTTCAAAGATCCAGACAGATTGGTTAATAGATTAGATGTATATTATAAGTATGGTGTGAAAGAAAGGAAGATATCATGGATTGCACCAAGATTTGGGGCTTGAGCAGCCCAAAGAATGAGATAGCCATTTACTGAGATGAGGAGATTGAGAGGAACAAGTTTTAGAGGGAAAAAGAGTTCAGCTTTAACATTAAGATGCAGGTGCCTATTAGAAATGGAAGTGTAGATTTCCAAAAGCCAGCTGGATAAAAATGACAAGAATTCAGGGGAGAAGTCAGGGATGAAAACATAAACTTAGGACTCAGCACCCTTAAGGTAGCATTTATAGCCAAGGACTTATGCAATCAACCAAGAAGAGGTCAGAGGAGTAAGTCCTGGGCCACCCCAGCACATAGAGTTTGGGAAGAATAGGCACAAAGGAGACTAAAGTAGGAAAAGAACCAAAGAGAATGGCATCCTGGAAAAATTGTTTCAAGAAACAGGCAGCAATTAATTTTTTCAAATGCTAGTGATGACAAAAGAAGTAAATAGTTCTAGGTCTAAGTGCCTCAAATTTTAAGTGTAATTTCTCTACATTATTTTTTTTTACTAGCTTATAGAGAATCTATTCCAAGAGTCACATCTGGCAGTCATTGGGCCAGATTTTATCTACAGATATGTTTTTTTTGGCCAGCTCAGACTTTGTTTTAATTTTTTTTTAATTTGAAAGCCTTTTCAAACTGCTCTTCAGTTAACCAAAGGTCTTGATATTTTGTTTAAAACATGTATATGTTCCTGGGTCTTGCAGCTATTTATGATGAGGATATCACATGTTCATACACACACACACACACACACACACACCACCACCACCACCACCACCACAACAACACCACCACTACCACAATAATTATTAGACTTAAACTTACCTCCTCAGTCATAAGGTGAATTCAAAAGCATATTCTTTGAAATTACCCATTCTTCCTAGTTCTGTGCCTATGGTGGGGAGAGTTATGGACTCAAAGAATATTTTATGCTCTAATTCTAGCACTTTGAATATGTTACCATACCTGGCAAAAGTGACCTTGCTGATGTGATTAAGGTTAATCAGTTGACCTTAAAATAAGGAGATTATCCTGGATTATCTAGTGGGTCCAATGTAATCAATCACATGAGCACTCAAAAGCAAGATAGCAAAGCAGAAAGAGCAGTCAGAGAACTTCAAAGTATTAGAAGAATTTGCTACTTTTGGCTTGAAGATGGAGAAGGCTACATGACAAGTAAGAGGGGACCCCAGACATACAATAACAAAAATCTGTATTCTGGCAACAACCTGAGTGAATTTGGCAGCAGACTGTGACCCAGAACTCCAGAAAGGAAAGCAGTCCTGCTAGTTAATAACACTTTCATTTCAGCCTTTGAGACTAAGCAGAGAATCCAGACAGGTTGCTGGATGGTGGACTTCTGATCTACAGAGCTATGAGGCAATAAATGAATGCCATTTTATTCCATGAAGTGTGTGGTAATTTGTTACACATTAATAGAAAACTAAGGAAACTAAGGAAAGAGTATCCTTGATAAAGTATTAATATTGAAGTATATCCATGGTTCTCCCAAATCCATCATTATTCAGAGAGATTTCTTAGATCATTCTATCTGATTTTCATCCTATAAATTCAGAACTCTTATCTGTACCATATAACAACACATCTGTTGTTTGTCCTGTCTGGCTATTTAATTCTCATGTTATTTAAATTTTCATGTGTGTTTTTATAACTTCCATTAAAGGCACTGAAAGCTTCTTGAAGACAAGGATGGGATCTTCTATCCTCAAAATCAACTTCTGAAAATATGATTTGGTCATGTCAATGAACTACTTAAATTATTGCATGGCTTACAGTTGCCATTAGTATAAATGAAGTATTTCTCTATTGGTGTGACCAATAGAGAAGAACATAATCTGGGCCCCTCCTACCTCTCTAATTCTAACTCATAAGACATCATGGAATCTTTCTGCTGGATCTCCAGCCACAGTAGCCTTGTCTCAGTCTCTCTTATTGGCTTTACTTTCTCCTATTCCAGAGTCTTTGTGTATGTTCTGTTCCTTCTATCTGGAACCCTCCTCCCTCCTTTCTGTGCTTGGTAGATTCCAACTACTCCCTTAGGTCTTAACACAATGGTCACTACTTCCTTTTCTCACATCTTTTACTAGGCTACTAAACCTTTTTATAGGTTCTCACAGTATCACTTCTTCCTTACTACAGTTGCAATTTAATATTTGAATCAGATAATCTAATTAAAGTCATGTCACTTGCCAGTGAATTCCAAGATGGGAGAGACCATGTCCATTTTTGTTCTCTAGTATATCTATCGTGCCTAACAGGGTTCCTGGAACACTATAGCTGTTTTCGAAAATCATTTCTTAAATAAGTGCATATATAAATATGGTAGAATACTGTTGTCCCTCCAAGATAGTCACACTCTAATCCCTGAAACCTGTAAATATATTAGATTATATAGCAAAGGGGAATTAAGGTTGCTTATCAGCTGACCTGAAAATAAAAAGATTATCCTGGTTTATCTGGGTGGTCCCATGTAATTATAAGGGACTTTGAAAGTAGAAGAGGGAGGCAGAAAAAAAAGAATCAGTCAGAGAAAGATGTCACTAGAGAAAAGAGTCATGAACAGAACTGTTACATTGTTGGCTTTGAAAATGGAGGAAGAGGGGCACCTGGGTGGTGCAGTCGGTTAAGCGTCTGACTTCAGCCAGGTCATGATCTCACGGTCCGGGAGTTCGAGCCCCGCGTCAGGCTCTGGGCTGATGGCTCAGAGCCTGGAGCCTGTTTCCGATTCTGTGTCTCCCTCTCTCTCTGCCCCTCCCCCATTCATGCTCTGTCTCTCTCTGTCCCAAAAAATAAATAAACGTTGAAAAAAAAATTAAAAAAAAAAAAAAAAAAAGAAAATGGAGGAAGAGGAGTGGGAGCCTGGAAAGATGGTGGAGTAGGAGGATGCTGAGCTCACCCAATCCAGTTATTTACTCGATAACATCCATATCCGAGTAAATAAACTGGAGAGCAATCTGAAGACTAGCAGCACAAACTTCACAATTAAATATAGAGAAGCTACATCTGAAAGGTTAGGAAGATCAGAAAGGAGGAGGGAAACTTCCCATAGGAGGTAGGGAGCTGTGTATGGGGAAAAGGCATAGAAACAGGCCTTTGTACCAGGGAGCTCACACAGGAAAGACTAATCCCCATAATGTTTGGCATTAAAAACCAAAGGGACTGAATTCCATGAGATTGTAACATTGGTGGGACTTGGAGCCTGGCGCTTTAAAAAATCAGCTGACTCAGCACAAGGTGAGCCAAGAAGGTGAGTGACAGCTAGGTTGCTGCCCTTAAAGAGGCAGCCTGCACAGAGAGGCAACATAAAAATGGCAGTTTACATAATGCCAGAGGCAAGTGAGAGACAAATTTGTTCATACTGATTTCAGAACATGTTGGAGAACTTCTCCAAAAACAAGAGAACTGGAAGATACCATTATCCTCCTTTGCCTCCTGGCATAAACACA
Source organism: Herpailurus yagouaroundi (assembly GCF_014898765.1). NCBI lineage: Eukaryota > Metazoa > Chordata > Mammalia > Carnivora > Felidae > Herpailurus > Herpailurus yagouaroundi. The sequence goes on from NW_024412418.1 coordinate 22,964,390, forward strand.
TAACCACTTGTGGGAGACAGCAATGTACAGACACTTGCTACCTAACAAGCTAGCAGTGCACCATGCCCACGAGTTCTCCTGATGACTTGCTCACTCCAAGCCTGCTACTGTTGGCCCTGGGCTCAAGGCAAATTTTGTTGAAGCCGTGCACATGCCACACCCAATCACCATGCCATGGCCAGCCACCACACCCAGCCATTACCACATGATTCACCTAGCCTCAATCTCCCCACTGCCCCACTATACAGCCTCAGCCACAAAAGTGCTTTGGTGAATCTGACATAAAACTAGTGGCCCAGTGCAAATTTTGCTAACATCCCTGTCCCACACCCAAATTCCCCAGCAGACATGCCTCCTCAGAGCTGGCCCTTCCAGGGTCCCACTAACACCAGAGAGAGCAAGCACAGTCAACAACAGGCAGAATGAAGACAACTTCACTGAAAGGAAAAGTGACTCAGACAAAACAGCAGGGCATAAGCAACACATATAAGATACTCTCCTGAGATGACAGGTTCTGATGAAAAAGGGAAACTGCACTCAGGGCATTCCAGGACTACTTATTCTTAAGCTCACTACCTTCAAGATCAGAAGACATAGCTGACTTTCTTAATACACAGAAATGTCACAGAGAGACAGACAAAATGAATAGAGAGAGAAATTTATCACAAATGAAAGAACAGGACAAGGCCATGGCCAGAGATCTAAGTAAAACAGATGTAAGTAACATACCTGATAGAGAATTTAAAATAATGATCATAAAGATATTCACAGGACTTGAGAAAAGTGTGGAAGACATTATTGAGACCCTTAACACGAGATAAAGAATAACATAGCAGAGATAAAGAGCTTAATAAATGAAATGAGAAACATGCTTAATAGAATAAACAGCAGGATGGAAGATGCAGAGGAATGAATTAGTGATATAGAAGACAGAGTAATGGAAAGTAATCAAACTGCACAAAAAGAAAAAAGAATTATACAACATGAGAATAGACTTAGGGAACTCAGTGACTTAATGAAACTTAATAACATTCACATAATAGGAATACCAGAAGAAGAAAAGCAGTAAAGGGGGCAAAAAATGTATTTGAAGAAATAATAGCTGAAAACTTCCCTAATCTGGAGGGACAAAACTGGATATCCAGATCCAGGTGGCACAGGAAGTCCCATAAAAGTCAACAAAAGCATACTCACACCAAGACATATTATAATTAAATTGGCAAACTATGCTGATAAATTTTTTAAGCAGCAAAAAACGATAGTAATTACAAGTGAAAGCCCATAAGGCTAGCAGAGATTGTTCAACAGAAACTTTGAAGGACAGAAGGGATTGGCATGATATATTCAAAGTGCTGAATGGGAAAAAAATCTACAGCCAACAATACTCTATCCAGCAAGGCTATCATTCAGAATAGAAGGAGAGAGAAAGAATTCCCAAAACAAAAACAAAAGGAGTCAAAAACGAAAATCAGTCAAGAAACTCACAAAAAAGGGATATAAAATATAATAACATTGGGGCGCCTGAGTGGTGCAGTCGGTTAAGCGTCCGACTTCAGCCAGGTCACGATCTCGCGGTCCGTGAGCTCGAGCCCCGCGTCGGGCTCTGGGCTGATGGCTCAGAGCCTGGAGCCTGTTTCCGATTCTGGGTCTCCCTCTCTCTCTGCCCCTCCCCCATTCATGCTCTGTCTCTCTCTGTCCCAAAAATAAATAAACGTTGAAAAAAATATATATATAATAACATGTACCTAAAACATGGGGTGGAGAGGAGCAAAGAATGGGTTCAAACTTAAATGACCATTAACTTAATATAGACTGCTATTTGCAGAAAAGGTTATATACAAACCTAATGGTAACCATATATCAAAAAACACTAATGCACATGCAAAGAAAAAAGAGAAATCCAAATATATCACTAAAGAAAATCATCAAAAATGAGAGAAAGACAAGAAATGATCAGAGAAAATCTTCAGAAACAATCACAACAAATACTAAAATAGCAATAAATACATTATTATCAATAACTACTTTGAATGTAAATGGACTAAAAGCTCCAATCAAAAGGGTGACAGAATGGATAAAAGAAAATAAGACCCATCTACATGCTGCCTACAAGAAACTTTTTAGACCTAAAGACACCTTCAGATTAAAAGTGAGGAGATGGAAAAACATTTATCATGCAAATGGATGTCAAAAGAAAGCAATACTTATATTGGACAATATAGACCTTAAAACAAAGGTTGTAACAAGAGACAAAGAAGGACACTATATAATAATGAAAGGGGCAATCTAACAAGAAGATAAAACAATTGTAAATATTTATGCACCCAACATCAAAGCACCCAAATATATAAAACAATTAATAACAAACATAAGGGAACTAATTGATATTATTCAATAATAGCAGGCGACTTTAACATTTAACACCCCACTTACGTCAATGAACAGATCATTTAACAGAAAATCAACAAGGAAACAATGGCTTTGAATGACACACTGGAACAGATGGATATAACAGATATATTCAGAACATTCCATTCTAAAACAGAATACACTTTATTTTCAAGTGTACATGGAACATTCTCTAGAATAGATAACATATTAGCCCACAAAATCAGCCTCAAAAAATTTAAGAAGATTAAAGTCATACCATGCATCTTTTCTGACCACAATACTATGAAACTAGAAGTCAGCCACAAGAAAAAAATTTGGAAAGACCACAAATACATGGAAGTTAGATAACAGGCTACTAACCAATGAATGGGTCAAATAGGAAATCAAAGAAGAAATTAAAAAGTACATGGAAACAAATGAAAATGAGAACATAGCAGTCCAAAACCTTTGGGATGAAGCAAAAGTTGTTCTAAGAGGGAAGTTTATAGCAATACAGGCCTACCTCAAGAAGCAAGAAAAATCTCAAATAAATAACCTAAACTAAACATACAGAACTAGAAAAAGAACACCAAGCAAAATCTAAAAACAGCAGAAGGAAGGAAATAATAAAGATTAGAGAAGAAATAAGTGATATAGACTAAAAAACAAACAATAAAACAGACCAATGATACCAGGAGCTAGTTCTCTGAAAAGATCAGAAAAACTGATAAAACTCTAGCCAGATTTATCTAGAAGAGAAAGGACTCAAATAAATAAAATCACAAAGAAGAGAGGAGAAATAAAAACAAAACCACAGAAATACAAACAATTGTAAGAAAATAATATGAAAAACTATATGCCAACAAATTGGACAACCTAGAAGAAATAGATAAATTCCTAGAAACATACAAACTACCCAAACTAAAATAGGAAGCAATAGAAAATTGAACAGACTGATAATGAGCAAAGAAATTGTATCAGTAATCAAAAAACTTCCAACAAATAAAAGTCCAGCACCAGATGGCTTCACAGGTAAATTATACCAAACATATAAAGAAGAGTTAATACCTATTCTTCTCAAATTATTCCAAAAAATATAAGAGGAAAGAAAACTTCCAAATTCATTCTATGAGGCCAGAATCATACTGATCCCAAAAACAGATAAATATTCCAATAAAAAAGAGAACTGCAAGTCAATATCCTGATGAACACTGATGCAAAAATCCTCAAAAAAATACTAGCAAACCAAATTCAACAATACATTTAAAAAATCATTTACCACAATCAAGTGGGATTTATTCCTGGGTTGCAATGGTGGTTTAATGCTCCCAAATCAATCAACGTCACACATCACATCAATAAGGGAAATCATTTCAATAGATGCAGAAAAAGAATGTGACCAAGTACAACATCCATTCATGATTAAAAAAAAAAAAAAAAACCTTCAACAAAGTAGGTTTACAGAGAACATATCTCAACATAATAAAGACCATACATGAAAAAGCCACAGTTAGCAACATCCTCAATGGGGAAAAACTGAGAGCTTTTCCCCTAAGGTCAGGAACAAAACAAGGAATTCCACTCTTTCCACTTCTATTCAAAATAGTACCGGAAGTCCTAGCCTCAGCAATCAGACAGCACAAAGAAATAAAAGGCATACAAATTCATAAGGAAGAAGTAAAACTTTCACTATTTGCAGATGATATGATACTCTTTATAGAAAACCCAAGACTTTACCAAAAATTAAAAAAAACTGCTAGAACTGATACATAAATTCAGTGAAGTCACAGGATACAAAATCAATGTACAGAAATCGTTGCATTTCTATACACCAATAATGAAGCAGTAGAAAGAGAAATTAAGAAAAAAATCCCATTTATAATTGCCCCCAAAATAATTAGATACCTAGGACTAAACCTAACCAAAGACCTGAAAGTACTGTACTCTGAAAACTATAAAACACTGATGAAAGAAATTGAAAATGACACAAAGAAATGGAAAGACATTCCATACTCATGGACTGGAAGAACAAATATTGTTAAAATGCGTACACTACCCAAAGCAATCTACACATTTAATACAATCCCTATCAAAATACCAAAAGCAGTTTTCACAGAACAGCAACAAACAATTCTAAAATTTCTATGGAACCACAAAAGACCCCAAATAGTCAAAGCAATCTTGAAAAAGAAAAAGCTGGAGGCATCACAATTCTGGACTTCAAGTTATATTACACAGCTATAGTAATCAAAACATATGGTACCAGCACAAAAATAGACATATAGATCAATAGAACAGAATAGAAAACCCAGAAATAAAGCCACAACTGTATGGCCAATTAATCTTTGACATAGCAGGAAAGAATATCCAATGGGTGAAACACAGTCTTTTCAGCAAATGGTGTTGGGAAGGGCACCTGGGTGGCTCAGTCAGTTGAGTGTTCAACTCTTGACTTCAGCTCAGGTCATGATCTTGTGGTTCATGAGTTTGAGCCCCACATGGGGCTCTGCACTAAGCCTGCTTGGGATTGTCTCCCTCTCCTCTCTCACAGCCCCTACCTGGCTCACATGCTCACTCTATCTCTCTCAACATAAATAAACTTCAAAAAAGTTAAAAAAGAAAACAAATGGTGTTAGGAAAACTGGACAGCAACATGCAAAATAATGACCACTTTCTTACAGCATACACAGAAATAAATTCAAAAGGGATTAAAGACCTAAATGTGAGACAGGAAACCATAAAAATCTGGAAGAGATTTTTACCAGAACACAGGCAGTAACCTCTTTAACATCAGCCATAGCAACTTTTTTCTAAATTGTTTTTTTCTAAATGTTTATTTGTTTTTTAGAGAGAGAGGGAGATAGACACAGCACAAGCAAGGGCGAGACAGGGACAGAGGGAGACACAGAATCTAAAGCAGGCTCCAGGCTCTGAGATGTCAACACAGAGCCCGATGTGGGGCTTGAACCCATGAACCATGAGATCATGATCTGAGCCGAAGTTGGATGCTTAGCCAACTGAGCCACCCAGGCGCCCTACAACTTTTTTCTAGATGTATCTTCTGAGGCAAGGGAAACAAAAGCAAAGATAAACTGAGACTACATCAAAATAAAAAGCTTCTGCACAGGAAAGGAAACAATCAACAAAACCCAAAGGCAACCTACAGAATGGGAGAAGATATTTGCAAATGACATATTCAATAAAAAGTTAGTACCCAAAATATATAAAGAACTTATAAAACTCAATACCCAAAAAATAATACTCCAAGTAAAAATGGGCAGAAGACATGGACAGACATTTCTCTGAAGAAGACATCCAGGTTGCAAACAAACACATGAAAAGATACTCATCACTTACCATCAGGGAAATGCAAATCAAAACTGCAATGAGACATCACCTCACATCTGTCAGAATGGCTAAAATCAATAACACAACAGATGTTGGTGAAGATGTGGAGAAAAAGGAACCCCCACGTACATTGGTAGGAATGCAAACTGGTACAGCCACTCTAGAAAGCAGTATAGATGTTTCTCAAAAATGACCCAGCAATCACACTACTGGGTATTTATCCAAAGAATACAAAAACACTAATCCAAAGGGATACATGTACCCCTATGTTTATAGCAGCATTATTTACAACAGCCAAGAGATGGAAGCAAACCAAGTGTCAACTGATTGATAATTGGATGTGAAAAAGAAGATGTGTGTGTGTGCACACACATGCACACACATATACAATGAAATATTATTCAGCCATAAAAAAGGATGAAATCTTGTCATTTGCAATAACATGGATAGCTCTAGAGAGAGTAAATGGTAAGCAAAATAAGTCAGTCAGAAAAAGACAAATACCATATGTCTTTATGCTAAGCAAAATCAGTCACAGAAAGACAAATACCATATGAATTCACTCATATGTGGAATTTAAGAAACAAAACAAACAAGTAAAGTGGGGAAAAAAAATAGAGAGAGACAAACCAAGAAAGAGACTCTTAACTATAGAGAACAAACTATAGAGAACAAACCAAAAGAGAGGGGTTGGTTAAAGAGGTGATGGGGATTAAGGAGTGCACTTGTCATGATGACAACCAGGTGTTGTATGGAATTGTTGAATCACTATATTGTACACCTGAAACTAAGATAACACTGTATAACTAATTGGAATTAAAATAAAAACTTTAAAAAATGGAGAAAGGGGGACATGAGCCAAGCAATGGGGGTAGCAATGGGGTACATCAAATCTGTAAAATTCCAGGAAATTAATTCTACCCTAGAACCTCCAGAAAGAACACAGACCTGCCAATGCCTTGATTTTATCCCAGTAAGACCCATTAAGTATTTCTAACCTGCATAATTGAAAGATAATGAATTTGTGCTGTTTAAGTCCCTATACTTGTGGTAACTTGTTAAAGCACCAATAGGAAACTAATGCAACAACCTAGACCACTGCTTTGCACACAGAAATTCAATACATTTCCTAATTGACTTTAGCTCAAAAAATATTTATTGAGCAAAACTGAATTGTTAGTGTACTGTGACAAAATATGTGTAATTTTGAACTGGAAAAAATCTTTTAAAATATTACCTCTAACCTCTCTCTCTCATAATGCAGATAAAAAAATTGAAGCTCAAAGAGGTAAAGTAACCAGCAAAAACTAGCTGGTGGGAAGGCCTCAGGAAGACCACCTATGTTGTAAGATAAAGGAAAAAAATAATGAAAAGAGAAGGGAAACAGCTTTGGATAATCTGTTCTACATATGGTGATCTCGAGGAATAACAAGTATTGCAGCATTTTCCTGCCTTGCAGACCAAAAGGCTAGAAGGTCTCTACCCAATTTTTTAAAAGAATACTAAATAACAAATACAATAACAAATAACAGATTGGCTGCAAGAGGAGAAAAAGTACTCTTTGAGTAGGATTTGCCACATGGGATTAGTGACTATCTCATTATCTGTTTCTGGAGTTAAAAAAAAATTGCTCATATTATATAAATAGATTCCTTTACTCTTTGGAACAAAATTATGTGTTTAGGTTGTAAAATGAAATGCTGGCAAGCCAGAGAGCTAGCTCTTATGCTAACAAATATCAGTGGTTTCTTTTGTGTCATAATATAGCAGGCCATTGGTTCATGTCAATAGTGTGACTTGTTTTTTGCAACAGAGTTTATTTTAAATTGTACTGAGACCTAAATATACATGTATTCTGTTGTCTACCAGATCTAGAGGATTTTCAATAGATAAATAACAAGCTGGTACAAATTGAATACACAAATAATTCATAACATCAGTGCCTTTCATGTTAACAATGGACTTCAGTTACAAATTGCCATGAGTAGGAAAAAGTACTTGTACTTTCTTTTTTTTTATTTTTAATTTTTTTTCAACGTTTATTTATTTTTGGGACAGAGAGAGACAGAGCATGAACGGGGGAGGGGCAGAGAGAGAGGGAGACCCAGAATCGGAAACAGGCTCCAGGCTCCGAGCCATCAGCCCAGAGCCCAACACGGGGCTCGAACTCACGGACCGCGAGATCGTGACCTGGCTGAAGTCGGACGCTTAACCGACTGCGCCACCCAGGCAGCTTAACCGACTGCGCCCCAGGAAAAAGTACTTGTACTTTCAAATAGTGGACCTTCTAAAAAGATAATGGTCACTGTGGAATATTAATATTATAGCCTTGGTTTCTTCTTTCAATCACTAACATTTTTTTTTAACCTGGCCAACTTTAATGGAAAACATAATCTTACCATTGCACAGGTATTTGCAAACCTCAGTAATACTAGTAAAACTGATTCTGGTTAATAGAGAAAATGTTGTGCAAGTGCAAATCGTTATTAAAGAGGCTGTGTACACATGAGAGAAAAATGACTAATAGTAACATATTGTTCTAGGATGTCTTCCCCCAAGCAAGGCAAAAAATATCAACCAGTCAGTCAGGCTTTATTTAGTACCTAATCTGTTTTCAAAAGCATCCAAGCCTGGGAATGCATGAGAAACAGGTGCTCTCCACATTTACAAAAACAACTACTTCTAAAGGCTAGTAGAAAACTTACTAGATTCCATAAAAAATTACCTGGGTTAGTCATAATCTTCATATCAACCCTGCAATGTGTAAATTTCCATTTCCATTTTACAAATGAAGAACTAATGGAACATTGCAAGGAAGTATCTTACCACAGGCTATATAGCTAGGGCATGTAGAGTCTAGACTGACTCCAAAGCAAATGTTCGTGTTCTTCCACTCACTCTGCCATGCCTCTTCAGAAATGGTGTAACACATTGCCAAGAACCATAGGTTTGGGAGGGTTGTCATAAAGTAAACTGCTGTCTTTGAGAATCAGTAGAGCGTGGTGGTTAAATGCTAACACTTTGGACTCAGATCGGTTGGGATCAAATCCCACTTTCTCCAGTTGCGAAAGTTGCCTGATGTGTCTCAGATTTTATTTCTATTATCTCACTCATAGGATTTTTATGAGGAAACCCATATGCCACACTAGCTTCCTTATAGGATTGGTTTGAGATAGCACACAGGTGGCACTACTTTCTTCATTATGTATTATTGAGTAACTCATATACAGTACTTAAAATAGAGCGGGACCCATAACTGACACTCTATGAATGTTAGCTGTTATACTGTGAATCAAATCATGAGGGGGTAAAATGGATAAGGCTGTGACAGCACTGAATGAATAAACCAGAAAAAATAAGATAGATAGAACTTATTTTTCCCAAGCTTCATTGAGCATAAACTCAAATATGTAGTGGTCCCCAGAAGTAAATCATGTAAGTTACTGGGCCTGATTTCAAGGGGCTTTCAGATCGACCTACATTTACCATTAGGGCCAGACTAGAAAAAATGAGTTTATGTGGTTGGTTTCCAAAGAGTCCGACCCCAGATTCCACCTGAATCAAGGCCATGTTTATTCGTTATCTTCAGCTTACACTTCAATCACCCTCTCCATTTCTACTGACCTTCCTCTTGGAACACTGGTTCTCACCACCTATTCATATCTTATAGTCAGTCAAAACTGTCGCCCCGAAAATCACAAAACCCCTTCCAGTCTACATACAGAGAACTTCTCCAATCCTGTCCCAGCTAAACCCTCTAACACTTTAATGTAGTTTTCAAAATACACGTTACTATTTCATCCCACATGACTTCTGATATCAGGGTTCTTTCACATTGTCCTTTTGCCATATAATTATTAGTCCCTCCAGATCCAGCTTAAACAGAACTCCTATACAGAGCCTTCTATGACCTGTTCAATCTCACTCCTCTGTGTTCCCTCTGTATTTGTGTCTATATTTCCCCTATCAAGTTGTAGAACAACTGGTCTTGATCGCTTGTCCCTGACAAAGTCCTTAAACATATAATACCTGGCTCTATAGTAACAATTCAGACTATTTAATTAGTTTCTACTGTACTCATATTCTATGCCACAAAGGTTAGCACTTGGCTTTGCACATATGACTTGGTAGTATTGTTGCAGGAGCAAGACTCATAACTTGAGCAAAACCACAATCAGTATATCAACAAATAGTTGGTGGAGTTATTTCTATCTTCCTACCTCAGTTCTCTGGGGCTCCAAAGAACTTAGTATCTAATTGAGGGAAAAGAAAACTGACTTAGGTGACTAGATTCTTAACTGTAAATTTCTTTCATATTCTCTTCTATCTCCTTAACTGTGTTGTCAACAGTGATAGTACTTGGAAGATAATCACTAGAAAGTTGATTTATGGGGGTGTCTGGGTGGCTCAGTCAGTTGGGCATCCAACTTTTGATTTTGGCTCAGGTCATGATCTCCTGGTTCATGGGATTAAGCCCCACATCAGGCTCTGCACTGACATCATGGAGCCTGCTTGAAATTCTCTCTCTCCCACTCTCTCTGCCCCTCCCTTGATCACTCTCTCTTGCTCTCATAATAAATAAATAAACTTAAAAAAAAAACAAAAAGTTTATTTGTATTATCTGTCCTATAGTGAGTATCATTGGAGACAAAATTTTCCAATGCTTAGAAACCAGAATTACAGAAAGGCATACAAATGTACACATGAGTGAGAAACTATTAGAAAAGGAAGACTTTGGGGAGCCATTTTTAAAAAGAATTAATTATGAATATAAAAAGGAAATTACCCTAAAGGATATGTATAAAAGCAGCATGAGTGTTCCTTATATAAAATGAGAACATTTTATAAAAGAATTTAGGGAGCAATAAAATCATCTTTAAATTTTATTATTTTACAACTATCCTTTCTCTTTGATAATCATAATATAATCTATGACCACTGTTTAGCTCATTCACATAGAATTATCTAGCAAAGAGTGGCAGAAGACAAGCAAAAGTGCATTGGTTTATGCCTCATCCAACCTAGAAGAGAAACTCAAGTAAATTCTGCTAACAGAGAGTAGGAAATCCTTTTCTGATTTTTTTCTCTAGATCCTCAAAAATTCAAGGTGACTTGCAAATAAAAACAAAAATTATGCTCGTCTCCTATCCAGCTGTCTAGTCCAAAGCAAATTCCATGGTAGACCTTCTAATAGATCTACTCTCAACTCTTAAGGAGAAAGCAAAAGAATATAGATATAAATATGCATCTCTTTTTTTCACTTATTTACTCAACAGTTATTGAGTATCCAAAATGCAAGGCAATGTGCCAGTTACTAACAATGATAAACAAAAAAACTAAAGATAAATAATAGTTAACAATTACTGAGTGCTGAGAACTTCACATGAATTATCTTAAGCTTTGTGACAATCCTTGAGATATTAGTATTTTCCTTATTTTACAGGTAAAATATAAAGAATATTCCTAAACCTTAGGAAGATTAAATAACTTTTCCAATGTTATATTACTTATAAAATAGTAAATTTAATATTAATCCACATGTGATATTATAGACAAGAGGTTTCATAGAAGAGATCATTGAATTGGGCTTTAAAAGATGAACAAGGGCATTAGTCAGATTATACTGGGATATGTTGTGGTAATAAACAATCCCAAAATCTCAGCTACGATCTCTTTTTGTTCTTATATTACAAATCCATCATGGCTCAGCTGGATATCTTTTTGATTCTGCAACTAGGTTGACATAATATGTCCTATTTGAACATATCTGATGGCGGAGAAAAAAGAATAATTGACAGAACCATGCAGTGACTCGTAAAGCCACTCTTCAGAAGTGACCTAAGTAACTTTCATTCACATTTCAAAGTAATTTACAAGTCAAGTCTGCTATCCATGAAGCATGGAGGTAGAATTCTCTTATGAAGAGAGACAGCAGTCCTTGGGAATTCTATTATAGAAGGTTTAGACAAGTGGAAATGGTAAACAATATTCTAAACAGAGGAATATTCTGCGCTTGACTCCCATCTCTACCAAAAGTAACCATTTAAGTAAAGAGTGAAATTTCAAGTCAATATGGAGCATTATTTCAGAAATTCAAAAAAGGAAAATGATTTAGGAATATTTGTAGGCTGATCTGACAAAGTCAGTTTAAGAGAGAGGCATTGAATGAGAGGGAAAAAGAAAAGAGAGCCTGACTCAGGCTTGCAGGACAAGAGGAAATTTCTCCTCCCTACTGTGTGCCTAAATGTCTGGCAATAGTGACTATACAATTTAGACAGGAACACCAAACACCACCATCTGCTCTGATCTACTCTCATGACTTTGAGCTGGGCTGGGCATTCAAAACCACCTGTCTAAGCTCATAGCCTTCAGATCTGAGTAAATTGGCCACTCACTGTCCACAGCATTAAAGTAAAAAAGGCAATTCTTCTGCTAACACCGTTTTTTTTCTCTAAAGCAACCTACACAGCTGAAGTGATTTTCCCTTGGAGAACAACTGAGCTCCTGGAGGGTTGACATTGCCTTAAGATAACTTTCTGAGTTTGATCCTGGAATCAAAAATAAAACATAGGCTATTTTCTTTAATTTTACAGTGAGCTCTCACCTCCAAGGAGACTTCATCTAAGGTACAATACTACAGTATCCTGTGAATACAGCATAAATGCTAGGCATACTGAAATTTGGCTTTGGCACCAGATAAATCTGCACTCTCTACCTGATGACCAATGACCTGGGGTGGACTTCAACTCATCTCTGTGTGTTAACAGCTTCTTTACCAAAGTCAAGACTGTCACCTAGAGATTTCCAAATCTCCTTCAGTAGCTTAGTTATATTTTAATCCGACACACGAGAAACCCAAAAAGAATAACACATGTCATTAGAAATTCAATTGGCCTCTTGGAGCTTCCATGGCCCAATCTGAAAGCAGCAGAACTGAGACTTTTAAGCCTATGTGACCCAGGTGCCATTTTAACCCTTTGTGGTCATTTGATAGAAGAAGATGCTGAAGTGTGTGTTGCTCTGTGGAAGGGATAGCTAAAAAATCAATTTTCCAGAATCTCTGTGCAATAAAACAAGAGTAGAAACTGTTTCACACAAACCTCTAGGGATGAGAAAACTACATTTGAGAGAGAACCAAGTGCCTAGGACATTAGAATTTTGACACGCACTTCTTACAAGTCTGAAAGGAATTGCTTGAAATAAATTCTGATGGTTACAGACCACTGGGGGAAACTTCTCAAATTCTAACATTTCCCTCAAGCTTACCAAACAAACAAACCATTACCAAACCTAGATAAGTAAGTAAATTAACTTAAAAATAAATTTTAAAATGCCCTGTTAATCTGGAAGGTCCTCTGAGCCTTACCCACAGAGTGGTGTTCAAATCTCGGAATTTTTAGCCACGTGATTGAATTAGAAATTCTATAGCCTTGGCTTGAAACAAACTTTGGAAACATCATTTCAAAGCATCTTCAAGGATTCTCAGCAAGCTCCAAGCCAATGTATTTCAAACATTTTTACCTGTGTCCCTGTGAGTGGTGGAGAAAAGGGAAAGCCTGGATTGTAAGGACCCAAGGAAATTCAATCAGAGTTTACTGCTTTTATATGTATTACATATTCGAATTCCATGAAATGTTTCTCTTGAAGAAAGGGTTCTAGTGCTTTGGGGAAAAACAAAACCACGTGAAAACCTCTGCAGGAAAAATTAAAGAGAAAGCTTAAAATGGAAACAGGTTCTAGGGTCCCTTAGCTCCACCAGATCTGTAAGGAGTGGGAAGGGGTGGGAGAGTGGTACAATGATCCTTAGAAGCATAGGCAGCAGAGCAGAAAAGAGGAAAGAAAACAACTCACCACCACGCTACCCTCATTGTGTGCAAGTTGCCCCTGGCAGCAGCTCTGAAGGGTGTCATTCTTTGCTAAATGTTGTAGGTAACCAGCTGGGCTTGTCATGCCCACTTAATAGCAGTACTTTAAGAAAGTGTTGTCATTTCCTTGTCAGACTCATTTCTCTACCCTCTATTATCTTTTCAAAATTGTATTACAAAATATTATGAGCTTCCTGTATCAGACACTTTGGATCTTAGTCACTCAATTATTAAAATTGTATGATTTTTTAAATTGCCATTATGTGTGGGCTGTCTTTACCAAAGCGACGAAGCAATTGAGTTAACCCAAATGGTGCTATGATTGCAGGATCAGAACACGGAAAATTATAGTGTTGGAGAAAAAAAACACAGCTATTTCACATCAGTGACAATAAAATCCTGGGAAACTCACCATGACACCATTATGCTAGACAGAGCAGAGCAAATGCTCCCAACATATTACCATGCTGAGTAATAGGAAAACAATGCCACTTAGGGCTGTTAGCGCTATACCAAGTTACTCAGCTGTAGTAAATGAGGCCCTCTGGTAACATGCTCCACGTGCCACAACAAGAGCATTTCTGACCACCATCAGCCATTTCTCACTACACCTGTGCCCGTCACCACACGGTCTCCATGTACCTGTTGTCACAGCTGCTGACATCCAGAATTGGGTCCTCTGCCTCTCTCAGTGGACAATTGTGAGGAAAACTCCACAGAGACTGGGTTGTGCAGGATTCTTCCGCAGGCCCGTCTGGCTTTATGATATCAGCTCATTGAGCTTGATGAGTTACTGACAAGGCCCCTCTGTAAAAGGAGGGGGAATCCTCAGGTGCCAACTAGAGTTTTTTTTTTAATGTTAATTCATTTGGGTGGGCGGGGAGAGCGTGTGCAAGTGGGGGAGCGGCAGAAAGAGAAGGAGAGAAAGAGAATCACAAGCAGGCTCTGTCCTAATAGTACAGCGCCGGAGGCGGAGCTCGAACTGATGAACCATGGGATCATGACCTGAGCTCAAGTCAGACAATCAACTGAACCACCCAGGCGCCCCCCAACTAGAGACATTTTTAAAGAAGCCAAGCAATATTCCCATTTCCCAGTACAGATAACTTACTAATCGTTTAGGGTCCTATTTCCTTAGTTTCTTCAGCATAGGCAGCTGGGCTCACTTAACACCAACTTGCAAATTCAGCCCAATTCCAACCTCTAAAGCCAATGTTGCTGCTTGTCAAAGAAAATGACCTACAATCACCTAGGCAAGGAGCTTAAATCCAAATGCCCAAAGGGGACACATGGCATATAAAAATGGAGAGAGATGTTATAATCACTTTGATAGTAAGGGGTAGTGGAAATCATGGTAAACTTGAAAGTCCATCCTCATCAGAAGGCTGCAGCACAGTGCAACATACTCTCCCAGAACAAACATAAGAACAGCTTTAGCAAAGCTTTCAGTTTGTTTTTGAAGATACCACAAATACGGATTTTTATATAAAATAACATTTTTTAAGTGGGCAATTTTTTTCATTTTTTTAAAACAAAACATGTTTGCCCACTGTGTTAGTTTCTTATTGCCTACTATATGAAATTGCCACAAATGCAATAGTTTAAAGCAACACAAATGTATTTTCTTAAGTTCTACACGTCAGAAGCCCAAAATATGTCTCACTGGGCTAAAGTCAAATTGTTGGCAGGGCTGCCTTCCTTCTGGAGGCTCTAGGAGACAATGAGTTTTCTTGCCTTTTTCTGTGTCTAGAGGCTGCCTGCATTCCTTTGCTAATGGCTCTTCATCCTCAAGGCCAGCAATAGGGCATCTTCTAATCTCTCTCTGACTCTGACACTCTTGTTTTCTTCTTATAAAGACCCATGTGAATACAGTGGGTCCAACTGGACAATCCAGAATAGTCTCCTTGTCTCAAGATCCTATACTCCATCATATCTGCAGAGTCCCTTTTGCCATGTAAGTTAACATATTCATAGATTTGAAAGGTTAGGGCATGGAAAACTCAGGGAGCCATGATTCTGCTTGCTATGCCTCCATTTTGCAATAGTCCAGGCAACTTAAAGACTTCAGAGGCTTGGCCTCATTTTAGCCTTGAGCTGATTCTTATGCCCTGTACAACACACCTTCCTGCCCTTAAAACATCACCTAGCTTTAAAGGTCATACAATGATATTCTTAATCCAGGCTGTGGCTTTGAGCTCACTGATAGGAAACTGTTGTTCCAGGACTTCAATTTTTTACCACTGTGGCTTTTCCATACTGCCTGGATCATCTCCAGGGATGTCTGCTGCTCTCTCTACTAAACAAGTCCTTGTCCCAGGAATTGTAGCTTCATTTTTCAGGGGTCTGACGCCAGTTACTCTTATCTTCAAACCTTTGAAATTACAAATACCTTGGGAAGGATTATACCTTTTTACTTTGTAGACATTCATCAACCATCATTTGAGCATAAGAATAGAACCTAAGATGGATTCCTGGGCCCGATGGGTGTCTCAAAGACAAAGAAATGGAATATTCAGAGGGCTCCAAGGATATACTTTTCACTGCCTTCACCAGTAAAAATGGACTTAGGCAGGATCCAATTTTTGATTCCAGTTATCAAACTGAAAGTATCCCAACAATGTGTTCAAGTGCAGGGATGTATCTCTTTTAACTAATACAATGCCTCCCAGGACCTCCCTGGTTATAGCAAAAGCTCGCCTGTCTCCTTCTCTCAGGGGAAGTTGAGGAATGCAGTAGCCAAACAAGGACCAGATTCCTGCAGGGGCAGAGAAAATAGAATGAATATTGCTGACATTGGGTTGTATTTTTCCTTTACAGTGGTAATGAGTTTGCTAAAACTTGACGCCCAAGGCCATATTGTTTATTTAAAGAAATCTTAGATTTCCAGACTGATCAAGGCCATAACAGAATCTAACGTTGCTTTGTGATAGGCAGTGGGTCATTCTCCCTGACAGAACAAAAGACTGGAACCCAACCAGAGGCTTCTGCCACCACATCTTCTTTCTTATTCTCTCCCCTCTCCCTGGACCCTTGGACATTCCCCCCTCCTTCCTTTCTCATAATTCTCTTCTCTGGGAACTTCTTCTTACCCTCTTGTGGGATAGGAGTAGCTACATAAAGGGAATATTTGTATATTCTCCATTTGAGAGTTAGTTTTGTTAGATGAAATTTGACCTATAGTTTCTCACCCAGAACATACTTGTGCTTTCCCTGGAGAGCCTGTGGGACCCTAGGAATAATATGTATTGGTTCCAGCCTATACCCACAAATAGCAGAGACTATACACAGAAGTAACAGACTGCTGGACCCAGTGCTGCATCTGTCCCAAAGACATGTTTGACTGCACTGTTTTACTAAACTGTCAACATGTAAGAAATCAAGACATTTCACTATAAAATTCAGATAATCAGACTTTCCTAAAGAAATGAGATGATCTGGCATCACTGGACCTGTATTCTTGCATGCAGTACAGTCCTATAACTCAGTAGTGGCTGACTTTTAAATGGGCACAGTGTCTCCAGTTTAACCCAACTACCTGACTAGCCCAGTAGGCATTTGCATTTAAAACCCATGCAGTATAAGGTAGTGGTTAAATGTATGTAGTTGAGCAGGATTAGGTCTGATTCCTGACTCTGTATGTAAGGCCTCTGAGGGCATTGCTAAAGCTGCTGGTAAGATAGAATATCCCATTGCCACACAGTAGGAGACTCTAAATTCTTTTCTTGCATTTGAATAGTCTTGCCTTGAGGATTCTAAAAACAAGCTGACCATTGATTGGTGCTTTAAGATTGCCTTGTCATCTACAGATTAGTGATTTGAAATGACTTCTCTTTCCAATTATACTTATTACATCTGGCCCACCTCCAATGTTCCATGATGTAGCACTGTGAGTGGGATGTTGCTTTTTCTGTTTAATACTTACAAACTCATAGCATGGCTGAGATGGTCATTTAGTGGTGAAGGATACAATAACAGGGCCAGGTCACTTCACCCACACCATTCCTAATGTCAGCTTCCTGGGGAATGAATTCCATTTCAGACACCAGCCTATGCTCAATATCACTTTTAACACAGTCCTAAGGTTGGGCAGGAAACTTATCAGTGCCAGATACATATTTAAAATTTAAAAAAATAAAATGTTCTCAAGAAACTGTTCATTGGGCCACTTTATTTTCAGGATGCACAGGAAATGTTTGTCTTACCAATTTGAAATAAATGTAATTGACCTTTTAAACACAGAACCTGAGTGATTTGGAGAAAAGAGAAACAGTTCAGCTTAATTCTATCAGAATGAATAACAATGGTGACTCTTCTATAAGACCTTCAGCTAATAAAAGCAGAATGTCCCTTCTAATAGTTATTAAAAGACCGGATATACAGCGATATGAAGATGGAAGAGTTAGTAGCAGGAGTCCAGTTACTGTGTCCCAGAGTGAGACCATGAGAGGAACATGACATTGCTAGGCAACGCTGTGCAGTTAAACAAGTTTTCACAGGCTCAGTGTGGTATAGTAGGTAGGAAGCAAGATTCAAGAAGAGCAAAGGGAAAAAGGATGCAATTATTTATTTTAATCAAGTGGGGAATGGAAGAAACAAAGGCAGGTACACAAATTAGTCACAGCCAAATTTTCAGGATATGAAATGGGAATTCTAGACAAGAATTCTAGAAAACCTTAGGCATTCACTGAATTAAAGATGATTTTTAAACATTGGGATTGGAGGTATTAGCCAGGGACTGTGCTTTACATACATTACATTATGGTAAGAGTAATTATACCATTTTACAGATGAGGAATAAGGCTCAGGGAGGTGACCCACATGCCCAGGATTTGAGAACTAGAAACAGAAGAAGCCAGGCTTTGAATATACTCTTATATGATTCCAAAGCTAATGCTTTTCCCACTATTATTTCAAGCTGTGTCCCTTTATTTAAGAACAACTCTTACGCATGTCTCCTTAGCTTTCCTGATCCTTCAAGATTTTCAACATAGCAACATATTCAGGAAAGTTCATTAGTGTGAATAGTCAGTTATTATTCATCTGTCCATTCATTCATTTAATGAATGCTACCTTCTCTCTCCCAAGCACAATTTTAAATGCAGGAGATAAAATGGTGGGGGGAAAAATGAGTCCCCTGCTTTTTTGAGCATTAGCTTGAAAGGGCTTGAGAAACTAACAACAAATGAGTGAAAAAAAATAGATTACATTATCTTAGGTGGAGATAGATGCTATACAGAAAAATAAAGCAGGGCAAGTGGGATGGGGCAAGTAGGTTGGCCTAAACAGAGTGATCAGAGCCAGCCTTTCTGAGATGTTATCAATCTACATTTTATGACTAGAAAAGGCTATTTAGCTTATTTTTTCTGCTATTACTGTTTCGATTATTTATATATTCACTTATTCATTCAATTTTCTGTTTCTGTACTTCTACTCTGAGGAATCATAGGAATGTATTTCTTTTCTAACTTCGTGCCTTGACCTGCTAATGCATTACTCTCCTTAAATGAATGGACTAAAACTAGGATTTCAGATGCTTTGTGAAGACTTGCTCCACTTTAGTCATCA
This sequence comes from Herpailurus yagouaroundi, assembly GCF_014898765.1. Lineage (NCBI taxonomy): Eukaryota > Metazoa > Chordata > Mammalia > Carnivora > Felidae > Herpailurus > Herpailurus yagouaroundi. Next base: position 22,983,538 of record NW_024412418.1, read on the forward strand.
CTTCTTAATTGGTGCTTTGCTTCCACTCTTACACACTACTGTCCATTCTCCACACGGCAGTCATGCTGATTCAAACATGCAAATCAAATCATAACATCCTTCTGCAGGAAACCTCGTGATGATGTCCCTTGGAACATAGACGAAAATCCACACTCCTGAATGTAGTGCCACGATCGGGCTTCCACCACTTCTCCAACCTCATCTGTATAACATTTTCCCTGTGTCTTCTACTCTATTATTAGCCATTGCTATGATTAGGGATTTTATTGCAACAATGGGATATTATTGAGCTCAATATCTGAGTCGATTATCTTAAACATCCTTTCAAACTATTTTTTCCTTCCTCTCTATTCTAAAAACAAACAAAGAAACCCCTGCAGAATAAAATTCTAGCTGTTTTGACTGGAATTCAGAATTCTACCTTTACAACCCTTCTTTCCTTCCTTCCACCTTTCTTGCCACTCAAACTAACATGTGATATGTGACATACATATACCTCTCAATACCCTCCTCTATTCTTTAATTTCTACCTCTGAAATAATTACACACTTTCTGCCTCTCCCATTTCCAATTATCTACATCTTATCTTAATTTTTAATACCTGGCTCAGCTATCATCTCCACTAATAAAATATTCTTCGATTCTCCCAAAAGAACAGAAGCTCTTCCTCATTCTCAAATGGTACATCTCACTTTCCAATTTGTATTGTAATTTTCTGTATTTGTCTTATTTTTTTCTACCAGTCCATAAGCTCCTTGTATTAGGCAGGGTAAATAATAGCTGTTGTGCTAAACAATCCTATAATACCAATGGCTTAACAAAATAAGTGTGTGTGGGGGGGGGGTGATATCACAATAGGGATAGGTCAGAGGAAGGGAGGTGGGGAAGGAGACTCTGCTCTTCTCAGTCATTTAGGATACAGGCTGCTTCTTCCTTCTGGTGTCAGTGCCATCTCCTGGGGCCTTGGAATCTTCTACTTGATCATCTGAATCTTATTGTAAGCAAAGGAGGAGAGAGAGCATAGAGAAGCTATACTCTTGACAGCCTTGCTCTAGGTGTGACACATATCACTTCTTCACATATCACTTTCCATCCATGATAAATGGTTGCATGGCCTCAGCTACGTACAGGTGAGGTGAGAAGGTACATTAGCAGTGTGCACAGAAAGAGGAGGAAATGTATTTGGTGAACATCTAGCCAGTTTCTGCCACTGTCCCCAATTACAGATCCAGTCAGAATCTCCCAAAGACATACATAGTGCCTTAAACGTTCTATATACTCATTACTTACTGCCAAAAAAGTAAAGATTAATATGGTGAGAGGAGTCAGTCATGAAACTTTCTTTCCATATCCTCTAGCCTTGCTTCTCTTGTCAGCTTCATATTTCCCGTTCTTCCATGTGGAGAAAGTTTGAATTACAGCTTTCTGGTTAATTCTGTTCTCCTGTTATAGGCATAGAGTCAATATCATGTACAAATATTCCCTGAACCAGATCTCTTCTCTTGTGCCTTCCTGTGGTACCTGATATGTATATATTACAGTAAATCACTTGTAGTATGATATCTAGACTCAGCATCACAAAGATTATATTTCTGTGAATTACTAAAATATGTTGAAAATTAATAAAAAATTAATCTAAAAATATTGATAATAAACACTACTAACTTACTCTTTGGTAAATAAGAAATCATGAAGGAAATTTGAGCAGAATGTCAACAGATCTATTATGTGTCAATACTTGTGTAATATAGCTAAAGCAGTACATAGGGGAAAATAGATAACTTTGAATATTTTAATCAAGAAGCAAGAAATATAACAGAAAGGGGAAAAAAACAGATGTTAAAAAGGCCAGTCTGTGATACTGAAAGGAAACCTTATGGACAATATGATCTGAAAGCCCGTGAGCCACATGGACACCTTGGAAAGTAGCTGGGTATAAACTTACCAACCAAGCTACAGTGTCCTCCAGCAAGAGGCTGAAGGGTGTATTTATGAGAGTTCAGCTTGGAAGAGTCAGAAAATGCCATGACTAGAACTCAGTGCAGTGGGAAGAGACATGCAGAGCTTCTGAAAGATTACATAGAGGTATCCCAGAAGAGAGCCAATTTAGGCCCTTTCTTCCTATAAGGAACCGTGAGCCAGGAAGGAATTAAAATATCATAAAAACTTTTCTTTTGGTTTCTAACCTTTTCTTTAATCTCTCCCTCCCTCTGCCAACACCAGAGAAACTAGAATTAAAATAGTGACGAAGGAGAAGTGAAAAAGCAACAGATACTCCTTCCCACTCAGGCTGTGGCCTGACCAGACTCAAGGCTATCAAGAAGGTAAACACCAGATAAAAGCAGGACTGAATTTTTAAACTTCCTAAATAAGACTGGACTTTTTTAATATCTGAAAGTGACCAAGAAACAATTGGAGCAGCCAGAGATGTTACTAAGGGATGGGAAAGAGGTACACAGTGGAGGATGTTTGAAGTAAGCACTTGAAAAAATAACAATAAAACTGTTTCATGCTCCTATCCTGAAAAAATCAGACTGTTGGGTAAACTAGTTTTTATTAAAGACAAATGATCTAAGTATTCAGTTCAACCTAGAAAAAAAAATTGCAAAGGAGTAAACCCAAAGAGATAAAAAGGAAGGAAGTAATAAAAATGTTAGAAATCAATGAAATAAAGAACAAGAAGGGGAAATAGAGATTGTTAAGTAAACCAAGAGTGGGTTCTTTAAAAATAATAGTAAAATAGAAAAAAACTTGACAAATTTGATGGAGCAAAGATACAAATAAACAATTTTTGGAAGGGAAATAACTACAAAAAATAACAGATTTTTTAAGTTATGTAAAATACTTTGAACAACTGAACAACCATACTGAATTGCATTTAAAATATAAATAAGGGGCACCTGGGTGGCTCAGTCAGTTAAGTGTTTGACTTTGGCTCAGGTCATGATCTCGCGGTTCACAAGTTCGAACCCCACGTTGGGCTCTATGCTGACAGCTCAGAGCCTGGAGCCTGATTTGGATTCTGTGTCTCCGTCTCTCTCTCTGCCCTTCCCCCACTCATGCTCTGTCTCTCCCTCTTTCTCTCTCTTTTTCAAAAAAAACCATTAAAAATATAAATGAAAGTACTAAATATCCTGAAAAAAGAAACAAAATGTCAAAAGAGGCATATGATGAGCTAGAACTTTTGAATACGCCAAAGCTCATTAAAGAAGTCATGATAAATACAGTTTTCAAAACTTCCTCTTCCACAATATACCCCCCCCAAAACATTTTAGACCATGATAGTTGTGTGGCTGAGTTAAGCAAACTTTAAAGAAACAGATAAACTACCATATATTGAAGTTGCTCCAGAAAATCTAAAAACAATGAAAGTTACCCAATTCATTTTGAAAGGCTATAGTATAACATTATTTATTTATTTATTTATTTATTTGTTTGTTTGTTTATTTATTTAATGTTTATTTATTGTAAGAGAGAGAGAGAGCACACATGAGCAGGGGAGGGGCAGAGATAGAGGGAGAGACAGAATCCTAGGCAGGCTTCACGCTGAATGTGGAGACTGATGCAGGGCTTGATCTCACAACCACGAGATCGTGACCTGAGCTGAAATCAGGAAGGGGACGCTTAACTGACTAAGCCACCCAGGTAAGCCACCTCTACATTTAAATAAGATAAAATAAAAATAAATCAGATAGTCACAATAAAGAAAGAAATTTTATTTATAAACATGGATATGAAAATTCTAGATTATCTAACTAAATTCAACAGCATATTTTAAAAAATAAGACAAACAGCATTCATTTCAGAAATTCTTACCTGGCTAAATATCAGTGAAAATGTAATTTACTATGTGATACATTTAAGAAGACAATTTTTATGGTCACTTTAATAGATACAAAAAAAGCATGTGATAAAAGTAACACATTTTGTTTTAATTTTTTAAAACCTCTTAGAAAACAAGAAATAGGAAAAGAACTATTAACTTGATAAAGATAATGATGATGATAATAATAGCCTGCTAACAAACGAAAGCAACCATAATTATTACTATAAAATTTTAAATTTGTATCTTTTGAGGCTGAGAGAAGAAAACAGTATGTACTATCATTCCAGTTGTTTAACATGGTATTAGAGGTCTTGACCAACATAGTAAAATGGCAAGGGGTAGAGTGCGATAGTAATTAAAAAAGAAGATACAAAGTTGTTACCATTTTTTAAAGACTTAAAAAATGACATATTTACATGAAAAAAAAAAAAGAAAATCAAAAGGCAAACCATTAGAACTAATAAGATTTCACCAAAGTAGCCAGAGAAGAAAATCAATTCTCTCAAATCAGTAACATCCATCTTTGTCAGTAATAACTGGCACATAACATGGCAATAAAAAAAACCAAACATGTCTAGGAATTAAACTAATAAAAGTGCTCAAGTCCTTTGTGGAGAAAAATCTTAAACCTTCTTTAAATAACCTCCCTCTCCCAAAAAAACTTGAATAGATATAAAATTTATTCATGGAGATGACAGCCTTGTAAACATGTTAACTCCATCAAATGATATATGTTTAATGTATTCCCAATCCAAATAACACTGACAAATTCAACAAATTTATTCTAAAATTTTTAATGAAGAATAAACAGCCATGAATAGAACAATAATTGATAAGTCATAGTAATCAACAGTGTGGTCCTGCTCAACATCACTCATCATCAGGGAAATGCAAATCAAAACCACAAGGAGATACCACCTCACACCTGCCAGAATGGCCAACATTAACAACTCAGGCAACAACAGATGTTGGTGAGGATGCAGGGAAAGAGGAACCCTTTTGAACTGCCTGTGGGAAAGCAAATTGGTAGCCACTCTGGAAAACAGTATGGAGGTTCCTCAAAAAATTAGAACTAGAAGTACCATACAACCCAGCAATTGCACAATTAGGTATTTATCCAAAGGATAGAGGTGTGCTGTTTTGAATGAGCATATGCACCCCAATGTTTATAGCAGTGCTATTGACAATAGCCAAAGTAAGGAAAGAGCCTGAATGCAGACGAATGGATAAAGAAGATGTGGTATACACACACACACACACACACACACACACACACACACACACACACAATGGAGTATTACTCGGCAATCATAAAGAATGAAATCCTGCCATTTGCAACAATGTGGTTGGAACTAGAGTATGTTATGCTAAGCGAAATTAGTCACTCAGAGAAAGACATATGACTTCACTCATATGTGGAATTTAAGATACAAAACAGATGAACATAAGGGAAGGGAAGTAAAAATAATATGAAAACAGGGAGGGGGACAAAACATATAAGAGAATCTTAAATAGAGAGAGCAAACTGAGGGTTGCTGGAGGGGGTGTGGGTGGGGAGATGGCTAAATGAGCAAGGGTAAGATTAAGAAGGACACTTGTGATGAGCACGGGATGTTATATGTAGGGGATGAATCACTGGATTCTACTTCTGAAATCATTATTGCATTATATGCTAACTTGTATGTAAATTAAAAAGAAATAAATAAAAATTAAAATAATAAATTATAAATAAATAAATAAATAAATAAATAAACCCCAACAACAAAAACAGTGTGGTCCTTGCGGAGAATTAACAAATTGAACAATGGAATATGGTCGAAATCTACAAACAGATCCCTTATGATGAGAATCTACCATATGATAGAGGTGGCATCAAAGATTACTGGAGAAAATATGAATTATTTAGAAACTGGTGTCAAGAAAAAATAAGTCATATTTTACACTTTACACATTACATAAAAATTAAACTCCCAATCAATTAAAGATCTAAATAACAAAGACAAAATTACAAAATGATAAAAGTTGAAGTAGGAGATTATTTTTTGATACTCTAGGTAGGGAAGGATTTCTTTAAAAAGACTCCAAATTACAGGCCATAAGCAAAAAAACCTAATGAAATTACATAAAAATTAAAGATTTTTGTTTAATGAACATCATTGTCAAAGTAACAGATGGGTGACAGACTGAGAGAAGATATTTGCAATATCAAAATCTGACAAGAGTTTAATATCCAAAAAATACAAAGAACTCCAGAAAATCAGCACAAAAACCACAAGAAACACAATGCTTAATTAATAAATGGTCAAAAACTAATAAAGACTAATAAGTGGGCAAAAATTAAATCCATAAAGTGCATAGAAGATGATGCAAAATGATTAAGATTAACTGAACAGGTGTTCAATCTCACCATCACTCAGAAGAATCCTGAAAACAATAATGATATACCAATTTTTACCCAAAAGACTGATACAAGTTACAAAGATGTAGAGTGTTTCTGAGAACATCAAAAATAAGAAGGATTCTCACTTTGCTAAAGGGTACCACTATGAAAAGCTAGGTAGGTTGTAATTTAGCAAACCACCTCCTGAGTATATAGGCCAGAGAAATATTCACAGACATGTCCAAATTAGACAACAGTATAATCCTACCCTATATTTAGACTAATAAAACTGACATTTTGAACAGTCCTAAGTTCACCTCTGTGGTTAAATATTGGGTTCATTCTCCTTTCTACAACATATTTTCAACCCTCCCCCAAGGGAAACAATTTTATATTCTCATCTTATCATGACATTAGTCTCTATACCAGTCAGAACAGGATAGGTTTTGTTGCAGTAACAAACATTTTCCAAATCTTATTGGATTATAATATTTTCCATTTGTCCTCTTTTGTATACTCTATGGTAAGATGGCTGTGATCAATCTGACTCTAAGATTCAGGCTGACAGAGCTGGAATTATCTGGAACATTGTCAGTCACAGAGGCAGAGGCAAAGCACATGCTACATGTCTCTACATTTCATCAAATACAGTAACATACATAATTAAGTCTAAGCTCAACATAGTGGAAAAGAATAATCCTCCATAAGAAGGTCAATTAATATTGATGAACAGCCATATTCTACTACAGTGGATGTTCCTTGAAGCACTGTTTATAGTAGCCAAGAGTCAGCCAGTCTATGTGTCTACCAAAAGGGGAATGAATGAATGAATAAATGGGACATGTTGCAGGGCACCTGGGTAGCTCAGTCAGTTTAAGCATCTGACTCTTGATTTCGACTCAGGTCATGATCTCATGGTTCAGTTTGTGAGTTTGGCCCTGCATCTGGCTTTGTGCCAACTGTGTGGAGTCTGCTTGGGATTCTCTCTCTCTTCCTCTCTTTTTGCCCCTCCCCTGATCATGCTCTCTCTCTCTAAAAATAAATAAATAAAACTTTTTAAAAACGGGACATGTTGCTTCACGAAGTCTTCAGAACGAATGCAGATTTCTCCCACTATTTGAAAGTAGAATGTTCGCATGAAAACTTTCATAAGCCAAAATAGCAAAAAGCAAAGAAGCAAATGCCACTTCATAAAGGCAAAATCCTCTTCATATTTCTTTCAGTTAGTGAAAACAAGTACCAATGCAGGTTTTTCATAAAAGCAAAGTGGCATAAAATGAACTTTCAGAGAACAGGGGAAACCTGTAATACATTTAACACAGCAAAAATAGACACAGCTAAGCACTAAGTTCAAATTTTAAAAAGAAATAACCACAAATTAAATTTATAATACAATACAATGCCTGTGTTTTCAAAAATATTATTAATGAAACAACAAAATATGTTTTTCAAGGAAAAACATATATCCAAATAAACATATGGAAGATCAATTGGAAGGAAATACAATAAACACATGGGATCGGGATGGGTATCCCCAGGCATAAGGAAATTAAGTGGATATTGAGTGATTCGTATAAAAATAATAAAGTAAAAATAAAATTAAATAATAATAATAATAATAATAATAATGTCTTATGATGATTGTTGATAGTGTACCATATACTGAATATGTCAACTGAATTTTGTTCAATAGGTGTTCATTAAGAAAGACTTCTAGGTTCCCTTTCAAATGCACATATATGACTTGAGAGAGATAGTGTATTTAAACATTATTTCACATATATTTTCTTCATAAAATTTTCTGGTTTCCATCGAACTCTTAAGGAAATGAGACATGGGCTATGTAGGATATTTTACAGGAAATTGGAGTGTCATAAAAATGCCTGTCACAGGCAAGGTATTTAATAAGTGATATCAGTTTTTATACAGATGGTGCTTTGTCATATATGTTATCTTATTTAACCATTATAACAAGTAAAGGATTTTAACTGCAATTGCTTATATGAAGACACTAATAAAGAGAACAGGTGAGTGTATTGTCCCAAGTTTACATTAACATTCAAGAAGTCAAGTTATAATAGAAATTTCCAACTTGTGAACTCTTTTTTTTTTCAGCTTTTCTCAGGTGTAATTGACAAATAAAACTGTAAGATGTTTAAAGTGTACATCATGATGATATACATATGCATTGTGAAAGGATTCCTCCCATCTAGTTAATTAACATATCCATCACTTCCTACACACACACACACACACACACACACACACACACACATATATATGGATACATGTTTGGTAAAAGCACTTAAGTTCTACTGTTAGCAAATTTCAATTATATAATACATTGCTGTCAACTATAGTCATCTATCAAAATTTCAATTGCACTTTTTACAGAAAAAGAAAAAAACAATCCTAAAATTTGTATGGAACTATAACAGATTCCAAATAGCCAAAGTAATCTCAAGAAAGAAGAACAAAGCTGGAGGCATCAGACTTCCTGATTTCAAACTATATTACAAAGCCATAGTAATCAAAACATGATCCTAGCATAAAAACAGACACAGATATTAGAACAGAATAGAGTACAGAAATAAACCTACACACATATGATCAATTAATTTATGACAATGAATCCAAGAAAATACAATGCAGAAAGGATAGTCTTTTCAGTAAATGGTATTGAGAAAACTGGACAGCCATAAGTAAAAGAATAAAACTGAACTGAATTTACACCATCCACAAACATCAACTCAAAATGTATTAAAGACTTAAATTTAAGACCTGCAACTGTAGAACTCCTAGAAGAATGTATAGGAGCTAAGGTCCTTGACATCAGTGTGGACAATGATTTTTTAGATTTGATACCAAAAGCAAAGGCAACAAAAGCAAAAATCAATACGTGGGTCTACATCATACCAACTTTTTTGAAATTTTAGAATTCACTTTTGTGAATTTTTGTCTAGTCTTCATTTGACTCAATACTCAGTCTGACACAAGAAAAAAGAATTATTTACAGCTCTAAGGAGAATGTGCTTTGAGTCTGGAATTATAGGAGCCTATAAAAGCCCTCAACCCTCTTTCTTATCAGCTCTTGTATAGTTACATCAAGAACAGTACAACTGTACCTAGTAAATTAGACTGGATGAACATAGAAACAACTTCTAGAATTTTCTTTTTCTACATTATGTAAACATTGCCTGGAAATACAATTTGTTCTGGTGCAACTTCCCACAGGTAAAGGCAACATGGTTAAGTGGTTCACATACTTCAAATACTACCACACCTTAATAGGGAGGAAAGTGTATACTGGAAATCTTTCAAAGCATGTTGGTAAGTTTTCCAATAGGTAGGAAAATGTTTTGCTTCAATATAGAATAGATATCTTTAAGGCAACATCAACGTAAGATATTAGATTAAATGGGCCAGACACAGCACTATAGAATGGTGTATAATTTGTAAAGAATAAAAAATAAAAGATATTATGTAATGTCAAGCTGGGACCAAAGAAAGATTAGGGGTTTATTGGAGCATGAAAGAACCTTGAATTATGAATATATAAGAGAGTGAGGTCAAAGCAATAAACAATCTGCTCAAATATCCACGCCATGCTGAGGAGCAACCAAAACACTGTAGATGCAATTTAATCCCTTTAAATGTGCCAACAAAATCTCTAATATTTAAAACGAAAAGTTGTGAAATCACCCTGGTAGATCAGGAGTCAGAAAACAACAGCCCATGACCTGTTTTGTCAGGCCTGCAAGTTAAGAAGGGTTTTTATATTTTTAAAGGGTTGTTAGGAAGAAAAAGATGGAGAGGCACCTGGGCAGCTCAGTCAGTTGAGCAACCGACTTCAGCTCAGGTCATGATCTCATGGTTTTTGAGTTCAAGCCCCGCGTCGGGCTTTGTGCTGACAGCTCAGGGCCTAGAGCCTGAAGTCGGCTTCAGGTTCTGTGTCTCCCTCTCTCTCTTCTCTTCCCCTGCTTGTGCTCTGTCTGTCTCTCTCTCAAAAAATAAATAAACATTTAAAAAAAATGTTTTTAAAGAAGAAGATGGAGTAGAAAGAAAAGGGTAGGAAAGAACATGACAAAGACTTTTCTCACAAATATGGTTCACATATTAGAACATATTTGGTAGTTAATCTTTTACTGAAAAAGTTGGCTGACCTCTTTGTTCAAGATCATGAAAGGCATGTTTCTATGTTGGCAAGAGATAGCATGAAAACCCCAGAATACTAACACAATTGTACAGTATAGTTTACCCAAAAAGCAGAGGTCAACAACCTACAGCAAGCTAATTTGTTTTCTTGTTTACTTATTACTAAGTAAACTTGTTTACTTTTGAGCTATAATAGCAGAGTTCAGTCACTGTAACAGAGACAGTGTGGCCTACAACAACTAGAGTATATACTATTTGGCTATTTAACATAAAGTGTTGATTCTGCAGTAAAGGACATAGCAAGATTCCTGCTATTCACTAGATACTGTCCCTTTTTATATTAGTAGATACTGACTCCTTAGAAGCAAGGGACACATTGGCTGTTTCTAAAAATGTTTTAATCATGGTGGATATATTTCCTTTAATGGTTTGTCCTTCTAGCTACTGCTGTTTTGTGCTCCATAAGGTTGCTCTATTCTTTGCTCCTGGAAATATAGATAGTTGTGAAGACACAATCCTTGCTGATATAGACATAAGGCCTATTGATCTCATGATTGGTAAAATTCAACCAGATCTTTCTTTCTTCCTTCCCTTCTTTCTTCCTTCCTTTCTTTCTTTCTTGTAGGCTCCTCACCCAATGTGGGACTGGAACTCCCAACCCTGAGATCAAGAGTCATATGCTCTACCAAATGAACCATCCAGACATCCAGACTTAGATAATTCTACCTCAGATGATAACAGATTAAGATTCTTTAGTTGAAACATTATATGAATAAAAGTTGAGTTGAATAATTCCAATGTGGATAAATTGGTGTAAGATGTGTGTGTGTGTGTGTGTGTGTGTGTGTGTGTATCACAATACATTTATCTTTTCTACATGAGTTTTGTTGAGAACATTGCCATTTATATCCTATTATTACATATTGAATGTCTCCTTTGAGAGTTTTTATGAGGACACTTGATAAAATGTCTCAGAATTTGGTACCTGGCATGATTTTATTATGTAGGCAATGTGTATATGAGAGCTGATTGTTCCGTGTATCAATTTATTGCCTCTCAGTTCTAAATTCATTCTTCATGGCCTGTTATGCAAAAAATGTATCTGGGCCCATTAAACATTTTTATGCTGTGCCAACTGGCATATTTTTAAGCTTTGTCAGCAGAGGGGGTTGGAGGGACATTGCAGGAGGAAGGGTTTTGCTGTCTGGTTCTCCTGTGTTCTCTCAGCTGACTCCTAAAGGCCACGTGGCTTCCTCAGTGCCCAGCTCCTACAGAGTAGGCAGCTTGTTCAGCACCAAACTCCTGCAGCATGTAGTTTCTCCAGTACATGGCAACTAGAAGGACCCACTGGCCAGCAGCTTTCCCCTGCATCCTTTTCAAGCTGTGTCTGGTGAGACAAGGTCCCATGTACAGCTTTCCTGGGAACCCTAAAGGACAGATTTCAGGCAACTTCCAAAGGGCATATTGCCAGCACCGGTGACTTCTTTACAATCCAGAGAGCTACAGCTATGCCCTCTCCACAGGTCTGGATCTCATTCCTGGGAGAAAGAAGGAAGTATCTCCCTTAGGTACTCTATCTCAGTCCTAGGAGTAGTGGCTGCTCCTTATATATGTCATTCCCATGTTCTTTGGAAGTTATTTTTATTTCTTACTACTCAATATCTTGTTTCAGCCTCCAGGTACAGCTGATAATTCTTTATCTTAAACTTTCTCTGTTAAAATTACTGTGTGGTTTCTGTCTCTCTTCATTAGACCCTGACTAATTCACTACTTGTCTCTTTGGCTATTTGTTTATTTAGAAAACTAAGACTTAGATTGTACATGTATCCACGTACATATAGTCACATACACACTTATATAATATATAATTTAATAACTGAAATATTTTCTTGTATACATCATTACATATTCTATAATCTTTAGAGAAATGAATTATTTTTAAAATACTATTTATTGAGTGCTTACTATAACACATTTAAACAAATACATTTGAGAAGTTGTGCTAAGTATAAATAATTAATTATAAACATATTAATATATGTTTAGCTTTTGACCACCAATCCCTGAAGAGTCAATAATCCAGGAATGACTATTTCAGGATTTTAGCACTGCCTCCAGGGCTGCCACATTGCACAGCTGGCTCTTGTGCCTTGAAGTCTGGCTTTATTAAAGTCTTCTGACTCATTGCCGAGGCTCTTTCTAACACTGAGCTCACATATGCTCTTACCACCCGCTTTGTGCTAGTGGCACCTGCTACGGCTGACTTGACTACATCCTTCTCATCTACGTGAGCAGTTCTGTTCCTTATAGGAAACCCCGCCACTTAGGCAGGAAAAGGAATGGATTTTTCCAAGGATGCTGGGAGAAAAAACATCATCAAGAAACAAAACAAATGCCCTTCTATGGTGTTTCTTGTTTCTCCTTGTAATATATCCTCTGGCTACAACAAAGGAGATAGCTCTCAACACTTTTTCCTTTAAAATTTTTTTTTTTTGCTATTGACGCTTTAGAAAAAGGGATGCCAGACAGCTTTTAATATCACCAAATTCAAAAGTAGCGTAGTTGGAAGATCTAAATCTTGTGCCTGAAAGAAGGCATCAGAGGATTGAGGTAGTCCTTTATATACCTAAGCCATCAGTTTAAAACCAAGTACCAGCTCATAATCAAGAACAAGGATATAAATCTCAGAAATTTTAAATAGCAAAAAATGGAAATTAAATGTCCTATACTAGTCATTTATTCAAATAAATCATGGTTTCCCTCCACAATACACTGGCATACATACCATCATTAATAATAAGGTCACAGAATAATATTGAGCGACACAAAGAAATTATCTTCATGTATTATTAGATTAAAACAAAACCAGTAAATACAAATTTTATTTTTTTAGACATATGTATATCCACAGACTCAGACATATACTCAGAGCACCCATATAGGTGAATCAAAAAAAATATGGACAGTTGTTTTCTCTGGGTAAAAAATCTATGAGTGATTTGTACTACCTTGCTTATGCTTTTCTAATGTCTTCAAACTATAATAAATTTGAATTATTTCCATAGTTAGAAAAAATCATACTTTTAAAAAAGACAGAGAAATGATTGAATTCAGACAAAATTTCCAAATTCAAGGAAAACCATAACCCTTGATATGCTTATGGAATAGAAATGCATTCTTGCTTTGCTTTCTTGGTATTCATGTTTAAAATAACACTTCCTGACCAAGACTGGTTGCTGATCTCATGGAAGTAGGAAGCAAAAGGCAATTCTATAAAATTAGGGATTTTAATAAGTTAGTTTTAGTTGATCAGTGAATCAACCATATAAATCTCTAAGAGTACAGTTAGCATGGAGAGGGTTTTAGCCAACAGATGAATAGATAGGTTAGATAGATGATGATGGTGATGAAGATGGAAGATAGATAGATGATAGATGATGATGATGATGATGATGATGATGATGATGATGATAGACAGATAGACAGATATTCAACAATACATTTATCATGGACTTGATGAATAGTAAATTCATTTTTTAAGTTAATTTATTTTGAGAGAGAGAGTGGAGTGTGTGTGTGTGTGTGTGTGGTGTGTGTGTGTGTATGCATAAGCAGGGGAGGAGTAGAGAGAGAGGGAGGGATAAAATCCCAAGTAGGCTCCACTCTCTGTATCAGATGCGGTGCTCAGTCTCACAGACTGCGAGATCACGACCTGAGCCCAAACTAAGAGTCTAACTAACACTCAACCAACTCAGCTACCCAGGCACCCCAGTAAATTATTTTTTAAGCCTCATCTCCTCCATGGAAGCAGTGGTACATTCACCTCAGCTGAGATTTTTCTTGTCAGTAAAAGGGCAATAAAAATAGCCAAGGAAATGAGTGAATGAATACTAATACACACAGACAAAATATAAAAGCATTTAAATGGTTCCTGATAGAAACTTGTGTTTTGGGTTTGAGATAAACATCATTCTCTTTTACTATTTGCTATTTTAGTGACTACTTACCTAAAAACTAATCTTGATTGAATATCTATTAGAAAAATATCAGGTGTTCAGTTAAGTGTTTTAGTAATAATAATAATAATTATAATTATATACATATATAATAGTATTATTATTGTTATTGTTATTACTATTTTATTGTTATTATTATTACTGCTACCAGTTGTGTATAAAATATGTAATTATATATATATGCATTTAATGATATTATCATTGCTATTATTACTGCTACTACTTTTACCATTTGTAAATATTTACAATATGCCAGGTATTTTGATAAGCACTTAATCAATACCATCTTATTTAGTTTTCTCAAGTTTCCTATAAGGTAGGTGTTATTATTTTCAGAAGAGGAAACAATCAGAGAGACTGAGTGACTTGCTGAATGTCACACAGTAAGTATCTGAAGCAGTGTTCAAATAAAGGTATTCGTGACTCCCAGATCTGTTCTATTTCCACCATCCTAAACTACTGATTTTCACATGGCACAGTGTTTTGGAGTGGTCTTGGATACACTGAAACTGGACGCTTAAGTTCCTTAAGCCCGAGAATAGGAGGATTATTTACAGAAATGAGTTACCGAGAACTCTATCAACATTGAACCAACAAAAGAATTAAACAAAGGGAAAGATGGGATGGGAAATATAATCAGACTCTACTCTTACTTACCAGATCCACAGGAGCTAGACAGGGGTAGTGGTTTTTGTAATCATTCCGGAGTCCAGCACTGGTAACATAGCACTATTTAGGCATAAACTGTTTTGAGAAGTCAGAAGTCTCTTAAAGAGATAGCTGTAGATAATCCTTTTTGTCCAAAGCAGTGAATGAAAGTAAACATCATTGTTGAGAGAAAAACTGTGAAAGCAGTTAGAATTCACCAATTCCAGTTGTAATTTTTCTTTTTATTATCTGCATAAAACAGGAAAAATCACTAAATTAATAGTTAGAAAACTAGAATTTTAGGGCCAGTCCTATATATTACTGCAACCCCCTTCGTCTTCATATTCCTCCCTTCTCAAGTGGTAGTATGTGCACCTATTCTATTTACTTTACAGAATTTTTACAAGCTTCCAGTGACATCCTGAGCTTGGAAACATTTTAAAGAGTATTAAACATTGTGGGATAGGGACACCTGGGTGGTTCAGTCAATTAAGCATCTGACATGGGCTCAGGTCATGATCTTGAGGTTCATGAGTTCGAGCCCCATGTCAGGCTCTCTGCTGACAGCTCAGAGCCTGGAGCCTGCTTAGGATTCTGTGTCTCCCTCTCTCTCTCTCTGCCCCTCCCCCACTCACGCTCTGTCTCTGTCTCAAAAATAAATAAACACTAAAAAAAAATTTAAAAATCATGGGATATATGTCATTTTGGGAGACATTTTTTATTACAAATAATTTCTTCAGTAGGGGTCAGCTTTTCAAATAACTTATACTTGAGTGTTCCTTTTCTTATTACAAAAATAATATATCTTCAAGGTCCAAATTATGAAAGTTTCAGGAAAAATAATTTAAAGTCCCCTATGTAGTGGCAGGCTGGAGCCGCAATGTACCAATTTGTGAAAGTCAACTTGGTGCATCTCTTCCCAATTACATATTCACTGATATTGTTCTGGTAGCTTGAAAGCAACCATAGTGAAATTATTTACACCATGGAAATTGATCAATGTTACAAAGCAGGGCTTTATTTTCTGTACAATTATTAAAGATTTATCTGCATACCACTGCCCATAATCCTAGGGCTTTGTCAATTTGGTGAATCTTAAATCAGATTGCTATCCTAGTAGTAAGTCAAAAAGTGAGAGAGATTCAAAAGAAAAACCAGATAGTCTACCTTCAACCTTTAATGTGTCATCATCCAACAGAAAAGGAAAAGACTATCTGAATAAACAATGAGAAAACATGCTTTATGAGCCCTTGAAGGCCTGCATTGGCTCGGTCCTTTGCATTAGTTGGGCATATGAAAGTGTTACACAACCTGTGTGGTTTCCTTTTCCCTTCCTTCCTTCCTCCCTCCCCACCCCCACTTCTTTTTCTTTCTTTCTTTCTTTCTTTCTTTCTTTCTTTCTTTCTTTCTTT
>NW_024412418.1:22999984-23026581 GCF_014898765.1 Herpailurus yagouaroundi
TTTCTTTCTTTCTTTCTTTCTTTCTTTCTTTCTTTCTTTCTTTCTTTCTTTCCATCCTCCTTCCATCCTTCCTTCCTCTCTCTCTAGCCCTCCCTTTCTTTCTCCCTACTTCCTTCCTTTCCTCCTTACTTCCTTTCTTGCAACATCTTCCCTTCTTTCTTAAAGAATTTTAACTACTATATGCCAACAGTTAGAGGGCTTTAAGAGGTTTTGCCTGTGCCCAAGTTGTTTCATTAGTGTCACATTCTTAATGAGAGCATTTCTGATCTTGGCATTGATGACCAAGAACTAGGATTATTAGCCTTCCCTTAGACATTTGAGTTCCCTGTTCAAGTTCCCAATTATGTTTTGTTCCAAGACACTATTTCAGTGGCAAATAGGACCTGGAGTGCCACTCCAGCTTGCCTTTTATCCCCTTATTTTATGGAACTGTTTTCATAGCTGTCACCACCCCAGAACATCAGGAACTAATTTTCCAGGGATTTCAGAAGTTCAATGAGGACAATTGAAACCTAAGACTTATTTTCTCCATACTTACCCATGTTCAGTCCATATACACAAAACTTTAAAATGATATTTTGTCCACCAGAGGGCACTCATATTGTTCCAAGTATAGAGCTAAGAATTATGGCGATTTGAAGAGAAATCTTAGAGTCAGAGAAATGAAATACCCCCAGGACTACTTAAGCCTTCACTAAATGCCAAACAGAAGAATAAAAGTACATTTTTAATTCCATTTTATTTTCTATCCTCTTACCCCCTCACGCCCCCCCCACACACACACACACTCCCCTGCCCCCACGACAAAATTTTCTCAAGTGTGTTCGTTAATTCACAAAGCAGGGGGAAAAAAGAATAAGGGCTCAGGGTGAAAGTCTGTGTTCCATATTTTCAGAGTACCAGCTTTGCAAGAAGGTATATTTTTCTGTAAAATGTGGGAGTGTTCAAAGTGTGGAAGAATATCAAGAACTTGGCTTTCATAACATTACATCCTTGGTGCTTTAGGATGGTATGTCTCAAGTTGTTTTCCATCGTGGAGCTGATGACTGCATGATTCACATGAAAGGGCTCCTGCCCTTGTCTTGGAACTTTACACTTCTCAGGCACTAGAAAAAATAGAGGCCACCACAAGACTGCGGTCTAGTGTGTTGACAGCCTCAGCCACAAGTTATTCCAACTTCTCACAAAAGCAAAATAAACTTGTGATTTCTGAGACATGTTGTGTAGCTCATTAGTGGTTTCAACTAAGTGCTGTTTATTGATCATAAGTCTCTCTCTCTCTCCTCAATGCAAGTAGACTTTCACCTATGTCTCCATTTTTTCCAAACATTCCAGCACTATGAATCCACCAGTTAGACCCTAGTAATTGCTCAATTTAAGACACTAGATCTGAGGTTAGGATTCCACCTCACTCCAGCTATGTTTGAAATTCCAGCCATGTCAAACATTGGCTTCATCCATTTTGGTTTTTCTACAGGGGCATTTTTATGCACACCTTTCAAAATTAGACTGGTAAAAAGACCCATTAAATTATCTCTGCTTCAGAATTGTTCACCAAAGAAAAGTCTCAATTTCTTCTCAATTTTGAAGAGTTCTCAGTGAAGCCAGTTTAGAATGATCTAAAAAATATAGCTATTTAATATATATAAAACATATACCAGAAATATTTCACAAAACAAAGAAAAAATGAAATAATTTCAGTTTTTGTGTCCATTTGGAAAATTGATGGCAAAGTAATTATCACAGAATTGCTAAAGGAACATTCATAAGCTTGACCTTTATAGCATTGACCCAAAGTTGCCAGGTACTGTAAAGCTTTGAAAAAATTGGCCCTTTGCTACTGCCAAGACTGAAAGCAAAATTGGCCCTCTTTCCTTAATTCACATCTGGGTTCAGTTTGTTCTCAGTTAGAAGAGCTTAACCCATCTTGCTGACTTGGTCTCAGTTCAGATGGGAAAGCAACAACGCTATATGAAAGGCGCAGAAGTAGGTGAATATCCACTTAAGTCCTCCCTTGGGGGAAAAAGGTATTTTATTATCTTTGGATAGTCCTTATATAATTGCCTAGTATTAGAGAATCAGACAGTTTGTTGTTAAATGGTGTCTGTTGGACTTAGATGGTCCATTTTTGAAGTATGCAGTTTACTGGTCAGAAGTCTTCAAAAACAACGTACATTATTACAAAGGCTTGAAACTGGGGTAGGACTAAGCTGAAGAGAATTAACTCCATTTCCAATGCATGAGATAAGATACAGAAAGAATTCCATAATTCAAGTTTAATATGATAAACACAGTGGATATAAAAGTTACTATTTAACATAGATAAAGAATAGGAAATAGCAACAAGATTAAGAAAAATGTAAAGGGGCCATGCTTTACAATGAATTGGGGTTTTTTTTGATAGTTTTTCTCATGAATGTGGCAATTACTTTGAGAATATGAAATTATGTGGGTATGTCAACCTTAAGTTTGGAAAGATTTATTGAAGACAGGAGGTATCATAAGACACATTGTAAGTTCACTGACTAGATGAAAAAAAGCTGAATGGGTCTCCATTTATTAAAAAACAGTAATGATAGTAAGAAGATAGTACTGCATCCATATCCATTGCCTATTTTTATCCTCCCAATGACCTAGCTGGCACCTACTCCCTTTTTCAGATGTCAGCCCAATTATCACTTCCTTGAGGAGACCTTCAAACACTTTGATTAGATAAAATACCCTTCTCCTATACCCCTCCAGTTCCATGATAAGCTTTCAAAGCCTCTCTCCTCACATAAGTTAGAAACATTGAGATTTTATATTTATTTTTGTATTTCTTTGATAAATATTTATTTTCCCGCTAAAATGTAAGCTCCTCAAAAACAGATTGTGGCTAGCTTTACTCTCCATTGAGTCACCAATATCTAATACAGTGCCTGGCATACAGGCATTCCTCAGTGCCTGCTTGTTTCTTTATTGAATTATGAATAAATGACCAGGTAAGGCAACCATGAAATCAATGCCATATTACAAAGTAGTTAGTAGACTCAGAAAATCCAGTTAGTTAACTCAAGATAACATGGTTATTTAGTAACAGAGCTAGGTGGGACTTAAAATCTCATCCGACTTTCTTCTCCCAATGTGTCTTATCAGAAAAAAAAAAAACATAAACCAAAACATAAATGGTTCAAATCAATACAACAAACTGTGTAAACTAACTAACCAAATTTTTTTCCCAACCAGTGTAGTAAAATAAGTTCTCTCCTACTCTCATGACCATCAGCAATATTCTGGTGAATGATTATTTGCAAAACAGGGTTAAAAATAATTCAACAAAATGATTATCATCAGAAAATCACATACATATTTTTTAACGGAGAGGAGAAAAGAATTGTATTTTATAGAGAAAGTCTGAATCTGCTTAACCTAGGTATAAAAGAAGATACTTCCTAAAAATGGGCAGATCAATTAAGCAAGAATGAGGGTTTTTATTTTCTTTGATATTCTCTAACAATTACACACATTTAGTTTTCATCACTTATAGTTAGAGCATCTAACAGAGGAGAAAATCATTACCGAGAAAGGAGAATAAAATTGCATGAAGCCTGTGTCAGGAATTATATTAGTTTGTTTTAACTGTTGTAACAAATAATATAGACTGGGTGACTTAAACAGAAATTTATTTATTCACAGTTCTGAAGGACAGAAGTCCAAGATTAAGGTGTCAGCAGAATTTGTTTCTTCTTAACCTTTTTGCTTGGCTTGCAGATGGTCATCTTCTCCCTGTGTCTTCACAATTTTTTTGTTTTTGTTTTTGTTTTTGTTTTTCCTCTGAGTGTATCTGTGTCAAAGACAGAGAGAACCTTGAAAGTAGCAAAACTGACTCATGCGTTAGGGAGTCTCAATGAGATTAACAGCTGACACTCATTGAAGATATGAAGGCCAGAAGGCAATGGGATGACACATTCAAACTACTAAAGTAAAAAAAAAAATTAAATGAATTAGAAGGAAATTCTATGAGCAACTGTATGCCAAGAAAATTAGATAACCTAGATGAAATTGACAAATTCCTAGAAATTCACAAGCTACCAAAAATCCCCACCATAGCCTTTAAGCCCTTTATGTTCTTATCCTACCTAACAGCCTCATCTATCATTATTCCCCTTTAATTTACTGTATCTGAGTTTCTCTGGCTCTCATTCAGTTCCTGGCATCAGGGAGTATACAGTGTTCTATAATTTTGACTTGTTGATTGTTCCCTTTTATCTTTTAAGGACCCACTTAAATGCTATTTCCACAAAGACACTTTCTTGAGCCCCTTATAAGTAACTACTCATTACAATAATACTAACTGCTTTACCAAAGAAAATTTCTTTTGTAATCTAGTTTCCAATCAGTTCCATGTTCCAGTAACCATGTCCAAAGTTCTTTCTTAGACAAAATTCTCAAGGCTGATTTAGGCTTTTGCTTCCAGGTTCCCAGAACAATCTGTTTCAAATTAATAGCAGATACCTCGAGACCAGTTGAAATCAAAGACTTGGGTAGGAAGGTCACATACCTTTAATCTGATCTTTACTCCAAGGTTATGTGTAAATTAGCCACTGTCATTCAAAACCTCTTTAGATCTCATTTGTTATGGTTTAGGGTCTTGAAGTAGGATTTTTTTGAGGACCTAAAATTTGAGATTTTCCATATTCCTTTATTGTATGAAAACTATCCAGTTATTTCTGGATTTATATTTATTTTTCTAGTAATTTGAGTGAAAAATGGAAGTGAGAGCCAATTCACATGATCATTCTGAATCTTTCTAACTACATACCCTAGAACAGAGTTTCTCAACTTCAACATCATTGACATTTTACAAAAGATAATTATTGTATTTCACTGATTTATCCTATACATTACTAGAAATTTAGCAGCATCCCCTGGCCTCTACCCATTACATGTCTGTAACACCATCCTCATCCCCAGTTGTGACAAACACAAATGTCTCTAGGCATTGCCAAATGTCACCTGGGGTACAAAATCACCCCAAGTTGAGAACTGAAACTACAGGCTCATTAGGTCCATCTTCTGCCTTCAGGTTATCACAAGCAATACCTTTACCAAACATTTGTTCAAATTTATAGCATAGGCCTCCATTTTTCCAATCTTAAACTTTTCTAGCTTCCTAACACATTACTGAGAAGTCAATGTCACCTATTTTAAATATTTGTCATAGATAGTATTGCATTTCAATTTCAGAATTTCTTTCCATATTAGGTATAGTAATTATAGCTTCAGAATAAACAAATACCAACATTACTGTGGCTAAACCCAATATAAATTCACTTCTTACACATAACAGTCCAATTCTGGCATTTGGTGGGTGGCCTTCAATGCAGGGTTTCAGAAATCCAAGCTGCTTTCAATGTGTGGTTCTGCTGTTCTCAACACATAGCTTCAAGAATCACCATGCTCATGTGTTTCCAGCCATAAGCAAACAGATTATGGAGCATTTATAAATGGGATTGTATGGGTTAGACTGAGATACAAAGAAATAAGTTTTATTGTCATCTCTAAGTGTCTGTTACTTTTACTCATTCTTGTGTTATCCTGTAACATCCTGTCATTGAGCCCCGTACTTTTTCTTCATGCTATTTATTACATCTATAATAAGGTAATTATTTGAGCAATATAAAACTATTGGTTTATTATCCATCTTACCTCACAGGCAGTATGCTCCATAAAGACCAGAACTACATCCACTTTGTTCAGTGTTTGTTTGGTCCCCAAAACCTAGAAGAATTTTTGGCATTTAATACTTTCTTAATAAATATTTGTTAAATAGATAAAGGAATGAATAAATGGATGAATGAATAAATGATATATATGACCCTTGATTTGGATATGGCCTAGTAAATCTTTATAAGACATTATTCTTTGCAAGACACAGATCCAGGTATTGGTCAACAAGAGAGAATGACTGGCTGACTTAGCAAAACAGAAGAATATTCTAATGATGGAGGGTGAGGCTGGGATGCAAGCAAGCAAAAATTAGAATTCAATGCAGTAGCCTAGAGCTTTCTTCCTGAATTCATTATCTCATGCTTACCCTGTTTAATTAGAGTACTAGCTGGTTCTGCTCTTCTTACTATGGTGAGGAGAAAAGGGGTTATGCAGTCTTCAGAGCCCAGCTTTTACTAATTGTATCGGTTCCTGAGGCACCTTCTGCCTACCTATGACAGTTGATGTTGTGTGTTAACTTGGCTTGGCCACACTACCTAGATATGTGATCAAACATGATTCTGGATAGTTCCATGACAGTGTTTTTGGATGAAATTAACATTTAAACTGGTAGACTTTATGGTGGGCAGAATGTTGCCCATAATGTGGGTGGGATTCATCCAGTCAGGTGAAGACCTAAATAAAACCAAAGACTGACTACTCCCAACAAAGAGGGAATTCTGCAGCAGACACCCTTTGGACTTGAACTCTTTGGCTTTTCTTTGGGTCTCCAGCCTGCCAGACCAGCCTGCATATTTTGGACTGACCAGCCTCCATAATCATGTGAGCCAATTACTTAAGGTAAATCTCCCTCTAGATATAGATATGGATATGGATATGGATATGGATATAGATATGGATATGGATATGGATATGGCTACGGATACAGATATGGATATGGATATATAGATGAGATATACAGATATAGAATAGATATAGGTATATGTTGTGTTTTTCTGGAGAGCCCTAATACACTACTAATATACATACACTGATTCCAGACTTCACTCTAAGTAACAGCATTGCCCTTATACTTCACATGAATACCCACTTTCAAAGAGTTTGCATGGAGTTGTAATGTCTGAAGTGAAAAGAGATCTTTAAATCTTAGTAATCAGGTTCCACTTACCTATACCCAAGTGAAATAAATAAATATATCATTTTCATCTCTTTATCTCTTGTATATTAAAAGTTTTTTAAAAAAAAATAAAAGTTTTTAAGTGTGTTAAAGAAATGAATGAGTAAGTTAATAGCTGAATATTTATCTGCTAAAAATGTAAGAATTCATCACAAACCATTCCTCTCACTGGCTCAAAGCAAGGGAAATCCTGGTGTAACCCCCAAACTACCACCTTTGTCTACTTTTCCACATTTCTGATTACTTTCAGTACACTGGGGTTGTAGAGGAGACTTCCAATGTGTCTTCTTAGGGAAAAACTCAGCCACTCAAAGACATAGGGACTGTGCTTTTTTTTTTTTCTCCTGTAATAACACTGTGGAGAGCCAAATGGTAAATAACACATGGTGTTTTCCAGCATGGACTGACCTGAGTTTAATTTCTAGCTCTGCCACTTATTAGTAATGTGACCATTCAAGCATTAACTTTCTCATCTCTAAAATGGGGATAACAATAATACACACATTATAATATTGTAGTGTGAATTAAATGTGATCAAGCATATAGAGCATTTATCAAGGGTGCCTGGATGGCTCAGTCAGTTAAACATCTGACTTTGACTCATGATCTCACTGCTTGTGAGTTCAAGTCCCAGCTTGGATTAGTTCAAGTCCTACATTGGGTGAGCATGAACCCTGTTTCAGGTGAGCATGAACCTTGTTTCAGGTGAGCATGAACCCAGCTTCAAGTGACCCCCCATTCTCTCTCTCTCTCTCTCTCTCCCCCCTCCCATGCTCACTTGTGCCCTCTCTCTCCCTCAAAAAAAAGGGGGGGGGTCTTATAAAAATACTTGGCCATAGCAATAATTCAACAAACATAAACTATTAATAGCTGTTATTGTGTCTGGAAAGGTGCCAAGATCATCATTCCAAACAATCTTTAATCAAAAGATAAACTAGGAATAAAAACTGCACTGAAATGACAAATGAGAAAAAATTGAAGAAGCTGAAGAACTTGAAAAATCAGGACCTGAGTGAAGCAGGCAAGTGGAAGATGTCCTAAATTATGAAAACAGTACTTTTGTCTGAGGAACCTACATTTATCTCTAGAATGACTTTATTTGAGCAAACCAGTTTATCTAAAGAGACCAGAGCTAGATAGACAGTGACAGTATCCTAAACACTTACAAGAGGTAACTGGGATGGCTGGATTCAGAGAAATTATGTACTAATGTCAATTCCAAAGCCTACACATCTCAAGAAAAATGCTTCCTCCTGCCCATATTAAGACCCAGAACTTCCTTGCCTTGCATGCTTTCATTGTCTGATCAAATTATTAATGATACAACATTCATTTTACTGACTCATTATTACACACCTGTCCATAAGGGTACCATTGGAAAACAGATGAAATACTTAAACTGGGAAAATAAAAGCAATTTTAATTAAAGGATACTTGCCCAGGTTGTGGAGAGCAGAGAGCATATAGAGAAATCACATGGGATAATTCACTACCCCAAAGCAACTGACAGAGGATCACCATCACTATTCCCAGGCCTGAAGGGACAAAATGAGACAGTCATGGAGGGAACCTGGAGAGACAGAGAGAAGAGAGTAGAGGACAACTGACAGAGCTATGACCTTCACTTGAGAGAAACACCCAGCCTGAGGATGTTAAGGAAACTAGAGTGATAATACCAAAATAAAGACCTCATTCTACTCTGTCTCCTGCTAATGGTACAACCAAACCCAACCAGATCCAGAGGATAAGACAGCCCAAGATCATCTCTGGGCTTCATAGAAGGGTGGAAAGGATAGAGAGTAAATCTGTAGGGGCCACAAACATCAAATATCCAGCACATTGCCCTATCTTCCTAAAACTCTGACACTGTTCCAGAAAGGACTAACTTCATATGGCTGTTCCAAGATAAAGCTAACAGTCTTCCTTAATAATCTCATCCACCTCACAAACCTGTACACACAACTCTTTCTCATCAGGGTGAAATTCTTTTACATCTGATACAATTTGGGCTTTTCTTTACTCAACTAGAGCACCAGTGGCTTCATGCCCCCAGACCTTGGGACAGGCTCTGACATGTCAGAATTGTCTGGATATGTCTATGTTAATACCTCCATGCTGAGACCTCCATGATACAATAAAATATGGTAAGATGTACTTGGCATTGAAAAGTGACTGATAACAGTGGAATCTTCCTTTGATGAGTTAAGCATATCAAGAATATGTAGGGCCTCAGGTCAGGATTCTGAATGTCAATAGTCATTGCACAAAACTGAACAAAATATAATTCTGGTTTTATTTTATGGAGTTGATTATTTGCATCCTGGATAAATAGCACTTCACTGCATGCTCCATGTTAACAGCGTCTGACATTTGAAAAAAAAAAAAAAAAAAGTTTTTTTGATGGTTTTGTAAACCAGCCTTGAAATTCCTAGTTCTCAATACTGGCCAGAACCCAAAACGGAAACTGAGAACAAAGAAAATAAACTGTTTTTATAAGTCAGAAGGCAGCAGAATCAGAAATCATGAGCGAAGTTGGAAAACATTTTCAGACTGGTTTTACAACTCCTGTTAGCCTGGCTTATTGATATTACCACCCAAATTTACCTTGACTGAGCTTTGAAAACTTTTGAAGTTCATCTTCCTAAATGAACACAATTCTAAACTCCGTGAAGAATGTTAAGTGTTATTCCTCCCCAATATTAAGCTGAATTGAAATTTTATACCATGTTGGAAATCCTAACATCAAGTTTAAAGAATCACATTGAAGCCATTAATTACCAGATACTAGTCAAACCAAAGAAAAGACTCATATATAGAGATGAATAAAAGAACTCATGGGTGGCCTAACACTAAATTACTTACTTGGAACCATTATGGAGGCAATGTATTTTGGGTGGCAAGTCTAGCAGTAGACAATATGAAGATATTTTCAATCACATGTGCTCCATGTGCCTTTATAACTACTATTGGTCTCCCAAGGCCTTCACTCAGGCCTCCTGATCACCCAATTCTCTCCTAATTTAAACATTTCCAGGTAGGAAGACTTCCTTATCTGGCTAAATAAGAAAGCTTAAATACTCACTGTATTCCTTTCTAGATCGTATGCTAAAAACTGTTTGGTGTTTTAATTCCAATTTGTGGCTTTAAGGAGAATCAGCCATGATGGAAACGTCTGGACAAGGAAATAAGGGGAGTTTAGGTTTTCGTTTCAATCCTATCACTAATAGCAATTGTCACCTTGGCATTACCACTTTACCTTTCCAGGTCTCAGTTTCCTCTTCTGTAATATGTGGGTGTTGCATTATGTCGGTAACTTTCATGCTGTTTTTCAGCCTTTGTTCAAATGACATCTTACGTGGAAGTTCAATATACAAAGCTGAAAAAGACACAGATATTCTGGTTTGAAGGAAAAGTGATTTCTTCCAGTTCTGTACACTTGACCATTACACTTCCCTGTATCTCTTAAATTCACTTGGCATTCAGAGTATAATCTTTGGCCTGTGTTTTCAGCTCACCATTCCTGAAGTTCTTATTAAAAGTAGACCTTTACAGAGGGGAGATGGGGGGAGGATGGGTGAAATAGGTGAAGAGGATTAAGAGCACAATTATCTCTATGAGCACTGAGTAATATACGGAATTGTTGAATCACTACATTGTACACCTGAAACTAATATAACACTGTATGTTCACTATACTGTTATTACATTTTTAAAAAAAAAATCAGAACTCTACAATGGTATTGTAATAGTGTTGTATGATGACAGGTGCTAGCTACCCTTGTGGTGAGCACAGCCTAGTGTATAAACTTGTAGAATCACTATGTTTTTCAACCAACACCAATGTAACATTGTGCATCAACTATATTGCAATTTAAAAATAAATTAAAAACAAACAAATAAAAATCATCCAATTAATTTTGAATAGAAAAACAAAATAAGTCTGAACTCTGGGCCCCAACCCCATGATCAATTAAATTAGCCTGTATAAATAGAGGTGGGGTTCAGGAATCATTCAACAAGCATCTTAGGTGAATCTCATGAACACAAAAATTTGAGCACAGCAAAGCACATTGAAAAGCACCAGGCTAGATACATCTGAAGTCTTTTCCTACTTCAACACTCTAACATTGGTTGTTAATATGTAAGTCTGACAAACCCTTTGAAATCTGATGAAAGCAATAAATCTTCTCTTTGAGAAAAGTGCAAACACACACATTTACACACATGCACACACACATACACAAAGACACACACATGAAATTTGCCTAGAATTGTAGCAAGTTTAAATACCCAGTTATGTACCTCCCCAATGTCCATCCATGGACACTCTATGGGCCCGTAGTTAAAACCCCTATGATATCTATGATATAACAGTGATATTTTAGGGTGAATGTGGTTATTCATTAGAGAAAGAGCCCTTCTGGGATTAAATCAAATTCTCTTGGCTGCTGGATATTGCACTAAATTAAAGGCTTTTCCAATTTATGACCTGTAAACCAATTTTCAACTTGTTAAAAATATTTGATTCTCCTTCTTTTTCTTCTTCTCCTTCCTTCTCCTTTTCCTCATTCTTCTACTCTCTTCCTTCCTTTTTTTTTTTTTTTTTTGGAGGGAAGGAAGGCCTTTCTTATTCACCAGGATAGTGTCATCCTGAATTTTCCTGAAATACTTACTTTACTACAGGTATGAGGATGAAATTGCTAAACTTCTGCAAACCAGCTGACAACCATCTTCCCAAGATTCCGCTGTAAGGACTGTTCAGTTCCTAATTGGTTTGCTTCTCAAATTGTATACATAGACATTCCTGCTGTGGAACAAGAAGGCCATGTCTTCCAACAGGAATTATGTGGCCACCTCATTGCTAGAAGCCCAGACATTCTTTTCAGGGGACCAAGGGTGAGCTTGGAATTCATTTTCAATCTGCCGAACAATAAAACTGTGGTGGCGCCAAGCACCCCTATAAAGGGCTGTTCCATAAATATTCATGGACCATAACAAGGAACAGGATGGTCTCTCCCCAAACGTCTGCCTCCATTTTTCACAGTGCCACCCAGACATGCCATGTGAAGTGGGAACTCCAACATACAATATGGGAGAAGCTCTGTACCACCTACAAGATTTCTTTGTGCTGTTTTTCCCCCTAAGCTTTCTCTTGCAATTTGAGTGACTTTGGCTTTCATTCTGCTGTTGGCCCGACAGCAAAAGCCCCTCTCCAAGTCCACTCCCCCACCTACGTATTCCCAGTCAATAGGGAACCACTTAACTACATGAACATTAACTAATTTGAAGTTTGCTTTTCATCCTGGCACTAATAGGAGAGGAGGAATGTGTTTGTGTTTGCAAGTTTTCCATATGGGTTAAGTAAAGATTGTTTGTTCAAGTTTGAAGCTTGGAAGAGAAAGAAAAAACAAGACCCATGTCTCATCTTGTCCTTTGGAGGTAGGCAGAAGAGCCATTGTTCCCAGTGCAGCTGAAACCTGTGGGCTGAGAAACCACTGGAGTCTCTTCTCTGAGGCTTCTGAAAAAGTTCCCCACAGACTTATCATTGTCAGCAACCGTGGCGGGATGTTTTGTTTTGCCTTTCATTCCTTATTTATTGCTAAAACAAATGGCAATGACAGCTGAGAATGGAAAGAGTGGCAAGAAGGAGTGAAATATAGGAATAAGGCATTGATATAAACAAGAGAAGTTGCTAAAAAGGGAAAGGAGTCCCTTGTCCTCTAAAAGCTCAAAGTGCCTTTCATCATCCAGCAAGACTGGACCAAAAGCAAAATTATTTTTAAAGGTAAACGGATAAGAAATGACTCATCCAGAATGCCAGGGCATACTCCCACCCACTCCCACAAAGAAAATGTTGCCTTTTAATTATTTGTAAGTAAAACAAGGCCCAGAACAATGGGGAAAACTATGTGTGAAGGTAAAAATTAGGATTATATAATATTAAAGCAGAAGCTAGAAGGATTCTCAAAATATAATCCCAACTTTCATAATCTCAAGGAAAACAAAATACTTTTGGAGCTAAGAGTTTCCCCTACTTGTTGGCTGGGCCAATGCCAAACTAAGGATGCTGTTATTGATCAGGGGCTTATAAGGGATTCTGGGATTTTGATCTTGGCTTATTTGTTTAGTGGGATATGCAGCATGTATTTCATGTATTTCCTTACACTATAGTTTTCATAACAAGGCAGCAGTCTCTATTTTGAATTCAGAATATTTAATATTCAGTAATATTTAAAAAATGGCAATATAGAGATAAAAAGCTTCAATGTCTCCCCATCACCAGAACAATAGAATCCTTGGTCTTCAACATAGTCTACATGGGCCTCTGCAAGCTGACCCTTGCTATCGTCCGAGATCCAAGTCCTAATATTTTGCCTCTTGAACTTTATGTTACAACAGTTTCAGGAACTCTAATTTCCTCCAAATGACTATGCTATTTTAGGCCTCTATGGGTTTTTCCATGATATTCTATATCCATGGATGGCCCTCTCCCTCTACTCAATCTTTTGCCTTTCCCTAATCCTACCTGTCAGGTGTCATCACATCTACAAAGTTATTCTTAACACCCCAAACTATTCCCTAATGTGGAATTAGGCACCTGGGCATGGCATCCTCAAGAGAATTATCAAATTTATTGAAACAACTTATTTTTGTGTTTATCTCCTCTACAAAATCATGTGTTCCTCAAGGGTAAAGATGATGTCTTACTTAGTGTCCTCACTGCCAAGCAAATTATAGACACTTAATTGAATGTAATCAAAGGAAGAGTAGTATAGAATAGAAGGGAAAACACGGAACTTAAAGTATAAAGACATTATAGGCAAGCCTGTCTTGCCTCCTTAACTTACCAGCTGAAGTAACATTATTGTTGATATCTTCTATCTTCACCAGTTGCCAGCACAGTTCCTTGGTAAGCTTTTGGCATGGTTTGTGTAGCCTAGCTCTACATGCCCAGTGCCCTCTGAGCTCCAATTCTGAGTATCTGCATAGATTCTTGAATGTGAACAACTTCATTTTCCAACAGCTGACATCTAAGATGCACTGACCCAGGACCAGACAGTACCCATATCCCCCTCCCCTATCAGTCCATTATTCCCACCATGATTATTTAGATGACTGTCTTAAATTTGAATTTCCTGCAGCGAGAATGAAAGAGAGAGATATATATGGTGGTTTCACTTATTTGACTGAGTCTTATTTATTTCTCCTTTTTAAGAACCCAAAATCTTGCCTGAAACATAGGATACACTTGATGAATAGGAATTAATTACTTAAGTATAACTTCAATGGTCCCTTTCAAGGCTATGATTAGATATTTTGTAGCAGAGACAGATAATTGTTTGCCAAAATGTGTGCTCCACCCTTCATAATGTCAAGTCATTGCTGGGAAGAGGCTTCTTAGCCAGAGACTGCATTTCCCAGAACTCTTTACATCTATTGTGTCCATGTGACCAGTTTTTACCAATGAAATGTAAATAGAAGAAATGAATGTCTTCTCTGACTCAAGGCTTCAAAAAGTGTTTGTAAGTTCTCCATGCTCTTTTATTCCTGCTGGTTCAACGCAGAGGACAAATGGGCCTTAAAAGAAAGGCTGGAAAACTTCTCTGAAAAGGGATAGATAGTAAATATTTTATGTTTTGTTGCCATATTATCTCTGTTAGAACTACTCCACTCTGCCTTCATAGCACAAAAGCAGCCATGAGCAACACATAAGCATTTGAAGCTGTGTTCCAATGAAACTTTATTTACAAAAACAAGTGAAGAGTCCACAGAACATAATTTGCCAACCCCTGACTTAGACAATACCAGAACATGAGACAGAAAAAGCCTGGATCCCTAAATCCAACATGGAAAAAATCAGCAGCACAGACCAGTATCAACAGTCTTCGCTCATTACAGGAATATAATAGCTAACTTCTATTTTGGCTAGTCTATTGAAATTTTAGAAGTTATTTATTAAATAAGTTAGGAGGGCCTTCACTCATATGACTCTAATACAAAATAAAGGAATTGAGAGTTAAATATTAAAATTAAAGAGCCACCAAAATGAGCTTAAGGCAGAGCCACAAGATTTTGTTTTACTCAACAGTTTCCTGATCCACCCTGGTTCCTAGAATCATTTATTCATTTTCATGCTTTTCTTCCTACCCTCCTGTCCTCTATCTCATACTTTAGCAGATGGCCAAATAAAACAGAAGTAAAACATGATGTATTTTACTCTATAAGCCTGCTTCAATACTGGCTACACTTAACTCTGTGCATACATATTATTTCTTTAAACTTAGTAGCAAGATGCCATAGATAACTTGGCTAAGGAAATGTGCCACACACAAATGCATTGCTGTCTTCTACGGCCAAAGCTCTAAAAAGTAAAAGGCCTGGTGCCCTCTTTTGTGTTAATGTCCATTAGAGGGCCCTAAAGCAATACAATTTGAACTAAATGTGCCCCAGAGAGTAGTAAAATTCTTGTTTAACTTCTAATTACAAAGCTATCTCAGCCTAGACATCAAAGATGTGTCCAAAGTTTGGGGGTGGGGGTGGTTAGGAAGGATGGAGACATGGTGGGGGAAGAGGAATGGAGTGGTGGACACATTTGCCAGGAACAAGTTCAAGACACAGGCTCACTTTAAATTCATAATCATTTCTGCCTTCTGACAATTAAAATTGTGTGTATATTTTAGCATGCTTTTAGTGGAAAGTAATAACAAATTCAAAATACAAATCAACCAGATTTAAACAACAAAAGGAATTTATTGTTTCATTGAAGTGCAAACAGTAGTATGGGGTTTAGGAATAGTTTGATCAGGGCTTTGGCTCTATTTCCTTAGAATTCACTTATCTCCGCCTTCCTATATTTGATAACTACATCCAAACATCTTCTGTTGTTGCACAGCCCCAGACCTTAAAGATGTAGCTGTATATTATACCTTCCAAAATAAGAGAGGGATCCTATCCTTTCTCTAATCATAGATAAAATAATTCCATGTTCTGACTTGACTAACCTGGTCAGGTAAATGGCATGTGTTCATTGGCTTAGACCTGCAGTTATTGCTGGTCCCTGACAAAATTGCTATGCCAAAGGGGATGAAGGAATACTGATGGACTTTTGCTAATCAGGGCAAAATCAATTTGCATAATAACCATGTAACAGGAGAGGGGTGGAGCAGACCTTCCAAGGCAATCACAATGTCCAGAATACTAAGTCAAGTTCAGCATGTCTGGCCCCTTTCCTAGAGTCTCTCTGAAAATATGCTTCAGGTCTTCATTTATGTAGATTCCATGCTACCAGACCCTACCAACATACTCACCAGACCTCGCTTTTGCTGCCTTGTGAGTAAGAAATCATCCTTTTTCATTGCTGAGGGAATTGAGAATATTTGAATAAAATCATTCTCCTAAGATATTGCAGCTAATAAGCAGTACAGCCAGGATACAGCCACAGCTCCACCTGATTCAGTTCCATGTTCTCATGCCCCACCATGATGTCTCCCACCCTGATACAAAGATAAGCCAAAGTTATAAGATGTTATTACCCCAGCCTAGCCTACCATGTTAGGAAAGCTCCCATTTGAACAGTGGGCTCTGCTCTGCTTTCTTACATGTAATGTTTTCTATAAGTACAGAATCCACACTTCGAATCTGGAAAAAATACATTCTGGGTCCCTGTAATCATCTCAGTGTCTAAGTATAATCTGTGTATTGAATAAAAGGGTTTATGTGTGGATGTGAGGTGCACATGTACACCTGTTCTATTTCCTGATGATCTTAAAATCTTAACAATTCATGGCCTGCATGGTTCTCCTTAGTTGTGAAAAAACATAAATCTCTGGCACATGGCTAGCCTCTCTCCAGAAATTCTCCAGTATGTCCCATAAAATCATCATGGGGTTGTTACACAGCAATGATATCTTCCTGTCTAACTTGTCATTTCCAAGTTAGTAGCCAAACATACACACACTTAACACAGTCCTTGGAGAAGGTACCTTACACCTTTTCTTTTTCACTTCATTATCCTCAATGGTCTGGGCAGTTGCAAGATATATTCAGAGTATTCAAGTACTGTATATGGTTAAGTACAGAGGTGACCATGAGATCACCCTAAATTTGCTACTCAGCTTGCCTATGACCTCTCCAAGCCTCTATTTCTCTTATCTATAAAACTGGAATAATAATCATAATACACATTCCATGTTGTTGTCATGAACACAATGTCTGGCATATTGAAAACATTTAAAAAATATTCACTGCTGAATAAACTGTTTATTACTATTATAATAAACATTAATATTTACTTGTATTACCCTAATGATTATTCATTAGATTTATTATTTTACTCAAATGACCAAATTTATTCTATTTCCTTACTGTTGGATGTTAGTTGCATATAATTTCCATCTGCTTAATATATTACCTTTGGGAATCTAACCTTTAATTTAGATAAAGGTCTGTTTTCCTCTTTCATAGAAAAGGAAAATAAACAAACAGATACAAAATATATTTTTTAATATCTTGGCTATTTACTTTCTGATTTATGCTATCCAGCACTGTGCTTAAAGTTTTTCTTCCATTTCTTTTTTTGTTAGCTAAAGTAGCAGATCTTCTTACAATTTCCTTTAGTAATTACTTTTGGTACTTACCAGGTCTAAGAAACTAAGACACAGGCCCTATAAAGAAAATGTCATCTCTACACAGTCAATAGACCCAGGTTTCAATGGGCTTAACCTGAAGCTCTGGTCTTCCCAGAACTTCAGTGTTACATCCCAAGGGCCTTGGAGTTAATGAAACATGTTGCACTCCTAATATCTACTTAAGCAAATTGAATGTGGCCATCTAAGAAAATTACTCTGTTGTCATAGTAACTCTTTTACTACTTTAGGTCAAGAAGAATAGAAAAAAAAAAAAAAAAGAAGAAAGAAAGGAAGAAAGGAAAACCCTGGCAGCAAAGTTTACATCTTAAAATAAAGTTGTGGGAGGTATGAGGCAGAGGCAAAGATAAATGAGGGATTTAATTCAATATGGAGGAAAACACCTGAAATGCAATGAGCTCCCCATAATATGCTCTCACTCAGCATGCTTAGACATAAGGTTGGGGGTGTCTCAGCAATAGATTCACAGAATGCGAAATATGGAAAAGCCTTAGGAAATCTAATCTGAGTCCCTGATTTTACAAATAAAGAAACAGAAGCCCAGAGAGGTAAAACAATTCACACAAGTTAGCATACTAAGTTATTGGCCCACACTGAAGCAGAAACAGGATCTCCTGATTTCCTGCCTAGGGTTCTTTCATCATTCTATCCCTGGGATTTAAGGGCATAAAGAAACTATCCAAAAGACCTTTCAGAGTCTTTTATTTTTTAAAATTATTTATTAAAATTCAAGTTAGCTAACATACTGTGTAGTACTGGTTTCAGGAGTAAAACCCAGTGATTCATCACTTACATATAACACCCAGGGCTCATCCCAACAAGTGCCCTCCTTAATGTCCATCATCTATTTGGCCCATCCCCCAACCCACCTCCCCTCCAGCAACCATCAGGTTTTTTTTCTCTGTATTTAAGAGTCTCTTATGGTTTGTCTCCCTCTGTTTTCAACTTATTTTTCCTTCCCGTCACCTATGTTCATCTTTTATGTTTCTTAAATTCCATATATGAGTAAAATTATATGATATTTTTCTTTCTCTTTGAATATTTTTAATATGTTTTTAAAAATTATAAAAGAGTCTTTTTGATATGTTTTTTAAAATTATAAAAGATGGACTCAGTGTAGAAGAGAAAGACAGATTAGTCTTAAACTGGTTCCAAGACTGGCCAGTTATTGAAAAGTTGGAAAGATTTCATTCATCATACATCAATTACACACTGACACTGTATTAGGTACTGTGCAGGCTTCTGGAGACCACAAATGATACAGTTAAATCAGTTAGGCTACTCACAGTTCTTGTAAAAGTAGAAAACCTTTATGTTTATGCTGAGTCAAGAGTCTGAAAATCTCAACTTCCCAGGTATTTATTCTCCATTTCACAAACCTTAGAACATATGGCAAAGTTATGGTACTAATAAGCAACAGACATGCCCTGATTTTAACTCTATGATGCTATCAATATCAAGAAACAGTAGAAATTGCAAAACAAATGCAAGAGAATCATTTTAATGTTATCAGCAATGAAAAGGTATATACTAGCTGGTTATAAAAAGAGGACCCAGGAAACTTAGCCAGTACAATAGCATGACTTAGTAACATGGAAATGATCCCTCTACAACATTTATAAGATGTGAATGTAAGTTAACATCACTGCACCATGTCCTTCTTGATCTAATACCAACCCATATGATTGGCCAGACCAAAAACAGGTGCTTTGCTCTTATCACTTAATGGCACCCCTTATCTTTCTGTTTGAACTTCTCCTCAACTAGGAGGAATTGCTGGATTCCAACTGAATGCAGAATAAAGAAGTCTTGGTAGCCTATTCTCAGTCCAGCATTTTCCAAGACCAACAACAATTTGATGATTATTCAGACTTAAAGCCAGAAGGACTTGCAAGAGGTGAGAGTGAGCCTATTTGTTGATGGTTATAAAATGAAGTGATCAAGGGATAAGGTAACCCCACAGAGACATGGAAATATCAGTAAACACAAAGTGTAAGTATAGCTCTGCCATGGCAATCTATACTGGATTCCATTTCTGCAATCAGACTGTCACCTGGTCAAAAATAAACATTCCTTGGGTGGATGGATAGGTAAATAGCTAGAAAAGAATAAAGCCATGGTTATAAATATTAATAAATTCTAAACAGGGATAAACAATAGGTACATTCACATAGTCAGTCATTCATAGAACCAATATTTGTTGTGGAGCTACTACATACTATATTCTGTTCTAGGTGTTAGAGTTACAGCACACCCTTCTTCCCAGTAACTCTTTAAGAAACCCAAGAGCACACAAATAGCTAATGCACTGTCATTACTCAGTCACCTTCTTGTAAGCCAAGAATGTATTTTACTGACTGCACCAACTGATATATGGATCCAAAAAGACAGCAAAATTCAATTCAAGTTAGCAAATAATAAATTGAGCATGAACCATGTACTAGCAACCACCCATGATTTCCAGATGAATAAGACACCATTGCTACCCTCATGGAGCTTACTATTCTGTAAAGAAATTATATAAAGAAACAGCCAAGATGGCAGAACCGCATGGAAGTTTACTTTGCATCTTGCATCCGTGAAATACAGCCAGATCAACAGTAAACCATCCTGCACACCTAGAAAACTGATTTGAGGATTAACACGACAATCTGCACAGCCTGAACCACAGAACTCAGCAGGTATGTGGCACAGAGAGGTGAACTGGGGGAGAGAGAAACCGCAGAGGGCAGGGAGATGTTTTTGTTTGCAGAGAGAAGACAGAGATGGAGGGAGAGTATGGGAAAAGCACCCATCCCCAAAAAGCGGCTGGAGAGAAGTAGAAAAGTGGAAACAGCCACAGGGACTGAAAGGGAGAGAGGAGAGTCCATTAAGACTCTATAAATAGGGGGAGCACATAGTCTGAAACTCCACAGCTTGATACCTGGCGGTGCTCTAGTGGGAAAAGCAAAACGCCAGGAGCAGAGTGAAGTTCGGAGGGTCCTCAGGCCACACAGAGAGAGGTGGTTCCCCTGTTGGTAGGACACTTGGTAGAAGCTGTGCAACCACCCCACAGGCAAAGGCCCCAGTGGACCCCTGAGAACAACCACATTCGCTGGTGCTGGAACAGGGTCATTAAGGTGAAGCCTGCTGCCAGATGTGTGTTGTGATTTTCCATAATCCCTGAAATGCTGCTGTTACATGATCACGTGAACCTTTTCTGGGGCCAGCTGGTACCCAGCTGCAGTCACTGGGCACTGGCAGCAGCACGATCCTGCAAATGTTCACGGGTGTAGCCAGGACATGGCCATTGCTTGGTGAGACCCTTCTGCAGAGGGTCAGAATGGCTCAAACCCACAGTCCCTCAGAAGCGAGGATAGGGAAACACAGCCACATCTGAGATAAAACTCAGGAGGGAGGTGCTGCCTGGCAACCTGATGGCTTAGACACGGACAGTGTAAAAGTGGGGACTGGAAGGAAGCCGGAGACAAAGGAAGGGTGTGGATTGCTGATCAGGAAGAACAGGGTTCCAATACTAGAGACTGGGTAGCTGGGTGAAGCCATTTTCATCCCTCCTGCCTATAAGCATACATGCCTACAAGCGCCACAACAATCCACCCCAGTGAGTCAAGCAGCCACCTAGTGGAGAACAGAGCTGTTACACTAAGCCCCGCCCAACTGGGCAAACTTCACTCTTCAGGAACACCACAAGTCTCTGCCTGCTTAGTTTACAGACTATAAACTACTTCAGAGTTTGACTTCTAGGGGAAAATGATGTAACTTCAATCATATTTCAGTCTGTTCGCTGGTCCATATATTCAATTTTATTTTTGTTTTTCTTTTTCGTTCCTTTTTTTCTTGAATACAGAAAAAAAAATATTTTTATTTCCAATTATTATTAAAAATATTTTTCTTTAATTTTTTCTACTATATTACATTTTTGTAAATTTTTCAAATTCTAGTTTAATTCCATTATTTCATTTTATTATATTTCATTGTATTCATTTTTTCAAATTTTCAAAAGTTTTCCTTTGTTTTTCAACCCTTTTTTCTCTAATCTATCAAGCATCTGTCAACACCCAGACCTAAACACACCTAGGATCTATCATCATTTATTTGATTTTTTTTGCATGTGTGTTGTTTTTAATTTCTTAATTTATTTTTTTTTTACCTTATAGATTCCTTTTCTTCCTTCAAATGACAAAACAAAGGAACTCACCACAAAAGAAAGAGCAGGAAGAAATGACAGCCAGAGACTTAATCAACACAGATACAAGCAAGATATCTAAACCAGAATTTAGAATCATGATAATAAGAATACTAGGTGGAATCTAAAATAGATTAGAATCTCTTTCTGTGAAGATAAAAGAAGTAAAAGCTAGTCAGGATGAAATAAAAAATGCTATAACTGAGCTGCAATCTTGAACGGATGGCACAGCAGCAAGCATGGATGAGGCAGTGCAGCAAATCAGTGATATAGAGGACAAACTTATGGAGAATAATGAAGCAGAAATAAAGGGGGAGACTAAGGTAAAAGAGCATGATTTAATAATTAGAGAAATCAGTGGCTCATTAAAAACAACAACATCAGAATCATAGGGGTCACAGAAGATGAAGGGAGAGAAAAAGGGGTAGAAGGGGTATGTGAGCAAATCATAGCAGAAAACTTTCTAAACCTGGGGAAAGACACAGACATCACATTCCAGGAAGCACAGAGGACTCCCATTAGATTCAACAAAAACTAACCATCAACAAGGCATATCACAGTCAAATTCAGAAAAATCAGGCAAAGAAAGAATCAAGAAAGCAGCAAAGGGAAAAAAAAAGTCCTTAAACTACAAGGGAAGAGAGATCAGGTTTGCAGCAGACCTATCCACAGAAACTTGGCAAGCCAGAAAGGAGTGCAGGATATATTCAATGTGCTGAATTGGAAAAATATGCAGCCAAGAATTATTTATCCAGCAAGGCTTTCATTCAAAATAGAAGGAGAGATAAAAAAAGTTTCCCAGACAAACAAAAATTAGAGTTTGTGAGCATTAAACCAGCCCTTCAAGAAATATAAGGGGGACTCTCTGAGGGGAAAAATATGAAAGAAATTAACAAAGAACAAAAATAAGACCAAAAGCAACAAAGACTAGTAAGGACAGGAGAACACCACCAGAAACTCCAACACTACAAGCAACATAATGGCAATAAATTCATATCTCTCAGTACTCACTGTAAACGTCAATGGACTAAATGCTCCAAGCAAAAGACATAGGGTAACAGAATGGATAAGAAAACAAGATCCATCTATATGCTGTTTAGAAGAAACCTACTTTAGACCTAAAGGCACCTTCAGATTGAAAGTAAGGAGATGGAGAACTATCTATCATGCTAATAGTGGACAAAAGAAAGCCAGAGTAGCCATACTTATATCAGACAGCATAGACTTTAAAGTAAAGACTGTAACAAAACATGAAGAAGGACATTATATCATAATGAAGGGTCTATCCACCAAGAAGACCTAACAATTATAAACATTTATGCTCCAAATGTGAGAGCACCCAAATATATAAAGCAATTAATCACAAACATAAAGAAACACATTGATAATAATACCCGAATAGTAGGGGACACCAACACCCCACTTACACCAATGGACAGATGATCTAAACAGAAAGTCAACAAGGAAACAATGGCTTCGAATGACACACTGGACCAGATGGACTTAACAGATATATTCAGAACATTTCATCCTAAAGCAGTGCACGTACATTCTTCTCCAGTGCATTTGGAATGTTCTCAAGAATAGATCACATACTGGGACACAAATCAGCCCTCAAAAAGTATAAAAAGGTCAAGATTATACTGTGCATATTTTCAGACCACAACACTATGAAACTCAAAAATTTGGAGAGAAAAAAGAAGAAAAAATTGGAAAGAAAACAAAAACTTGGAGACTAAAGAACAACCTACCAAAGAATGAATGAGCTAACCAAGAAGTTAAAGAGGAAATTAAAAAGTATGTGGAAGCCAATGAAAATGATAACACCACAGCCCAAAACCTCTGGGATGCAGCAAAGGCAGTCATAAGAGGAAAGTATATGGCAATCCAGGCCTTCCTAAAGAAGGATGAAAGGTCTCAGATACTCAACCTAACCTTACACCTTAAAGATCTGGAAAAGAACAGCAAATAAAACCCAAAAACAGCAAGAGACAGGAAATAATAAAGATTAGAACAGAAATCAATGCTATCTAAACTATAAATATCAATAGAACAGATCAATGAAACCACAAGCTGGTTCTTTGAAAGAATTAACAAAATTGATAAACCCCTAGGCAGTTTGATCAAAAAGAAAAAGGACCCAAATAAATAAAATCAATAATGAAAGAGGAGAGATCACAGGAGAAATACAAATAATAATAAGAGAATATTATGAGCAATTATACGCCAATAAAATGGGCAATCTGGGGCGCCTGGGTGGCGCAGTCGGTTAAGCGTCCGACTTCAGCCAGGTCACGATCTCGCGGTCCGTGAGTTCGAGCCCCGCGTCAGGCTCTGGGCTGATGGCTCGGAGCCTGGAGCCTGTTTCCGATTCTGTGTCTCCCTCTCTCTCTGCCCCTCCCCCGTTCATGCTCTGTCTCTCTCTGTCCCAAAAATAAAATTAAAAACGTTGAAAAAAAAATTAAAAAAAAAAATAAAATGGGCAATCTGGAAGAAATGGACAAATGCCTATAAACATATAAACTACAAAAACTGAAACAGGAAGAAATAGAAAATTTGAACAGACCCATAATCAGTAAAGAAATCGAATTAGTAATCAACAATCTCCCAAAACACAAGAGTCCAGGGCCAGATGGCTTTCCAGGGGAATTCTACCAAACATTTAAGGAAGAATTAACACTTATTCTCTTGAAGCTGTTCCAAAAAAAAGAAATGGAAGGAAAACTTCCAAACTCTTGCTATGAAGCCAGCATTACCTTGATTCCAAAACTAGACAAAGACCCCACTAAAAAGGAGAACTATAGACCAATTTCCCTGATGAACATGGATGCAAAAATCCTCAAAAGATATTAGCCTACCAGATCCAACAATACATAAAAAAAAAAATTATTCACCATGACCAAGTGGGATTTATACCTGGGATGCAGGGCAGTTCAATATCTGCAAAACAATCAATGTGAGTCATCACATCAGTAGAAGAAAGGACAAGAACCACATGATCCTCTAAATACATTCAGAGAAAGCACTTGACAAAATAAAGCATCCTTTCTTGATAAAAACCCTCAATAAAGTAGGGATAGAAGGATCATACCTAGAGATCATAAAAGCTATATATGAAAGACTCAATGTTAATATCATCCTCCGTGGAGCAAAACAGAGATTTCATCTTAAGGTCAGGAAGAAGACAGGGATGTCCACTCTCACCACTGTTATTCAACATAGTATTGGAAGTCTTAGCCTCAGCAATCAGACAACACAAAGAAATAAAAGGCATCCAAATCGGCCAGGAGGAGGTCAAACTTTCACTTCGCAGATGACATGATACTCTATATGGAAAATCCAAAAGATTCCACCAAAAAATTGCTAGCAACTGATCCATGAATTCATCGAAGTCGCAGGATATAAAATCAATGCACGAAATCGGTTGCATTCCTATACACCAGCAATGAAGCGACAGAAAGACAAATCAAGGAATCGATCCCATTTACAGTTGCACAAAAAGCCATAAAATACCTAGGAATAAATCTAACCAAAGAGGTGAAAAATCTATATGCTGAAAACTATAGAAAGCTCATGAAAGAAATTGAAGAAGACACACAAAAAAATGGAAAGATATTCCATGCTCCTGGATAGGAAGAACAAATATTGTTATAATGTCAATACTACCCAAAGCAATCTACATATTCAATGCAATCCCTATCAAAATAACACCAGAATTCTTCACAGAGCTAGAAAAAAATATTTCTAAAATTTGTATGGAATCAGAAAAGACCCCGAATAGCCAAAGCAATCTTGTAAAAGAAAACCAAAGCAGGAGGCATCACAATCCCAGACTTCAAGCTGTATCACAAAGCTTTAATCATCAATACAGTATGGTACTGGCACAGAAACAGACACTCAGACCAGTGGAACAGAATAGAGAGCCCAGAAATGGATCCACAAACATATGGCCAACTAATCTTTGACAAAGCAGGAAAGAATATCCAATGGAATAAAGACAGTCTCTTCAGCAAGTGGTGCTGGGAAAACTGGACAGTGACATGCATAAAAATGAACCTGGACCACTTTCTTATATCATACATAAAAATAAACTCAAAATGGATTGAAGACCTAAACATAAGACAGGAAGCCATCAAAATCCTCAAGGAGAAAGCAGGAAAAAACCTCTTTGACCTTGGCCGCAGCAATTTCTTACTCAACATGTCTCCAGAGGAAGGGAAACAAAAACAAAAATCAACTACTGGGACCTCATCAAAATGAAAAGCTTCTGTACACCGAAGGAAACAATCAGCAAAACTAAAAGGCAATCGAAAGAATGGAAGAAGATATTTGCAAATGACATATCGAATAAAGGGTTAGTATCCAAAATCTAAAAAGAACTTATCAAACTCAACCACCAAGAAACAAATAATCCAGTGAAGAAATGGGCAAAAGACATGAATAGACACTTTCCCAAAGAAGACACCCAGATGGCTAACGACACATGAAAAAATTCTCAACATTATTCATACAGGGAAATACAAATCAAAACCACAATGAGATTCTACCTCACACCTGTCAGAATGGCTAACATTAAGAACTCAGGCAATGACAGATGTTGGGGAGGGCGCAAAGAAAGAGGAATACTTTTGCACTGCTGGTGGGAATGCAAACTGGTACAGCCACTCTGGAAAACAGTGTGGAGGTTCCTTAAAAAATTAAAAATAGAACTACTCTACGAACCAGCAATTGCACTACTAGGTATTTATTCAAGGATACAGGTATGCTGTTTCGAAGAAGTACATGCATCCTAATGTTTGTAGCAGCACTATCAACAATAGCCAAAGTATGGAAAGAGCCCAAATGTCCATCGATGGATGAATGGATAAAGAAGATGTGAT